>NC_134659.1:5660534-5960534 GCF_030463565.1 Pelecanus crispus | reverse complement strand
CTTGCGAACGTCCGGGGATTTCTCCCACGCCAAAGGGGCCAGCCCCGAAAGCTGTGGCCGGCCCTCGGCGCCCACTGCCGCCACTTCCACGGCACCACAGAGCCTGGGGCTGTGGTCTCCCTTGTGCTGCCTAGGCCCCGACGTATGAGGCCCGCTCGGCGGCGGTTTTTTGTGCCCGGAGCCGGCACGGGGCTTGCGAACGTCCGGGGATTTCTCCCACGCCAAAGGGGTCAGCCCTGAAAGCTGTGGCCAGCCCTCGGCGCCCACTGCCGCCGCTTCCACGGCACCACAGAGCCTGGGGCTGTGATCTCCCTTGTGCTGCCTAGGCCCTGACGTATGAGGCCCACTCGGCGGCGGTTTTTTTTTGCCCGGAGCCGGCACGGGGCTTGCGAACGTCCGGGGATTTCTCCCACGCCAAAGGGGCCAGCCCCGAAAGCTGTGGCCAGCCCTCGGCGCCCACTGCCGCCGCTTCCACGGCACCACAGAGCCTGGGGCTGCGATCTCCCCTGTGCTGCCTAGGCCCCGACGTATGAGGCCCGCTCGGCGGCGGTTTTTTTTTGCCCGGAGCCGGCACGGGGCTTGCGAACGTCCGGGGATTTCTCCCACGCCAAAGGGGCCAGCCCCGAAAGCTGTGGCCAGCCCTCGGTGCCCACTGCCGCCGCTTCAACGGCACCACAGAGCCTGGGGCTGCGGTCTCCCTTGTGCTGCCTAGGCCCCGACGTATGAGGCCCGCTCGGCGCCGGTTTTTTTTGCCCGGAGCCGGCACGGGGCTTGCGAACGTCGGGGGATTTCTCCCACGCCAAAGGGGCCAGCCCCGAAAGCTGTGGCCGGCCCTCGGCGCCCACTGCCGCCGCTTCCACGGAACCACAGAGCCTGGGGCTGCAGTCTCCCCTGTGCTGCCTAGGCCCCGACGTATGAGGCCCGCTCGGCGGCGGTTTTTTTTTGCCCGGAGCCGGCACGGGGCTTGCCAACGTCCGGGGATTTCTCCCACGCCAAAGGGGCCAGCCCCGAAAGCTGTGGCCAGCCCTCGGCGCCCACTGCCGCCGCTTCCACGGCACCAGAGAGCCTGGGGCTGTGGTCTCCCCTGTGCTGCCTAGGCCCCGATGTATGAGGCCCGCTCGGCGGCGGTTTTTTTTGCCCGCAGCCGGCACGGGGCTTGCGAACGTCCGGGGATTTCTCCCACGCCAAAGGGGCCAGCCCCGAAAGCTGTGGCCGGCCCTCGGCGCCCACTGCCGCCACTTCCACGGCACCACAGAGCCTGGGGCTGTGGTCTCCCTTGTGCTGCCTAGGCCCCGACGTATGAGGCCCGCTCGGCGGCGGTTTTTTGTGCCCGGAGCCGGCACGGGGCTTGCGAACGTCCGGGGATTTCTCCCACGCCAAAGGGGTCAGCCCTGAAAGCTGTGGCCAGCCCTCGGCGCCCACTGCCGCCGCTTCCACGGCACCACAGAGCCTGGGGCTGTGATCTCCCTTGTGCTGCCTAGGCCCTGACGTATGAGGCCCACTCGGCGGCGGTTTTTTTTTGCCCGGAGCCGGCACGGGGCTTGCGAACGTCCGGGGATTTCTCCCACGCCAAAGGGGCCAGCCCCGAAAGCTGTGGCCAGCCCTCGGCGCCCACTGCCGCCGCTTCCACGGCACCACAGAGCCTGGGGCTGCGGTCTCCCTTGTGCTGCCTAGGCCCCGACGTATGAGGCCCGCTCGGCGGCGGTTTTTTTTGCCCGGAGCCGGCACGGGGCTTGCGAACGTCCGGGGATTTCTCCCACGCCAAAGTGGCCAGCCCTGAAAGCTGTGGCCGGCCCTCGGTGTCCACTGCCGCCGCTTCCACGGCACCACAGAGCCTGGGGCTGCGGTCTCCCTTGTGCTGCCTAGGCCCCGACGTATGAGGCCCGCTCGGCGGCGGTTTTTTTTTGCCCGGAGCCGGCACGGGGCTTGCGAACGTCCGGGGATTTCTCCCACGCCAAAGGGGCCAGCCCCGAAAGCTGTGGCCAGCCCTCGGCGCCCACTGCCGCCGCTTCCACGGCACCACAGAGCCTGGGGCTGCGGTCTGCACTGTGCTGCCTAGGCCCCGATGTATGAGGCCCGCTCGGCGGCGGTTTTTTTTTGCCCGGAGCCGGCACGGGGCTTGCGAACGTCCGGGGATTTCTCCCACGCCAAAGGGGCCAGCCCCGAAAGCTGTGGCCAGCCCTCGGCGCCCACTGCCGCCGCTTCCATGGCACCACAGAGCCTGGGGCTGCGGTGTCACCTGTGCTGCCTAGGCCCCGGCGTATGAGGCCCGCTCGGCGGCGTTTTTTTTTTGCCCGGAGCCGGCACGGGGCTTGCGAACGTCCGGGGATTTCTCCCACGCCAAAGGGGCCAGCCCCGAAAGCTGTGGCCGGCCCTCGGCGCCCACTGCCGCCGCTTCCACGGAACCACAGAGCCTGGGGCTGCAGTCTCCCCTGTGCTGCCTAGGCCCCGACGTATGAGGCCCGCTCGGCGGCGGTTTTTTTTTGCCCGGAGCCGGCACGGGGCTTGCGAACGTCCGGGGATTTCTCCCACGCCAAAGGGGCCAGCCCCGAAAGCTGTGGCCGGCCCTCGGCGCCCACTGCCGCCGCTTCCACGGCACCACAGAGCCTGGGGCTGTGGTCTCCCCTGTGCTGCCTAGGCCCCGACGTATGAGGCCCGCTCGGCGGCGGTTTTTTGTGCCCAGAGCCGGCACGGGGCTTGCGAATGTCCGGGGATTTCTCCCACGCCAAAGGGGCCAGCCCCGAAAGCTGTGGCCGGCCCTCGGCGCCCACTGCCGCCACTTCCACGGCACCACAGAGCCTGGGGATGTGGTCTCCCTTGTGCTGCCTAGGCCCCGACGTATGAGGCCCGCTCGGCGGCGGTTTTTTGTGCCCGGAGCCGGCACGGGGCTTGCGAACGTCCGGGGATTTCTCCCACGCCAAAGGGGTCAGCCCTGAAAGCTGTGGCCAGCCCTCGGCGCCCACTGCCGCCGCTTCCACGGCACCACAGAGCCTGGGGCTGTGATCTCCCTTGTGCTGCCTAGGCCCTGACGTATGAGGCCCACTCGGCGGCGGTTTTTTTTTGCCCGGAGCCGGCACGGGGCTTGCGAACGTCCGGGGATTTCTCCCACGCCAAAGGGGCCAGCCCCGAAAGCTGTGGCCAGCCCTCGGCGCCCACTGCCGCCGCTTCCACGGCACCACAGAGCCTGGGGCTGCGGTCTCCCCTGTGCTGCCTAGGCCCCGACGTATGAGGCCCGCTCGGCGGCGGTTTTTTGTGCCCGGAGCCGGCACGGGGCTTGCGAACGTCCGGGGATTTCTCCCACGCCAAAGTGGCCAGCCCTGAAAGCTGTGGCCGGCCCTCGGTGTCCACTGCCGCCGCTTCCACGGCACCACAGAGCCTGGGGCTGCGGTCTGCACTGTGCTGCCTAGGCCCCGATGTATGAGGCCCGCTCGGCGGCGGTTTTTTTTTGCCCGGAGCCGGCACGGGGCTTGCGAACGTCCGGGGATTTCTCCCACGCCAAAGGGGCCAGCCCCGAAAGCTGTGGCCAGCCCTCGGCGCCCACTGCCGCCGCTTCCACGGCACCACAGAGCCTGGGGCTGCGGTGTCACTTGTGCTGCCTAGGCCCCGGCGTATGAGGCCCGCTCGGCGGCGTTTTTTTTTTGCCCGGAGCCGGCACGGGGCTTGCGAACGTCCGGGGATTTCTCCCACGCCAAAGGGGCCAGCCCCGAAAGCTGTGGCCGGCCCTCGGCGCCCACTGCCGCCACTTCCACGGCACCACAGAGCCTGGGGCTGTGGTCTCCCTTGTGCTGCCTAGGCCCCGACGTATGAGGCCCGCTCGGCGGCGGTTTTTTGTGCCCGGAGCCGGCACGGGGCTTGCGAACGTCCGGGGATTTCTCCCACGCCAAAGGGGTCAGCCCTGAAAGCTGTGGCCAGCCCTCGGCGCCCACTGCCGCCGCTTCCACGGCACCACAGAGCCTGGGGCTGTGATCTCCCTTGTGCTGCCTAGGCCCTGACGTATGAGGCCCACTCGGCGGCGGTTTTTTTTTGCCCGGAGCCGGCACGGGGCTTGCGAACGTCCGGGGATTTCTCCCACGCCAAAGGGGCCAGCCCCGAAAGCTGTGGCCAGCCCTCGGCGCCCACTGCCGCCGCTTCCACGGCACCACAGAGCCTGGGGCTGTGATCTCCCTTGTGCTGCCTAGGCCCTGACGTATGAGGCCCACTCGGCGGCGGTTTTTTTTTGCCCGGAGCCGGCACGGGGCTTGCGAACGTCCGGGGATTTCTCCCACGCCAAAGGGGCCAGCCCCGAAAGCTGTGGCCAGCCCTCGGCGCCCACTGCCGCCGCTTCCACGGCACCACAGAGCCTGGGGCTGCGGTCTCCCTTGTGCTGCCTAGGCCCCGACGTATGAGGCCCGCTCGGCGGCGGTTTTTTTTGCCCGGAGCCGGCACGGGGCTTGCGAACGTCCGGGGATTTCTCCCACGCCAAAGTGGCCAGCCCTGAAAGCTGTGGCCGGCCCTCGGTGTCCACTGCCGCCGCTTCCACGGCACCACAGAGCCTGGGGCTGCGGTCTCCCTTGTGCTGCCTAGGCCCCGACGTATGAGGCCCGCTCGGCGGCGGTTTTTTTTGCCCGGAGCCGGCACGGGGCTTGCGAACGTCCGGGGATTTCTCCCACGCCAAAGGGGCCAGCCCCGAAAGCTGTGGCCAGCCCTCGGCGCCCACTGCCGCCGCTTCCACGGCACCACAGAGCCTGGGGCTGCGGTCTGCACTGTGCTGCCTAGGCCCCGATGTATGAGGCCCGCTCGGCGGCGGTTTTTTTTTGCCCGGAGCCGGCACGGGGCTTGCGAACGTCCGGGGATTTCTCCCACGCCAAAGGGGCCAGCCCCGAAAGCTGTGGCCAGCCCTCGGCGCCCACTGCCGCCGCTTCCATGGCACCACAGAGCCTGGGGCTGCGGTGTCACCTGTGCTGCCTAGGCCCCGGCGTATGAGGCCCGCTCGGCGGCGTTTTTTTTTTGCCCGGAGCCGGCACGGGGCTTGCGAACGTCCGGGGATTTCTCCCACGCCAAAGGGGCCAGCCCCGAAAGCTGTGGCCGGCCCTCGGCGCCCACTGCCGCCGCTTCCACGGAACCACAGAGCCTGGGGCTGCAGTCTCCCCTGTGCTGCCTAGGCCCCGACGTATGAGGCCCGCTCGGCGGCGGTTTTTTTTTGCCCGGAGCCGGCACGGGGCTTGCGAACGTCCGGGGATTTCTCCCACGCCAAAGGGGCCAGCCCCGAAAGCTGTGGCCGGCCCTCGGCGCCCACTGCCGCCGCTTCCACGGCACCACAGAGCCTGGGGCTGTGGTCTCCCCTGTGCTGCCTAGGCCCCGACGTATGAGGCCCGCTCGGCGGCGGTTTTTTGTGCCCAGAGCCGGCACGGGGCTTGCGAATGTCCGGGGATTTCTCCCACGCCAAAGGGGCCAGCCCCGAAAGCTGTGGCCGGCCCTCGGCGCCCACTGCCGCCACTTCCACGGCACCACAGAGCCTGGGGATGTGGTCTCCCTTGTGCTGCCTAGGCCCCGACGTATGAGGCCCGCTCGGCGGCGGTTTTTTGTGCCCGGAGCCGGCACGGGGCTTGCGAACGTCCGGGGATTTCTCCCACGCCAAAGGGGTCAGCCCTGAAAGCTGTGGCCAGCCCTCGGCGCCCACTGCCGCCGCTTCCACGGCACCACAGAGCCTGGGGCTGTGATCTCCCTTGTGCTGCCTAGGCCCTGACGTATGAGGCCCACTCGGCGGCGGTTTTTTTTGCCCGGAGCCGGCACGGGGCTTGCGAACGTCCGGGGATTTCTCCCACGCCAAAGGGGCCAGCCCCGAAAGCTGTGGCCAGCCCTCGGCGCCCACTGCCGCCGCTTCCACGGCACCACAGAGCCTGGGGCTGCGGTCTCCCCTGTGCTGCCTAGGCCCCGACGTATGAGGCCCGCTCGGCGGCGGTTTTTTTGTGCCCGGAGCCGGCACGGGGCTTGCGAACGTCCGGGGATTTCTCCCACGCCAAAGTGGCCAGCCCTGAAAGCTGTGGCCGGCCCTCGGTGTCCACTGCCGCCGCTTCCACGGCACCACAGAGCCTGGGGCTGCGGTCTGCACTGTGCTGCCTAGGCCCCGATGTATGAGGCCCGCTCGGCGGCGGTTTTTTTTTGCCCGGAGCCGGCACGGGGCTTGCGAACGTCCGGGGATTTCTCCCACGCCAAAGGGGCCAGCCCCGAAAGCTGTGGCCAGCCCTCGGCGCCCACTGCCGCCGCTTCCACGGCACCACAGAGCCTGGGGCTGCGGTGTCACTTGTGCTGCCTAGGCCCCGGCGTATGAGGCCCGCTCGGCGGCGTTTTTTTTTGCCCGGAGCCGGCACGGGGCTTGCGAACGTCCGGGGATTTCTCCCACGCCAAAGGGGCCAGCCCCGAAAGCTGTGGCCGGCCCTCGGCGCCCACTGCCGCCACTTCCACGGCACCACAGAGCCTGGGGCTGTGGTCTCCCTTGTGCTGCCTAGGCCCCGACGTATGAGGCCCGCTCGGCGGCGGTTTTTTGTGCCCGGAGCCGGCACGGGGCTTGCGAACGTCCGGGGATTTCTCCCACGCCAAAGGGGTCAGCCCTGAAAGCTGTGGCCAGCCCTCGGCGCCCACTGCCGCCGCTTCCACGGCACCACAGAGCCTGGGGCTGTGATCTCCCTTGTGCTGCCTAGGCCCTGACGTATGAGGCCCACTCGGCGGCGGTTTTTTTTTGCCCGGAGCCGGCACGGGGCTTGCGAACGTCCGGGGATTTCTCCCACGCCAAAGGGGCCAGCCCCGAAAGCTGTGGCCAGCCCTCGGCGCCCACTGCCGCCGCTTCCACGGCACCACAGAGCCTGGGGCTGCGGTCTGCACTGTGCTGCCTAGGCCCCGACGTATGAGGCCCGCTCGGCGGCGGTTTTTTTTTGCCCGGAGCCGGCACGGGGCTTGCGAACGTCCGGGGATTTCTCCCACGCCAAAGTGGCCAGCCCTGAAAGCTGTGGCCGGCCCTCAGTGTCCACTGCCGCCGCTTCCACGGCACCACAGAGCCTGGGGCTGCGGTCTGCACTGTGCTGCCTAGGCCCCGATGTATGAGGCCCGCTCGGCGGCGGTTTTTTTTGCGCGGAGCCGGCACGGGGCTTGCGAACGTCCGGGGATTTCTCCCACGCCAAAGGGGCCGGCCCCGAAAGCTGTGGCCAGCCCTCGGCGCCCACTGCCGCCGCTTCCATGGCACCACAGAGCCTGGGGCTGCGGTGTCACCTGTGCTGCCTAGGCCCCGGCGTATGAGGCCCGCTCGGCGGCGTTTTTTTTTGCCCGGAGCCGGCACGGGGCTTGCGAACGTCCGGGGATTTCTCCCACGCCAAAGGGGCCAGCCCCGAAAGCTGGGGCCAGCCCTCGGCGCCCACTGCCGCCGCTTCCACGGAACCACAGAGCCTGGGGCTGCAGTCTCCCCTGTGCTGCCTAGGCCCCGACGTATGAGGCCCGCTCGGCGGCGGTTTTTTTTTGCCCGGAGCCGGCACGGGGCTTGCCAACGTCCGGGGATTTCTCCCACGCCAAAGGGGCCAGCCCCGAAAGCTGTGGCCAGCCCTCGGCGCCCACTGCCGCCGCTTCCACGGCACCAGAGAGCCTGGGGCTGTGGTCTCCCCTGTGCTGCCTAGGCCCCGATGTATGAGGCCCGCTCGGCGGCGGTTTTTTTTGCCCGGAGCCGGCACGGGGCTTGCGAACGTCCGGGGATTTCTCCCACGCCAAAGGGGCCAGCCCCGAAAGCTGTGGCCGGCCCTCGGCGCCCACTGCCGCCACTTCCACGGCACCACAGAGCCTGGGGCTGTGGTCTCCCTTGTGCTGCCTAGGCCCCGACGTATGAGGCCCGCTCGGCGGCGGTTTTTTGTGCCCGGAGCCGGCACGGGGCTTGCGAACGTCCGGGGATTTCTCCCACGCCAAAGGGGTCAGCCCTGAAAGCTGTGGCCAGCCCTCGGCGCCCACTGCCGCCGCTTCCACGGCACCACAGAGCCTGGGGCTGTGATCTCCCTTGTGCTGCCTAGGCCCTGACGTATGAGGCCCACTCGGCGGCGGTTTTTTTTTGCCCGGAGCCGGCACGGGGCTTGCGAACGTCCGGGGATTTCTCCCACGCCAAAGGGGCCAGCCCCGAAAGCTGTGGCCAGCCCTCGGCGCCCACTGCCGCCGCTTCCACGGCACCACAGAGCCTGGGGCTGCGGTCTCCCTTGTGCTGCCTAGGCCCCGACGTATGAGGCCCGCTCGGCGGCGGTTTTTTTTGCCCGGAGCCGGCACGGGGCTTGCGAACGTCCGGGGATTTCTCCCACGCCAAAGTGGCCAGCCCTGAAAGCTGTGGCCGGCCCTCGGTGTCCACTGCCGCCGCTTCCACGGCACCACAGAGCCTGGGGCTGCGGTCTCCCTTGTGCTGCCTAGGCCCCGACGTATGAGGCCCGCTCGGCGGCGGTTTTTTTTTGCCCGGAGCCGGCACGGGGCTTGCGAACGTCCGGGGATTTCTCCCACGCCAAAGGGGCCAGCCCCGAAAGCTGTGGCCAGCCCTCGGCGCCCACTGCCGCCGCTTCCACGGCACCACAGAGCCTGGGGCTGCGGTCTGCACTGTGCTGCCTAGGCCCCGATGTATGAGGCCCGCTCGGCGGCGGTTTTTTTTGCCCGGAGCCGGCACGGGGCTTGCGAACGTCCGGGGATTTCTCCCACGCCAAAGGGGCCAGCCCCGAAAGCTGTGGCCAGCCCTCGGCGCCCACTGCCGCCGCTTCCATGGCACCACAGAGCCTGGGGCTGCGGTGTCACCTGTGCTGCCTAGGCCCCGGCGTATGAGGCCCGCTCGGCGGCGTTTTTTTTTGCCCGGAGCCGGCACGGGGCTTGCGAACGTCCGGGGATTTCTCCCACGCCAAAGGGGCCAGCCCCGAAAGCTGTGGCCGGCCCTCGGCGCCCACTGCCGCCGCTTCCACGGAACCACAGAGCCTGGGGCTGCAGTCTCCCCTGTGCTGCCTAGTCCCCGACGTATGAGGCCCGCTCGGCGGCGTTTTTTTTTGCCCGGAGCCGGCACGGGGCTTGCGAACGTCCGGGGATTTCTCCCACGCCAAAGGGGCCAGCCCCGAAAGCTGTGGCCGGCCCTCGGCGCCCACTGCCGCCGCTTCCACGGCACCACAGAGCCTGGGGCTGTGGTCTCCCCTGTGCTTCCTAGGCCCCGACGTATGAGGCCCGCTCGGCGGCGGTTTTTTGTGCCCAGAGCCGGCACGGGGCTTGCGAATGTCCGGGGATTTCTCCCACGCCAAAGGGGCCAGCCCCGAAAGCTGTGGCCAGCCCTCGGCGCCCACTGCCGCCGCTTCCACGGCACCACAGAGCCTGGGGCTGCGGTCTCCCTTGTGCTGCCTAGGCCCCGACGTATGAGGCCCGCTCGGCGGCGGTTTTTTGTGCCCGGAGCCGGCACGGGGCTTGCGAACGTCCGGGGATTTCTCCCACGCCAAAGGGGTCAGCCCTGAAAGCTGTGGCCAGCCCTCGGCGCCCACTGCCGCCGCTTCCACGGCACCACAGAGCCTGGGGCTGTGATCTCCCTTGTGCTGCCTAGGCCCTGACGTATGAGGCCCACTCGGCGGCGGTTTTTTTTTGCCCGGAGCCGGCACGGGGCTTGCGAACGTCCGGGGATTTCTCCCACGCCAAAGGGGCCAGCCCCGAAAGCTGTGGCCAGCCCTCGGCGCCCACTGCCGCCGCTTCCACGGCACCACAGAGCCTGGGGCTGCGGTCTCCCCTGTGCTGCGTAGGCCCCGACGTATGAGGCCCGCTCGGCGGCGGTTTTTTGTGCCCGGAGCCGGCACGGGGCTTGCGAACGTCCGGGGATTTCTCCCACGCCAAAGTGGCCAGCCCTGAAAGCTGTGGCCGGCCCTCGGTGTCCACTGCCGCCGCTTCCACGGCACCACAGAGCCTGGGGCTGCGGTCTGCACTGTGCTGCCTAGGCCCCGATGTATGAGGCCCGCTCGGCGGCGGTTTTTTTTGCCCGGAGCCGGCACGGGGCTTGCGAACGTCCGGGGATTTCTCCCACGCCAAAGGGGCCAGCCCCGAAAGCTGTGGCCAGCCCTCGGCGCCCACTGCCGCCGCTTCCACGGCACCACAGAGCCTGGGGCTGCGGTGTCACTTGTGCTGCCTAGGCCCCGGCGTATGAGGCCCGCTCGGCGGCGTTTTTTTTTTGCCCGGAGCCGGCACGGGGCTTGCGAACGTCCGGGGATTTCTCCCACGCCAAAGGGGCCAGCCCCGAAAGCTGTGGCCGGCCCTCGGCGCCCACTGCCGCCACTTCCACGGCACCACAGAGCCTGGGGCTGTGGTCTCCCTTGTGCTGCCTAGGCCCCGACGTATGAGGCCCGCTCGGCGGCGGTTTTTTGTGCCCGGAGCCGGCACGGGGCTTGCGAACGTCCGGGGATTTCTCCCACGCCAAAGGGGTCAGCCCTGAAAGCTGTGGCCAGCCCTCGGCGCCCACTGCCGCCGCTTCCACGGCACCACAGAGCCTGGGGCTGTGATCTCCCTTGTGCTGCCTAGGCCCTGACGTATGAGGCCCACTCGGCGGCGGTTTTTTTTGCCCGGAGCCGGCACGGGGCTTGCGAACGTCCGGGGATTTCTCCCACGCCAAAGGGGCCAGCCCCGAAAGCTGTGGCCAGCCCTCGGCGCCCACTGCCGCCGCTTCCACGGCACCACAGAGCCTGGGGCTGCGGTCTGCACTGTGCTGCCTAGGCCCCGACGTATGAGGCCCGCTCGGCGGCGGTTTTTTTTGCCCGCAGCCGGCACGGGGCTTGCGAACGTCCGGGGATTTCTCCCACGCCAAAGTGGCCAGCCCTGAAAGCTGTGGCCGGCCCTCAGTGTCCACTGCCGCCGCTTCCACGGCACCACAGAGCCTGGGGCTGCGGTCTGCACTGTGCTGCCTAGGCCCCGATGTATGAGGCCCGCTCGGCGGCGGTTTTTTTTTGCGCGGAGCCGGCACGGGGCTTGCGAACGTCCGGGGATTTCTCCCACGCCAAAGGGGCCGGCCCCGAAAGCTGTGGCCAGCCCTCGGCGCCCACTGCCGCCGCTTCCATGGCACCACAGAGCCTGGGGCTGCGGTGTCACCTGTGCTGCCTAGGCCCCGGCGTATGAGGCCCGCTCGGCGGCGTTTTTTTTTTGCCCGGAGCCGGCACGGGGCTTGCGAACGTCCGGGGATTTCTCCCACGCCAAAGGGGCCAGCCCCGAAAGCTGGGGCCGGCCCTCGGCGCCCACTGCCGCCGCTTCCACGGAACCACAGAGCCTGGGGCTGCAGTCTCCCCTGTGCTGCCTAGGCCCCGACGTATGAGGCCCGCTCGGCGGCGGTTTTTTTTGCCCGGAGCCGGCACGGGGCTTGCGAACGTCCGGGGATTTCTCCCACGCCAAAGGGGCCAGCCCCGAAAGCTGTGGCCAGCCCTCGGCGCCCACTGCCGCCGCTTCCACGGCACCACAGAGCCTGGGGCTGCGGTCTCCCTTGTGCTGCCTAGGCCCCGACGTATGAGGCCCGCTCGGCGGCGGTTTTTTGTGCCCGGAGCCGGCACGGGGCTTGCGAACGTCCGGGGATTTCTCCCACGCCAAAGTGGCCAGCCCTGAAAGCTGTGGCCGGCCCTCGGTGTCCACTGCCGCCGCTTCCACGGCACCACAGAGCCTGGGGCTGCGGTCTCCCTTGTGCTGCCTAGGCCCCGACGTATGAGGCCCGCTCGGCGGCGGTTTTTGTTGCCCGGAGCCGGCACGGGGCTTGCGAACGTCCGGGGATTTCTCCCACGCCAAAGGGGCCAGCCCCGAAAGCTGTGGCCAGCCCTCGGCGCCCACTGCCGCCGCTTCCACGGCACCACAGAGCCTGGGGCTGCGGTGTCACCTGTGCTGCCTAGGCCCCGGCGTATGAGGCCCGCTCGGCGGCGTTTTTTTTTTGCCCGGAGCCGGCACGGGGCTTGCGAACGTCCGGGGATTTCTCCCACGCCAAAGGGGCCAGCCCCGAAAGCTGTGGCCGGCCCTCGGCGCCCACTGCCGCCGCTTCCACGGAACCACAGAGCCTGGGGCTGCAGTCTCCCCTGTGCTGCCTAGGCCCCGACGTATGAGGCCCGCTCGGCGGCGGTTTTTTTTTGCCCGGAGCCGGCACGGGGCTTGCGAACGTCCGGGGATTTCTCCCACGCCAAAGGGGCCAGCCCCGAAAGCTGTGGGTGGCCCTCGGCGCCCACTGCCGCCGCTTCCACGGCACCAGAGAGCCTGGGGCTGCGGTCTCCCCTGTGCTGCCTAGGCCCCGACGTATGAGGCCCGCTCGGCGGCGGTTTTTTTTTGCCCGGAGCCGGCACGGGGCTTGCGAATGTCCGGGGATTTCTCCCACGCCAAAGGGGCCAGCCCCGAAAGCTGTGGCCAGCCCTCGGCGCCCACTGCCGCCGCTTGCACGGCACCACAGAGCCTGGGGCTGCAGTCTCCCCTGTGCTGCCTAGGCCCCGACGTATGAGGCCCGCTCGGCGGCGGTTTTTTTTTGCCCGGAGCCGGCACGGGGCTTGCGAACGTCCGGGGATTTCTCCCACGCCAAAGGGGCCAGCCCCGAAAGCTGTGGGTGGCCCTCGGCGCCCACTGCCGCCGCTTCCACGGCACCAGAGAGCCTGGGGCTGCGGTCTCCCCTGTGCTGCCTAGGCCCCGACGTATGAGGCCCGCTCGGCGGCGGTTTTTTTTGCCCGGAGCCGGCACGGGGCTTGCGAATGTCCGGGGATTTCTCCCACGCCAAAGGGGCCAGCCCCGAAAGCTGTGGCCAGCCCTCGGCGCCCACTGCCGCCGCTTGCACGGCACCACAGAGCCTGGGGCTGCGGTCTCCCCTGTGCTGCCTAGGCCCCGACGTATGAGGCCCGCTCGGCGGCGGTTTTTTTTGCCCGGAGCCGGCACGGGGCTTGCGAACGTCCGGGGATTTCTCCCACGCCAAAGGGGCCAGCCCCGAAAGCTGTGCCCAGCCCTCGGCGCCCACTGCCGCCGCTTGCACGGCACCACAGAGCCTGGGGCTGCGGTCTCCCCTGTGGTGCCTAGGCCCCGACGTATGAGGCCCGCTCGGCGGCGGTTTTTTTTGCCCGGAGCCGGCACGGGGCTTGTGAACGTCCGGGGATTTCTCCCACGCCAAAGGGGCCAGCCCCGAAAGCTGTGGCCGGCCCTCGGCGCCCACTGCCGCCGCTTCCAAGGCACCACAGAGCCTGGGGCTGTGGTCTCCCCTGTGCTGCCTAGGCCCCGACGTATGAGGCCCGCTCGGCGGCGGTTTTTTGTGCCCGGAGCCGGCACGGGGCTTGCGAATGTCCGGGGATTTCTCCCACGCCAAAGGGGCCAGCCCCAAAAGCTGTGGCCAGCCCTCGGCGCCCACTGCTGCCGCTTCCACGGCACCACAGAGCCTGGGGCTGCGGTCTCCCCTGTGCTGCCTAGGCCCCGACGTATGAGGCCCGCTCGGCGGCGGTTTTTCTTGCGCGGAGCCGGCACGGGGCTTGCGAACGTCCGGGGATTTCTCCCACGCCAAAGGGGCCAGCCCCGAAAGCTGTGGCCAGCCCTCGGCGCCCACTGCCGCCGCTTCCACGGCACCACAGAGCCTAGGGCTGCGGTCTCCCCTGTGCTGCCTAGGCCCCGACGTATGAGGCCCGCTCGGCGGCGGTTTTTTTTGCCCGGAGCCGGCACGGGGCTTGCGAACGTCCGGGGATTTCTCCCACGCCAAAGGGGCCAGCCCCGAAAGCTGTGGCCAGGCCTCGGCGCCCACTGCCGCGGCTTCCACGGCACCACAGAGCCTGGGGCTGCGGTCTCCCCTGTGCTGCCTAGGCCCCGACGTATGAGGCCCGCTCGGCGGCGTTTTTTTTTTGCGCGGAGACGGCACGGGGCTTGTGAACGTCCGGGGATTTCTCCCACGCCAAAGGGGCCAGCCCCGAAAGCTGTGGCCAGCCCTCGGCGCCCACTGCCGCCGCTTCCACGGCACCACAGAGCCTGGGGCTGCGGTGTCCCCTGTGCTGCCTAGGCCCCGACGTATGAGGCCCGCTCGGCGGCGGTTTTTTTTTGCCCTGAGACGGCACGGGGCTTGCGAACGTCCGGGGATTTCTCCCACGCCAAAGGGGCCAGCCCCGAAAGCTGTGGCCAGCCCTCGGCGCCCACTGCTGCCGCTTCCACGGCACCACAGAGCCTGGGGCTGCGATCTCCCCTGTGCTGCCTAGGCCCCGACGTATGAGGCCCGCTCGGCGGCGGTTTTTTTTTGCCCAGAGCCGGCACGGGGCTTGCGAACGTCCGGGGATTTCTCCCACGCCAAAGGGGCCAGCCCCGAAAGCTGTGGCCAGCCCTCGGTGCCCACTGCCGCCGCTTCAACGGCACCACAGAGCCTGGGGCTGCGGTCTCCCTTGTGCTGCCTAGGCCCCGACGTATGAGGCCCGCTCGGCGCCGGTTTTTTTTTGCCCGGAGCCGGCACGGGGCTTGCGAACGTCGGGGGATTTCTCCCACGCCAAAGGGGCCAGCCCCGAAAGCTGTGGCCGGCCCTCGGCGCCCACTGCCGCCGCTTCCACGGAACCACAGAGCCTGGGGCTGCAGTCTCCCCTGTGCTGCCTAGGCCCCGACGTATGAGGCCCGCTCGGCGGCGGTTTTTTTTTGCCCGGAGCCGGCACGGGGCTTGCCAACGTCCGGGGATTTCTCCCACGCCAAAGGGGCCAGCCCCGAAAGCTGTGGCCAGCCCTCGGCGCCCACTGCCGCCGCTTCCACGGCACCAGAGAGCCTGGGGCTGTGGTCTCCCCTGTGCTGCCTAGGCCCCGATGTATGAGGCCCGCTCGGCGGCGGTTTTTTTTGCCCGCAGCCGGCACGGGGCTTGCGAACGTCCGGGGATTTCTCCCACGCCAAAGGGGCCAGCCCCGAAAGCTGTGGCCGGCCCTCGGCGCCCACTGCCGCCACTTCCACGGCACCACAGAGCCTGGGGCTGTGGTCTCCCTTGTGCTGCCTAGGCCCCGACGTATGAGGCCCGCTCGGCGGCGGTTTTTTTGTGCCCGGAGCCGGCACGGGGCTTGCGAACGTCCGGGGATTTCTCCCACGCCAAAGGGGTCAGCCCTGAAAGCTGTGGCCAGCCCTCGGCGCCCACTGCCGCCGCTTCCACGGCACCACAGAGCCTGGGGCTGTGATCTCCCTTGTGCTGCCTAGGCCCTGACGTATGAGGCCCACTCGGCGGCGGTTTTTTTTTGCCCGGAGCCGGCACGGGGCTTGCGAACGTCCGGGGATTTCTCCCACGCCAAAGGGGCCAGCCCCGAAAGCTGTGGCCAGCCCTCGGCGCCCACTGCCGCCGCTTCCACGGCACCACAGAGCCTGGGGCTGCGGTCTCCCTTGTGCTGCCTAGGCCCCGACGTATGAGGCCCGCTCGGCGGCGGTTTTTTTTGCCCGGAGCCGGCACGGGGCTTGCGAACGTCCGGGGATTTCTCCCACGCCAAAGTGGCCAGCCCTGAAAGCTGTGGCCGGCCCTCGGTGTCCACTGCCGCCGCTTCCACGGCACCACAGAGCCTGGGGCTGCGGTCTCCCTTGTGCTGCCTAGGCCCCGACGTATGAGGCCCGCTCGGCGGCGGTTTTTTTTTGCCCGGAGCCGGCACGGGGCTTGCGAACGTCCGGGGATTTCTCCCACGCCAAAGGGGCCAGCCCCGAAAGCTGTGGCCAGCCCTCGGCGCCCACTGCCGCCGCTTGCACGGCACCACAGAGCCTGGGGCTGCGGTCTGCACTGTGCTGCCTAGGCCCCGATGTATGAGGCCCGCTCGGCGGCGGTTTTTTTTTGCCCGGAGCCGGCACGGGGCTTGCGAACGTCCGGGGATTTCTCCCACGCCAAAGGGGCCAGCCCCGAAAGCTGTGGCCAGCCCTCGGCGCCCACTGCCGCCGCTTCCATGGCACCACAGAGCCTGGGGCTGCGGTGTCACCTGTGCTGCCTAGGCCCCGGCGTATGAGGCCCGCTCGGCGGCGTTTTTTTTTGCCCGGAGCCGGCACGGGGCTTGCGAACGTCCGGGGATTTCTCCCACGCCAAAGGGGCCAGCCCCGAAAGCTGTGGCCGGCCCTCGGCGCCCACTGCCGCCGCTTCCACGGAACCACAGAGCCTGGGGCTGCAGTCTCCCCTGTGCTGCCTAGTCCCCGACGTATGAGGCCCGCTCGGCGGCGGTTTTTTTTTGCCCGGAGCCGGCACGGGGCTTGCGAACGTCCGGGGATTTCTCCCACGCCAAAGGGGCCAGCCCCGAAAGCTGTGGCCGGCCCTCGGCGCCCACTGCCGCCGCTTCCACGGCACCACAGAGCCTGGGGCTGTGGTCTCCCCTGTGCTGCCTAGGCCCCGACGTATGAGGCCCGCTCGGCGGCGGTTTTTTTGTGCCCAGAGCCGGCACGGGGCTTGCGAATGTCCGGGGATTTCTCCCACGCCAAAGGGGCCAGCCCCGAAAGCTGTGGCCGGCCCTCGGCGCCCACTGCCGCCACTTCCACGGCACCACAGAGCCTGGGGCTGTGGTCTCCCTTGTGCTGCCTAGGCCCCGACGTATGAGGCCCGCTCGGCGGCGGTTTTTTGTGCCCGGAGCCGGCACGGGGCTTGCGAACGTCCGGGGATTTCTCCCACGCCAAAGGGGTCAGCCCTGAAAGCTGTGGCCAGCCCTCGGCGCCCACTGCCGCCGCTTCCACGGCACCACAGAGCCTGGGGCTGTGATCTCCCTTGTGCTGCCTAGGCCCTGACGTATGAGGCCCACTCGGCGGCGGTTTTTTTTTGCCCGGAGCCGGCACGGGGCTTGCGAACGTCCGGGGATTTCTCCCACGCCAAAGGGGCCAGCCCCGAAAGCTGTGGCCAGCCCTCGGCGCCCACTGCCGCCGCTTCCACGGCACCACAGAGCCTGGGGCTGCGGTCTCCCCTGTGCTGCCTAGGCCCCGACGTATGAGGCCCGCTCGGCGGCGGTTTTTTGTGCCCGGAGCCGGCACGGGGCTTGCGAACGTCCGGGGATTTCTCCCACGCCAAAGGGGCCAGCCCTGAAAGCTGTGGCCGGCCCTCGGTGTCCACTGCCGCCGCTTCCACGGCACCACAGAGCCTGGGGCTGCGGTCTGCACTGTGCTGCCTAGGCCCCGATGTATGAGGCCCGCTCGGCGGCGGTTTTTTTTGCCCGGAGCCGGCACGGGGCTTGCGAACGTCCGGGGATTTCTCCCACGCCAAAGGGGCCAGCCCCGAAAGCTGTGGCCAGCCCTCGGCGCCCACTGCCGCCGCTTCCACGGCACCACAGAGCCTGGGGCTGCGGTGTCACCTGTGCTGCCTAGGCCCCGGCGTATGAGGCCCGCTCGGCGGCGTTTTTTTTTTGCCCGGAGCCGGCACGGGGCTTGCGAACGTCCGGGGATTTCTCCCACGCCAAAGGGGCCAGCCCCGAAAGCTGTGGCCGGCCCTCGGCGCCCACTGCCGCCACTTCCACGGCACCACAGAGCCTGGGGCTGTGGTCTCCCTTGTGCTGCCTAGGCCCCGACGTATGAGGCCCGCTCGGCGGCGGTTTTTTGTGCCCGGAGCCTGCACGGGGCTTGCGAACGTCCGGGGATTTCTCCCACGCCAAAGGGGTCAGCCCTGAAAGCTGTGGCCAGCCCTCGGCGCCCACTGCCGCCGCTTCCACGGCACCACAGAGCCTGGGGCTGTGATCTCCCTTGTGCTGCCTAGGCCCTGACGTATGAGGCCCACTCGGCGGCGGTTTTTTTTTGCCCGGAGCCGGCACGGGGCTTGCGAACGTCCGGGGATTTCTCCCACGCCAAAGGGGCCAGCCCCGAAAGCTGTGGCCAGCCCTCGGCGCCCACTGCCGCCGCTTCCACGGCACCACAGAGCCTGGGGCTGCGGTCTGCACTGTGCTGCCTAGGCCCCGACGTATGAGGCCCGCTCGGCGGCGGTTTTTTTTGCCCGGAGCCGGCACGGGGCTTGCGAACGTCCGGGGATTTCTCCCACGCCAAAGTGGCCAGCCCTGAAAGCTGTGGCCGGCCCTCAGTGTCCACTGCCGCCGCTTCCACGGCACCACAGAGCCTGGGGCTGCGGTCTGCACTGTGCTGCCTAGGCCCCGATGTATGAGGCCCGCTCGGCGGCGGTTTTTTTTTGCGCGGAGCCGGCACGGGGCTTGCGAACGTCCGGGGATTTCTCCCACGCCAAAGGGGCCGGCCCCGAAAGCTGTGGCCAGCCCTCGGCGCCCACTGCCGCCGCTTCCATGGCACCACAGAGCCTGGGGCTGCGGTGTCACCTGTGGTGCCTAGGCCCCGGCGTATGAGGCCCGCTCGGCGGCGTTTTTTTTTTGCCCGGAGCCGGCACGGGGCTTGCGAACGTCCGGGGATTTCTCCCACGCCAAAGGGGCCAGCCCCGAAAGCTGGGGCCGGCCCTCGGCGCCCACTGCCGCCGCTTCCACGGAACCACAGAGCCTGGGGCTGCAGTCTCCCCTGTGCTGCCTAGGCCCCGACGTATGAGGCCCGCTCGGCGGCGGTTTTTTTTGCCCGGAGCCGGCACGGGGCTTGCGAACGTCCGGGGATTTCTCCCACGCCAAAGGGGCCAGCCCCGAAAGCTGTGGCCAGCCCTCGGCGCCCACTGCCGCCGCTTCCATGGCACCACAGAGCCTGGGGCTGCGGTGTCACCTGTGCTGCCTAGGCCCCGGCGTATGAGGCCCGCTCGGCGGCGTTTTTTTTTGCCCGGAGCCGGCACGGGGCTTGCGAACGTCCGGGGATTTCTCCCACGCCAAAGGGGCCAGCCCCGAAAGCTGTGGGTGGCCCTCGTCGCCCACTGCCGCCGCTTCCACGGAACCACAGAGCCTGGGGCTGCAGTCTCCCCTGTGCTGCCTAGGCCCCGACGTATGAGGCCCGCTCGGCGGCGGTTTTTTTTGCCCGGAGCCGGCACGGGGCTTTGCGAACGTCCGGGGATTTCTCCCACGCCAAAGGGGCCAGCCCCGAAAGCTGTGGGTGGCCCTCGGCGCCCACTGCCGCCGCTTCCACGGCACCACAGAGCCTGGGGCTGCGGTCTCCCCTGTGCTGCCTAGGCCCCGACGTATGAGGCCCGCTCGGCGGCGGTTTTTTTTTGCCCGGAGCCGGCACGGGGCTTGCGAATGTCCGGGGATTTCTCCCACGCCAAAGGGGCCAGCCCCGAAAGCTGTGGCCAGCCCTCGGCGCCCACTGCCGCCGCTTGCACGGCACCACAGAGCCTGGGGCTGTGTTCTCCCCTGTGCTGCCTAGTCCCCGACGTATGAGGCCCACTCGGCGGCGGTTTTTTTTTTGCCCGGAGCCGGCACGGGGCTTGCGAACGTCCGGGGATTTCTCCCACGCCAAAGGGGCCAGCCCCGAAAGCTGTGGCCGGCCCTCGGCGCCCACTGCCGCCGCTTCCACGGAACCACAGAGCCTGGGGCTGTGGTCTCCCCTGTGCTGCCTAGGCCCCGACGTATGAGGCCCGCTCGGCGGCGGTTTTTTGTGCCCAGAGCCGGCACGGGGCTTGCGAATGTCCGGGGATTTCTCCCACGCCAAAGGGGCCAGCCCCGAAAGCTGTGGCCGGCCCTCGGCGCCCACTGCCGCCACTTCCACGGCACCACAGAGCCTGGGGCTGTGGTCTCCCTTGTGCTGCCTAGGCCCCGACGTATGAGGCCCGCTCGGCGGCGGTTTTTTGTGCCCGGAGCCGGCACGGGGCTTGCGAACGTCCGGGGATTTCTCCCACGCCAAAGGGGTCAGCCCTGAAAGCTGTGGCCAGCCCTCGGCGCCCACTGCCGCCGCTTCCACGGCACCACAGAGCCTGGGGCTGTGATCTCCCTTGTGCTGCCTAGGCCCTGACGTATGAGGCCCACTCGGCGGCGGTTTTTTTTGCCCGGAGCCGGCACGGGGCTTGCGAACGTCCGGGGATTTCTCCCACGCCAAAGGGGCCAGCCCCGAAAGCTGTGGCCAGCCCTCGGCGCCCACTGCCGCCGCTTCCACGGCACCACAGAGCCTGGGGCTGCGGTCTCCCTTGTGCTGCCTAGGCCCCGACGTATGAGGCCCGCTCGGCGGCGGTTTTTTGTGCCCGGAGCCGGCACGGGGCTTGCGAACGTCCGGGGATTTCTCCCACGCCAAAGTGGCCAGCCCTGAAAGCTGTGGCCGGCCCTCGGTGTCCACTGCCGCCGCTTCCACGGCACCACAGAGCCTGGGGCTGCGGTCTGCACTGTGCTGCCTAGGCCCCGATGTATGAGGCCCGCTCGGCGGCGGTTTTTTTTTGCCCGGAGCCGGCACGGGGCTTGCGAACGTCCGGGGATTTCTCCCACGCCAAAGGGGCCAGCCCCGAAAGCTGTGGCCAGCCCTCGGCGCCCACTGCCGCCGCTTCCATGGCACCACAGAGCCTGGGGCTGCGGTGTCACCTGTGCTGCCTAGGCCCCGGCGTATGAGGCCCGCTCGGCGGCGTTTTTTTTTTGCCCGGAGCCGGCACGGGGCTTGCGAACGTCCGGGGATTTCTCCCACGCCAAAGGGGCCAGCCCCGAAAGCTGGGGCCGGCCCTCGGCGCCCACTGCCGCCGCTTCCACGGAACCACAGAGCCTGGGGCTGCAGTCTCCCCTGTGCTGCCTAGGCCCCGACGTATGAGGCCCGCTCGGCGGCGGTTTTTTTTTGCCCGGAGCCGGCACGGGGCTTGCGAACGTCCGGGGATTTCTCCCACGCCAAAGGGGCCAGCCCCGAAAGCTGTGGGTGGCCCTCGGCGCCCACTGCCGCCGCTTCCACGGCACCAGAGAGCCTGGGGCTGCGGTCTCCCCTGTGCTGCCTCGTCCCCGACGTATGAGGCCCGCTCGGCGGCGGTTTTTTTTTGCCCGGAGCCGGCACGGGGCTTGCGAATGTCCGGGGATTTCTCCCACGCCAAAGGGGCCAGCCCCGAAAGCTGTGGCCAGCCCTCGGCGCCCACTGCCGCCGCTTGCACGGCACCACAGAGCCTGGGGCTGCGGTCTCCCCTGTGCTGCCTAGTCCCCGACGTATGAGGCCCGCTCGGCGGCGGTTTTTTTTTGCCCGGAGCCGGCACGGGGCTTGCGAACGTCCGGGGATTTCTCCCACGCCAAAGGGGCCAGCCCCGAAAGCTGTGGCCAGCCCTCGGCGCCCACTGCCGCCGCTTGCACGGCACCACAGAGCCTGGGGCTGCGGTCTCCCCTGTGGTGCCTAGGCCCCGACGTATGAGGCCCGCTCGGCGGCGGTTTTTTTTTGCCCGGAGCCGGCACGGGGCTTGCGAACGTCCGGGGATTTCTCCCACGCCAAAGGGGCCAGCCCCGAAAGCTGTGGCCGGCCCTCGGCGCCCACTGCCGCCGCTTCCACGGAACCACAGAGCCTGGGGCTGCAGTCTCCCCTGTGCTGCCTAGGCCCCGACGTATGAGGCCCGCTCGGCGGCGGTTTTTTGTGCCCGGAGCCGGCACGGGGCTTGCGAATGTCCGGGGATTTCTCCCACGCCAAAGGGGCCAGCCCCAAAAGCTGTGGCCAGCCCTCGGCGCCCACTGCCGCCGCTTCCACGGCACCACAGAGCCTGGGGCTGCGGTCTCCCCTGTGCTGCCTAGGCCCCGACGTATGAGGCCCGCTCGGCGGCGGTTTTTCTAGCGCGGAGCCGGCACGGGGCTTGCGAACGTCCGGGGATTTCTCCCACGCCAAAGGGGCCAGCCCCGAAAGCTGTGGCCAGCCCTCGGCGCCCACTGCCGCCGCTTCCACGGCACCACAGAGCCTGGGGCTGCGGTCTCCCCTGTGCTGCCTAGGCCCCGACGTATGAGGCCCGCTCGGCGGCGGTTTTTTTTTGCCCGGAGCCGGCACGGGGCTTGCGAACGTCCGGGGATTTCTCCCACGCCAAAGGGGCCAGCCCCGAAAGCTGTGGCCAGCCCTCGGCGCCCACTGCCGCGGCTTCCACGGCACCACAGAGCCTGGGGCTGCGGTCTCCCCTGTGGTGCCTAGGCCCCGACGTATGAGGCCCGCTCGGCGGCGTTTTTTTTTGCGCGGAGCCGGCACGGGGCTTGTGAACGTCCGGGGATTTCTCCCACGCCAAAGGGGCCAGCCCCGAAAGCTGTGGCCGGCCCTCGGCGCCCACTGCCGCCGCTTCCACGGCACCACAGAGCCTGGGGCTGCGGTGTCCCCTGTGCTGCCTAGGCCCCGACGTATGAGGCCCGCTCCGCGGCGGTTTTTTTTGCCCCGAGACGGCACGGGGCTTGCGAACGTCCGGGGATTTCTCCCACGCCAAAGGGGCCAGCCCCGAAAGCTGTGGCCGGCCCTCGGTGTCCACTGCCGCCGCTTCCACGGCACCACAGAGCCTGGGGCTGCGGTCTCCCTTGTGCTGCCTAGGCCCCGACGTATGAGGCCCGCTCGGCGGCGGTTTTTTTTGCCCGGAGCCGGCACGGGGCTTGCGAACGTCCGGGGATTTCTCCCACGCCAAAGGGGCCAGCCCCGAAAGCTGTGGCCAGCCCTCGGCGCCCACTGCCGCCGCTTCCACGGCACCACAGAGCCTGGGGCTGCGGTCTGCACTGTGCTGCCTAGGCCCCGATGTATGAGGCCCGCTCGGCGGCGGTTTTTTTTTGCCCGGAGCCGGCACGGGGCTTGCGAACGTCCGGGGATTTCTCCCACGCCAAAGGGGCCAGCCCCGAAAGCTGTGGCCGGCCCTCGGCGCCCACTGCCGCCGCTTCCACGGAACCACAGAGCCTGGGGCTGCGGTCTCCCCTGTGCTGCCTAGTCCCCGACGTATGAGGCCCGCTCGGCCGCGGTTTTTTTTGCCCGGAGCCGGCACGGGGCTTGCGAACGTCCGGGGATTTCTCCCACGCCAAAGGGGCCAGCCCCGAAAGCTGTGGCCGGCCCTCGGCGCCCACTGCCGCCGCTTGCACGGCACCACAGAGCCTGGGGCTGCGGTCTCCCCTGTGGTGCCTAGGCCCCGACGTATGAGGCCCGCTCGGCCGCGGTTTTTTTTTGCCCGGAGCCGGCACGGGGCTTGCGAACGTCCGGGGATTTCTCCCACGCCAAAGGGGCCAGCCCCGAAAGCTGTGGCCGGCCCTCGGCGCCCACTGCCGCCGCTTCCACGGAACCACAGAGCCTGGGGCTGCGGTCTCCCCTGTGCTGCCTAGGCCCCGACGTATGAGGCCCGCTCGGCGGCGGTTTTTTGTGCCCGGAGCCGGCACGGGGCTTGCGAATGTCCGGGGATTTCTCCCACGCCAAAGGGGCCAGCCCCAAAAGCTGTGGCCAGCCCTCGGCGCCCACTGCCGCCGCTTCCACGGCACGACAGAGCCTGGGGCTGCGGTCTCCCCTGTGCTGCCTAGGCCCCGACGTATGAGGCCCGCTCGGCGGCGTTTTTTTTTGCCCGTAGCCGGCACGGGGCTTGCGAACGTCCGGGGATTTCTCCCACGCCAAAGGGGCCAGCCCCGAAAGCTGTGGCCAGCCCTCGGCGCCCACTGCCGCCGCTTCCACGGCACCACAGAGCCTGGGGCTGCGGTCTCCCCTGTGCTGCCTAGGCCCCGACGTATGAGGCCCGCTCGGCGGCGGTTTTTTTTGCCCGGAGCCGGCACGGGGCTTGTGAACGTCCGGGGATTTCTCCCACGCCAAAGGGGCCAGCCCCGAAAGCTGTGGCCAGCCCTCGGCGCCCACTGCCGCCGCTTCCACGGCACCACAGAGCCTGGGGCTGCGGTCTCCCCTGTGCTGCCTAGGCCCCGACGTATGAGGCCCGCTCGGCGGCGTTTTTTTTTTGCGCGGAGCCGGCACGGGGCTTGTGAACGTCCGGGGATTTCTCCCACGCCAAAGGGGCCAGCCCCGAAAGCTGTGGCCGGCCCTCGGCGCCCACTGCCGCCGCTTCCACGGCACCACAGAGCCTGGGGCTGCGGTGTCCCCTGTGCTGCCTAGGCCCCGACGTATGAGGCCCGCTCGGCGGCGGTTTTTTTTTGCCCCGAGACGGCACGGGGCTTGCGAACGTCCGGGGATTTCTCCCACGCCAAAGGGGCCAGCCCCGAAAGCTGTGGCCAGCCCTCGGCGCCCACTGCTGCCGCTTCCACGGCACCACAGAGCCTGGGGCTGCGGTCTCCCCTGTGCTGCCTAGGCCCCGACGTATGAGGCCCGCTCGGCGGCGGTTTTTTTTTGCCCGGAGCCGGCACGGGGCTTGCGAACGTCCGGGGATTTCTCCCACGCCAAAGGGGCCCGCCCCGAAAGCTGTGGCCAGCCCTTGGCGCCCACTGCCGCCGCTTCCATGGCACCACAGAGCCTGGGGCTGCGGTGTCACCTGTGCTGCCTAGGCCCCGGCGTATGAGGCCCGCTCGGCGGCGGTTTTTTTTTGCCCGGAGCCGGCACGGGGCTTGCGAACGTCCGGGGATTTCTCCCACGCCAAAGGGGCCAGCCCCGAAAGCTGTGGCCAGCCCTCGGCGCCCACTGCCGCCGCTTCCACGGCACCACAGAGCCTGGGGCTGCGGTCTCCCTTGTGCTGCCTAGGCCCCGACGTATGAGGCCCGCTCGGCGGCGGTTTTTTTGTGCCCGGAGCCGGCACGGGGCTTGCGAACGTCCGGGGATTTCTCCCACGCCAAAGTGGTCAGCCCTGAAAGCTGTGGCCGGCCCTCGGCGTCCACTGCCGCCGCTTCCACAGCACCACAGAGCCTGGGGCTGCGGTCTCCCTTGTGCTGCCTAGGCCCCGACGTATGAGGCCCGCTCGGCGGCGGTTTTTGTTGCCCGGAGCCGGCACGGGGCTTGCGAACGTCCGGGGATTTCTCCCACGCCAAAGGGGCCAGCCCCGAAAGCTGTGGCCAGCCCTCGGCGCCCACTGCCGCCGCTTCCACGGCACCACAGAGCCTGGGGCTGCGGTCTGCACTGTGCTGCCTAGGCCCCGATGTATGAGGCCCGCTCGGCGGCGGTTGTTTTTGCCCGGAGCCGGCACGGGGCTTGCGAACGTCCGGGGATTTCTCCCACGCCAAAGGGGCCAGCCCCGAAAGCTGTGGCCAGCCCTCGGCGCCCACTGCCGCCGCTTCCATGGCACCACAGAGCCTGGGGCTGCGGTGTCACCTGTGCTGCCTAGGCCCCGGCGTATGAGGCCCGCTCGGCGGCATTTTTTTTTGCCCGGAGCCGGCACGGGGCTTGCGAACGTCCGGGGATTTCTCCCACGCCAAAGGGGCCAGCCCCGAAAGCTGTGGCCGGCCCTCGGCGCCCACTGCCGCCGCTTCCACGGAACCACAGAGCCTGGGCCTGCAGTCTCCCCTGTGCTGCCTAGGCCCCGACGTATGAGGCCCGCTCGGCGGCGGTTTTTTTTTGCCCGGAGCCGGCACGGGGCTTGCGAACGTCCGGGGATTTCTCCCACGCCAAAGGGGCCAGCCCCGAAAGCTGTGGGTGGCCCTCGGCGCCCACTGCCGCCGCTTCCACGGCACCAGAGAGCCTGGGGCTGCGGTCTCCCCTGTGCTGCCTAGGCCCCGACGTATGAGGCCCGCTCGGCGGCGGTTTTTTTTTTGCCCGGAGCCGGCACGGGGCTTGCGAATGTCCGGGGATTTCTCCCACGCCAAAGGGGCCAGCCCCGAAAGCTGTGGCCAGCCCTCGGCGCCCACTGCCGCCGCTTGCACGGCACCACAGAGCCTGGGGCTGCGGTCTCCCCTGTGGTGCCTAGGCCCCGACGTATGAGGCCCGCTCGGCGGCGGTTTTTTTTGCCCGGAGCCGGCACGGGGCTTGCGAACGTCCGGGGATTTCTCCCACGCCAAAGGGGCCAGCCCCGAAAGCTGTGGCCGGCCCTCGGCGCCCACTGCCGCCGCTTCCACGGAACCACAGAGCCTGGGGCTGCAGTCTCCCCTGTGCTGCCTAGGCCCCGACGTATGAGGCCCGCTCGGCGGCGGTTTTTTGTGCCCGGAGCCGGCACGGGGCTTGCGAATGTCCGGGGATTTCTCCCACGCCAAAGGGGCCAGCCCCAAAAGCTGTGGCCAGCCCTCGGCGCCCACTGCCGCCGCTTCCACGGCACCACAGAGCCTGGGGCTGCGGTCTCCCCTGTGCTGCCTAGGCCCCGACGTATGAGGCCCGCTCGGCGGCGGTTTTTCTAGCGCGGAGCCGGCACGGGGCTTGCGAACGTCCGGGGATTTCTCCCACGCCAAAGGGGCCAGCCCCGAAAGCTGTGGCCAGCCCTCGGCGCCCACTGCCGCCGCTTCCACGGCACCACAGAGCCTGGGGCTGCGGTCTCCCCTGTGCTGCCTAGGCCCCGACGTATGAGGCCCGCTCGGCGGCGGTTTTTTTTTGCCCGGAGCCGGCACGGGGCTTGCGAACGTCCGGGGATTTCTCCCACGCCAAAGGGGCCAGCCCGAAAGCTGTGGCCAGCCCTCGGCGCCCACTGCCGCGGCTTCCACGGCACCACAGAGCCTGGGGCTGCGGTCTCCCCTGTGGTGCCTAGGCCCCGACGTATGAGGCCCGCTCGGCGGCGTTTTTTTTTTGCGCGGAGCCGGCACGGGGCTTGTGAACGTCCGGGGATTTCTCCCACGCCAAAGGGGCCAGCCCCGAAAGCTGTGGCCGGCCCTCGGCGCCCACTGCCGCCGCTTCCACGGCACCACAGAGCCTGGGGCTGCGGTGTCCCCTGTGCTGCCTAGGCCCCGACGTATGAGGCCCGCTCCGCGGCGGTTTTTTTTGCCCCGAGACGGCACGGGGCTTGCGAACGTCCGGGGATTTCTCCCACGCCAAAGGGGCCAGCCCCGAAAGCTGTGGCCGGCCCTCGGTGTCCACTGCCGCCGCTTCCACGGCACCACAGAGCCTGGGGCTGCGGTCTCCCTTGTGCTGCCTATGCCCCGACGTATGAGGCCCGCTCGGCGGCGGTTTTTTTTGCCCGGAGCCGGCACGGGGCTTGCGAACGTCCGGGGATTTCTCCCACGCCAAAGGGGCCAGCCCCGAAAGCTGTGGCCAGCCCTCGGCGCCCACTGCCGCCGCTTCCACGGCACCACAGAGCCTGGGGCTGCGGTCTGCACTGTGCTGCCTAGGCCCCGATGTATGAGGCCCGCTCGGCGGCGGTTTTTTTTGCCCGGAGCCGGCACGGGGCTTGCGAACGTCCGGGGATTTCTCCCACGCCAAAGGGGCCAGCCCCGAAAGCTGTGGCCGGCCCTCGGCGCCCACTGCCGCCGCTTCCACGGAACCACAGAGCCTGGGGCTGCGGTCTCCCCTGTGCTGCCTAGTCCCCGACGTATGAGGCCCGCTCGGCCGCGGTTTTTTTTTGCCCGGAGCCGGCACGGGGCTTGCGAACGTCCGGGGATTTCTCCCACGCCAAAGGGGCCAGCCCCGAAAGCTGTGGCCGGCCCTCGGCGCCCACTGCCGCCGCTTGCACGGCACCACAGAGCCTGGGGCTGCGGTCTCCCCTGTGGTGCCTAGGCCCCGACGTATGAGGCCCGCTCGGCCGCGGTTTTTTTTGCCCGGAGCCGGCACGGGGCTTGCGAACGTCCGGGGATTTCTCCCACGCCAAAGGGGCCAGCCCCGAAAGCTGTGGCCGGCCCTCGGCGCCCACTGCCGCCGCTTCCACGGAACCACAGAGCCTGGGGCTGCGGTCTCCCCTGTGCTGCCTAGGCCCCGACGTATGAGGCCCGCTCGGCGGCGGTTTTTTGTGCCCGGAGCCGGCACGGGGCTTGCGAATGTCCGGGGATTTCTCCCACGCCAAAGGGGCCAGCCCAAAAGCTGTGGCCAGCCCTCGGCGCCCACTGCCGCCGCTTCCACGGCACGACAGAGCCTGGGGCTGCGGTCTCCCCTGTGCTGCCTAGGCCCCGACGTATGAGGCCCGCTCGGCGGCGTTTTTTTTTTTGCCCGTAGCCGGCACGGGGCTTGCGAACGTCCGGGGATTTCTCCCACGCCAAAGGGGCCAGCCCCGAAAGCTGTGGCCAGCCCTCGGCGCCCACTGCCGCCGCTTCCACGGCACCACAGAGCCTGGGGCTGCGGTCTCCCCTGTGCTGCCTAGGCCCCGACGTATGAGGCCCGCTCGGCGGCGGTTTTTTTTTGCCCGGAGCCGGCACGGGGGCTTGTGAACGTCCGGGGATTTCTCCCACGCCAAAGGGGCCAGCCCCGAAAGCTGTGGCCAGCCCTCGGCGCCCACTGCCGCCGCTTCCACGGCACCACAGAGCCTGGGGCTGCGGTCTCCCCTGTGCTGCCTAGGCCCCGACGTATGAGGCCCGCTCGGCGGCGTTTTTTTTTTGCGCGGAGCCGGCACGGGGCTTGTGAACGTCCGGGGATTTCTCCCACGCCAAAGGGGCCAGCCCCGAAAGCTGTGGCCGGCCCTCGGCGCCCACTGCCGCCGCTTCCACGGCACCACAGAGCCTGGGGCTGCGGTGTCCCCTGTGCTGCCTAGGCCCCGACGTATGAGGCCCGCTCGGCGGCGGTTTTTTTTGCCCCGAGACGGCACGGGGCTTGCGAACGTCCGGGGATTTCTCCCACGCCAAAGGGGCCAGCCCCGAAAGCTGTGGCCAGCCCTCGGCGCCCACTGCTGCCGCTTCCACGGCACCACAGAGCCTGGGGCTGCGGTCTCCCCTGTGCTGCCTAGGCCCCGACGTATGAGGCCCGCTCGGCGGGCGGGTTTTTTTTTGCCCGGAGCCGGCACGGGGCTTGCGAACGTCCGGGGATTTCTCCCACGCCAAAGGGGCCCGCCCCGAAAGCTGTGGCCAGCCCTTGGCGCCCACTGCCGCCGCTTCCATGGCACCACAGAGCCTGGGGCTGCGGTGTCACCTGTGCTGCCTAGGCCCCGGCGTATGAGGCCCGCTCGGCGGCGGTTTTTTTTTGCCCGGAGCCGGCACGGGGCTTGCGAACGTCCGGGGATTTCTCCCACGCCAAAGGGGCCAGCCCCCGAAAGC
The DNA here is from genome assembly GCF_030463565.1 of Pelecanus crispus. Lineage (NCBI taxonomy): Eukaryota > Metazoa > Chordata > Aves > Pelecaniformes > Pelecanidae > Pelecanus > Pelecanus crispus. Next base: position 5,931,795 of record NC_134659.1, on the reverse strand, counting down.
TGTGGCCAGCCCTCGGCGCCCACTGCCGCCGCTTCCACGGAACCACAGAGCCTGGGGCTGCAGTCTCCCCTGTGCTGCCTAGGCCCCGACGTATGAGGCCCGCTCGGCGGCGGTTTTTTTTGCCCGGAGCCGGCACGGGGCTTGCGAACGTCCGGGGATTTCTCCCACGCCAAAGGGGCCAGCCCCGAAAGCTGTGGGTGGCCCTCGGCGCCCACTGCCGCCGCTTCCACGGCACCAGAGAGCCTGGGGCTGCGGTCTCCCCTGTGCTGCCTAGGCCCCGACGTATGAGGCCCGCTCGGCGGCGGTTTTTTTTTGCCCGGAGCCGGCACGGGGCTTGCGAATGTCCGGGGATTTCTCCCACGCCAAAGGGGCCAGCCCCGAAAGCTGTGGCCAGCCCTCGGCGCCCACTGCTGCCGCTTCCACGGCACCACAGAGCCTGGGGCTGCGGTCTCCCCTGTGCTGCCTAGGCCCCGACGTATGAGGCCCGCTCGGCGGCGGTTTTTTTTTGCCCGGAGCCGGCACGGGGCTTGCGAACGTCCGGGGATTTCTCCCACGCCAAAGGGGCCCGCCCCGAAAGCTGTGGCCAGCCCTTGGCGCCCACTGCCGCCGCTTCCATGGCACCACAGAGCCTGGGGCTGCGGTGTCACCTGTGCTGCCTAGGCCCCGGCGTATGAGGCCCGCTCGGCGGCGGTTTTTTTTTTGCCCGGAGCCGGCACGGGGCTTGCGAACGTCCGGGGATTTCTCCCACGCCAAAGGGGCCAGCCCCGAAAGCTGTGGCCAGCCCTCGGCGCCCACTGCCGCCGCTTCCACGGCACCACAGAGCCTGGGGCTGCGGTCTCCCTTGTGCTGCCTAGGCCCCGACGTATGAGGCCCGCTCGGCGGCGGTTTTTTGTGCCCGGAGCCGGCACGGGGCTTGCGAACGTCCGGGGATTTCTCCCACGCCAAAGTGGTCAGCCCTGAAAGCTGTGGCCGGCCCTCGGCGTCCACTGCCGCCGCTTCCACAGCACCACAGAGCCTGGGGCTGCGGTCTCCCTTGTGCTGCCTAGGCCCCGACGTATGAGGCCCGCTCGGCGGCGGTTTTTGTTGCCCGGAGCCGGCACGGGGCTTGCGAACGTCCGGGGATTTCTCCCACGCCAAAGGGGCCAGCCCCGAAAGCTGTGGCCAGCCCTCGGCGCCCACTGCCGCCGCTTCCACGGCACCACAGAGCCTGGGGCTGCGGTCTGCACTGTGCTGCCTAGGCCCCGATGTATGAGGCCCGCTCGGCGGCGGTTGTTTTTGCCCGGAGCCGGCACGGGGCTTGCGAACGTCCGGGGATTTCTCCCACGCCAAAGGGGCCAGCCCCGAAAGCTGTGGCCAGCCCTCGGCGCCCACTGCCGCCGCTTCCATGGCACCACAGAGCCTGGGGCTGCGGTGTCACCTGTGCTGCCTAGGCCCCGGCGTATGAGGCCCGCTCGGCGGCATTTTTTTTTGCCCGGAGCCGGCACGGGGCTTGCGAACGTCCGGGGATTTCTCCCACGCCAAAGGGGCCAGCCCCGAAAGCTGTGGCCGGCCCTCGGCGCCCACTGCCGCCGCTTCCACGGAACCACAGAGCCTGGGCCTGCAGTCTCCCCTGTGCTGCCTAGGCCCCGACGTATGAGGCCCGCTCGGCGGCGGTTTTTTTTTGCCCGGAGCCGGCACGGGGCTTGCGAACGTCCGGGGATTTCTCCCACGCCAAAGGGGCCAGCCCCGAAAGCTGTGGGTGGCCCTCGGCGCCCACTGCCGCCGCTTCCACGGCACCAGAGAGCCTGGGGCTGCGGTCTCCCCTGTGCTGCCTAGGCCCCGACGTATGAGGCCCGCTCGGCGGCGGTTTTTTTTGCCCGGAGCCGGCACGGGGCTTGCGAATGTCCGGGGATTTCTCCCACGCCAAAGGGGCCAGCCCCGAAAGCTGTGGCCAGCCCTCGGCGCCCACTGCCGCCGCTTGCACGGCACCACAGAGCCTGGGGCTGCGGTCTCCCCTGTGGTGCCTAGGCCCCGACGTATGAGGCCCGCTCGGCGGCGGTTTTTTTTTGCCCGGAGCCGGCACGGGGCTTGCGAACGTCCGGGGATTTCTCCCACGCCAAAGGGGCCAGCCCCGAAAGCTGTGGCCGGCCCTCGGCGCCCACTGCCGCCGCTTCCACGGAACCACAGAGCCTGGGGCTGCAGTCTCCCCTGTGCTGCCTAGGCCCCGACGTATGAGGCCCGCTCGGCGGCGGTTTTTTGTGCCCGGAGCCGGCACGGGGCTTGCGAATGTCCGGGGATTTCTCCCACGCCAAAGGGGCCAGCCCCAAAAGCTGTGGCCAGCCCTCGGCGCCCACTGCCGCCGCTTCCACGGCACCACAGAGCCTGGGGCTGCGGTCTCCCCTGTGCTGCCTAGGCCCCGACGTATGAGGCCCGCTCGGCGGCGGTTTTTTCTAGCGCGGAGCCGGCACGGGGCTTGCGAACGTCCGGGGATTTCTCCCACGCCAAAGGGGCCAGCCCCGAAAGCTGTGGCCAGCCCTCGGCGCCCACTGCCGCCGCTTCCACGGCACCACAGAGCCTGGGGCTGCGGTCTCCCCTGTGCTGCCTAGGCCCCGACGTATGAGGCCCGCTCGGCGGCGGTTTTTTTTTGCCCGGAGCCGGCACGGGGCTTGCGAACGTCCGGGGATTTCTCCCACGCCAAAGGGGCCAGCCCCGAAAGCTGTGGCCAGCCCTCGGCGCCCACTGCCGCGGCTTCCACGGCACCACAGAGCCTGGGGCTGCGGTCTCCCCTGTGGTGCCTAGGCCCCGACGTATGAGGCCCGCTCGGCGGCGTTTTTTTTTTGCGCGGAGCCGGCACGGGGCTTGTGAACGTCCGGGGATTTCTCCCACGCCAAAGGGGCCAGCCCCGAAAGCTGTGGCCGGCCCTCGGCGCCCACTGCCGCCGCTTCCACGGCACCACAGAGCCTGGGGCTGCGGTGTCCCCTGTGCTGCCTAGGCCCCGACGTATGAGGCCCGCTCCGCGGCGGTTTTTTTTTGCCCCGAGACGGCACGGGGCTTGCGAACGTCCGGGGATTTCTCCCACGCCAAAGGGGCCAGCCCCGAAAGCTGTGGCCGGCCCTCGGTGTCCACTGCCGCCGCTTCCACGGCACCACAGAGCCTGGGGCTGCGGTCTCCCTTGTGCTGCCTAGGCCCCGACGTATGAGGCCCGCTCGGCGGCGGTTTTTTTTGCCCGGAGCCGGCACGGGGCTTGCGAACGTCCGGGGATTTCTCCCACGCCAAAGGGGCCAGCCCCGAAAGCTGTGGCCAGCCCTCGGCGCCCACTGCCGCCGCTTCCACGGCACCACAGAGCCTGGGGCTGCGGTCTGCACTGTGCTGCCTAGGCCCCGATGTATGAGGCCCGCTCGGCGGCGGTTTTTTTTTGCCCGGAGCCGGCACGGGGCTTGCGAACGTCCGGGGATTTCTCCCACGCCAAAGGGGCCAGCCCCGAAAGCTGTGGCCGGCCCTCGGCGCCCACTGCCGCCGCTTCCACGGAACCACAGAGCCTGGGGCTGCGGTCTCCCCTGTGCTGCCTAGTCCCCGACGTATGAGGCCCGCTCGGCCGCGGTTTTTTTTGCCCGGAGCCGGCACGGGGCTTGCGAACGTCCGGGGATTTCTCCCACGCCAAAGGGGCCAGCCCCGAAAGCTGTGGCCGGCCCTCGGCGCCCACTGCCGCCGCTTGCACGGCACCACAGAGCCTGGGGCTGCGGTCTCCCCTGTGGTGCCTAGGCCCCGACGTATGAGGCCCGCTCGGCCGCGGTTTTTTTTTGCCCGGAGCCGGCACGGGGCTTGCGAACGTCCGGGGATTTCTCCCACGCCAAAGGGGCCAGCCCCGAAAGCTGTGGCCGGCCCTCGGCGCCCACTGCCGCCGCTTCCACGGAACCACAGAGCCTGGGGCTGCGGTCTCCCCTGTGCTGCCTAGGCCCCGACGTATGAGGCCCGCTCGGCGGCGGTTTTTTGTGCCCGGAGCCGGCACGGGGCTTGCGAATGTCCGGGGATTTCTCCCACGCCAAAGGGGCCAGCCCCAAAAGCTGTGGCCAGCCCTCGGCGCCCACTGCCGCCGCTTCCACGGCACGACAGAGCCTGGGGCTGCGGTCTCCCCTGTGCTGCCTAGGCCCCGACGTATGAGGCCCGCTCGGCGGCGTTTTTTTTTTGCCCGTAGCCGGCACGGGGCTTGCGAACGTCCGGGGATTTCTCCCACGCCAAAGGGGCCAGCCCCGAAAGCTGTGGCCAGCCCTCGGCGCCCACTGCCGCCGCTTCCACGGCACCACAGAGCCTGGGGCTGCGGTCTCCCCTGTGCTGCCTAGGCCCCGACGTATGAGGCCCGCTCGGCGGCGGTTTTTTTTTGCCCGGAGCCGGCACGGGGCTTGTGAACGTCCGGGGATTTCTCCCACGCCAAAGGGGCCAGCCCCGAAAGCTGTGGCCAGCCCTCGGCGCCCACTGCCGCCGCTTCCACGGCACCACAGAGCCTGGGGCTGCGGTCTCCCCTGTGCTGCCTAGGCCCCGACGTATGAGGCCCGCTCGGCGGCGTTTTTTTTTTGCGCGGAGCCGGCACGGGGCTTGTGAACGTCCGGGGATTTCTCCCACGCCAAAGGGGCCAGCCCCGAAAGCTGTGGCCGGCCCTCGGCGCCCACTGCCGCCGCTTCCACGGCACCACAGAGCCTGGGGCTGCGGTGTCCCCTGTGCTGCCTAGGCCCCGACGTATGAGGCCCGCTCGGCGGCGGTTTTTTTTTGCCCCGAGACGGCACGGGGCTTGCGAACGTCCGGGGATTTCTCCCACGCCAAAGGGGCCAGCCCCGAAAGCTGTGGCCAGCCCTCGGCGCCCACTGCTGCCGCTTCCACGGCACCACAGAGCCTGGGGCTGCGGTCTCCCCTGTGCTGCCTAGGCCCCGACGTATGAGGCCCGCTCGGCGGCGGTTTTTTTTTGCCCGGAGCCGGCACGGGGCTTGCGAACGTCCGGGGATTTCTCCCACGCCAAAGGGGCCCGCCCCGAAAGCTGTGGCCAGCCCTTGGCGCCCACTGCCGCCGCTTCCATGGCACCACAGAGCCTGGGGCTGCGGTGTCACCTGTGCTGCCTAGGCCCCGGCGTATGAGGCCCGCTCGGCGGCGGTTTTTTTTTGCCCGGAGCCGGCACGGGGCTTGCGAACGTCCGGGGATTTCTCCCACGCCAAAGGGGCCAGCCCCGAAAGCTGTGGCCAGCCCTCGGCGCCCACTGCCGCCGCTTCCACGGAACCACAGAGCCTGGGGCTGCAGTCTCCCCTGTGCTGCCTAGGCCCCGACGTATGAGGCCCGCTCGGCGGCGGTTTTTTTTTGCCCGGAGCCGGCACGGGGCTTGCGAACGTCCGGGGATTTCTCCCACGCCAAAGGGGCCAGCCCCGAAAGCTGTGGGTGGCCCTCGGCGCCCACTGCCGCCGCTTCCACGGCACCAGAGAGCCTGGGGCTGCGGTCTCCCCTGTGCTGCCTAGGCCCCGACGTATGAGGCCCGCTCGGCGGCGGTTTTTTTTTGCCCGGAGCCGGCACGGGGCTTGCGAATGTCCGGGGATTTCTCCCACGCCAAAGGGGCCAGCCCCGAAAGCTGTGGCCAGCCCTCGGCGCCCACTGCCGCCGCTTCCACGGCACCACAGAGCCTGGGGCTGCGGTCTCCCCTGTGCTGCCTAGGCCCCGACGTATGAGGCCCGCTCGGCGGCGGTTTTTTTTGCCCGGAGCTGGCACGGGGCTTGCGAACGTCCGGGGATTTCTCCCACGCCAAAGGGGCCAGCCCCGAAAGCTGTGCCCAGCCCTCGGCGCCCACTGCCGCCGCTTGCACGGCACCACAGAGCCTGGGGCTGCGGTCTCCCCTGTGCTGCCTAGGCCCCGACGTATGAGGCCCGCTCGGCGGCGGTTTTTTTTTGCCGGGAGCCGGCACGGGGCTTGTGAACTTCCGGGGATTTCTCCCACGCCAAAGGGGCCAGCCCCGAAAGCTGTGGCCGGCCCTCGGCGCCCAATGCCGCCGCTTCCAAGGCACCACAGAGCCTGGGGCTGTGGTCTCCCCTGTGCTGCCTAGGCCCCGACGTATGAGGCCCGCTCGGCGGCGGTTTTTTGTGCCCGGAGCCGGCACGGGGCTTGCGAATGTCCGGGGATTTCTCCCACGCCAAAGGGGCCAGCCCCAAAAGCTGTGGCCAGCCCTCGGCGCCCACTGCTGCCGCTTCCACGGCACCACAGAGCCTGGGGCTGCGGTCTCCCCTGTGCTGCCTAGGCCCCGACGTATGAGGCCCGCTCGGCGGCGGTTTTTCTTGCCCGGAGCCGGCACGGGGCTTGCGAACGTCCGGGGATTTCTCCCACGCCAAAGGGGCCAGCCCCGAAAGCTGTGGCCAGCCCTCGGCGCCCACTGCCGCCGCTTCCACGGCACCACAGAGCCTGGGGCTGCGGTCTCCCCTGTGCTGCCTAGGCCCCGACGTATGAGGCCCGCTCGGCGGCGGTTTTTTTTTGCCCAGAGCCGGCACGGGGCTTGCGAACGTCCGGGGATTTCTCCCACGCCAAAGGGGCCAGCCCCGAAAGCTGTGGCCAGCCCTCGGCGCCCACTGCCGCGGCTTCCACGGCACCACAGAGCCTGGGGCTGCGGTCTCCCCTGTGCTGCCTAGGCCCCGACGTATGAGGCCCGCTCGGCGGCGTTTTTTTTTTGCGCGGAGACGGCACGGGGCTTGTGAACGTCCGGGGATTTCTCCCACGCCAAAGGGGCCAGCCCCGAAAGCTGTGGCCAGCCCTCGGCGCCCACTGCCGCCGCTTCCACGGCACCACAGAGCCTGGGGCTGCGGTCTCCCCTGTGCTGCCTAGGCCCCGACGTATGAGGCCCGCTCGGCGGCGGTTTTTTTTGCCCTGAGACGGCACGGGGCTTGCGAACGTCCGGGGATTTCTCCCACGCCAAAGGGGCCAGCCCCGAAAGCTGTGGCCAGCCCTCGGCGCCCACTGCTGCCACTTCCACGGCACCACAGAGCCTGGGGCTGCGGTCTCCCCTGTGCTGCCTAGGCCCCGACGTATCAGGCCCGCTCGGCGGCGGGTTTTTTTGCCCGGAGCTGGCACGGGGCTTGCGAACGTCCGGGGATTTCTCCCACGCCAAAGGGGCCAGCCCCGAAAGCTGTGGCCAGCCCTCGGCGCCCACTGCCGCCGCTTCCATGGCACCACAGAGCCTGGGGCTGCGGTGTCACCTGTGCTGCCTAGGCCCCAACGTATGAGGCCCGCTCGGCGGCGTTTTTTTTTGCCCGGAGCCGGCACGGGGCTTGCGAACGTCCGGGGATTTCTCCCACGCCAAAGGGGCCAGCCCCGAAAGCTGTGGCCAGCCCTCGGCGCCCACTGCTGCCGCTTCCACGGCACCACAGAGCCTGGGGCCGTGGTCTCCCCTGTGCTGCCTAGGCCCCGACGTATGAGGCCCGCTCGGCGGCGGTTTTTTTTGCCCGGAGCCGGCACGGGGCTTGCGAACGTCCGGGGATTTCTCCCACGCCAAAGGGGCCAGCCCTGAAAGCTGTGGCCGGCCCTCGGCGCCCACTGCCGCCGCTTCCACGGCACCACAGAGCCTGGGGCTGCAGTCTCCCCTGTGCTGCCTAGGCCCCGACGTATGAGGCCCGCTCGGCGGCGGTTTTTTTTTGCCCGGAGCCGGCACGGGGCTTGCGAACGTCCGGGGATTTCTCCCACGCCAAAGGGGCCAGCCCCGAAAGCTGTGGCCAGCCCTCGGCGCCCACTGCTGCCGCTTCCACGGCACCACAGAGCCTGGGGCTGCGGTCTCCCCTGTGCTGCCTAGGCCCCGACGTATGAGGCCCGCTCGGCGGCGGTTTTTTTTTGCGCGGAGCCGGCACGGGGCTTGCGAACGTCCGGGGATGTCTCCCACGCCAAAGGGGCCAGCCCTGAAAGCTGTGGCCAGCCCTCGGCGCCCACTGCCGCCGCTTCCACGGCACCACAGAGCCTGGGGCTGCGGTCTCCCCTGTGCTGCCTAGGCCCCGACGTATGAGGCCCGCTCGGCGGCGGTTTTTTTTTGCCCAGAGCCGGCACGGGGCTTGCGAACGTCCGGGGATTTCTCCCACGCCAAAGGGGCCAGCCCCGAAAGCTGTGGCCAGCCCTCGGCGCCCACTGCTGCCGCTTCCACGGCACCACAGAGCCTGGGGCTGCGGTCTCCCCTGTGCTGCCTAGGCCCCGACGTATGAGGCCCGCTCGGCGGCGGTTTTTTTTTGCCCGGAGCCGGCACGGGGCTTGCGAACGTCCGGGGATTTCTCCCACGCCAAAGGGGCCAGCCTCGAAAGCTGTGGCCAGCCCTCTGTGCCCACTGCTGCCGCTTCCACGGCACCACAGAGCCTGGGGCTGCGGTCTCCCCTGTGCTGCCTAGGCCCCGACGTATGAGGCCCGCTCGGTGGCGGTTTTTTTTGCCCGGAGCCAGGCACGGGGCTTGCGAACGTCCGGGGATTTCTCCCACGCCAAAAGGGCCAGCCCCGAAAGCTGTGGCCAGCCCTCGGTGCCCACTGCCGCCGCTTCCACGGCACCACAGAGCCTGGGGCTGCGGTCTCCCCTGTGCTGCCTAGACCCCGACGTATGAGGCCCGCTCGGCGGCGTTTTTTTTTGCCCGTAGGCGGCACGGGGCTTGCGAACGTCCGGGGATTTCTCCCACGCCAAAGGGGCCAGCCCCGAAAGCTGTGGCCAGCCCTCGGCGCCCACTGCCGCCGCTTCCACGGCACCACAGAGCCTGGGGCTGCGGTCTCCCCTGTGCTGCCTAGGCCCCGACGTATGAGGCCCGCTCGGCGGCGGTTTTTTTTGCCCGGAGCCGGCACGGGGCTTGCGAACGTCCGGGGATTTCTCCCACGCCAAAGGGGCCAGCCCCGAAAGCTGTGGCCAGCCCTCGGCGCCCACTGCTGCCGCTTCCACGGCACCACAGAGCCTGGGGCTGCGGTGCCCCTGTGCTACCTAGGCCCCGACGTATGAGGCCCGCTCGGCGGCGGTTTTTTGTGCCCGGAGCCGGCACGGGGCTTGCGAACGTCCGGGGATTTCTCCCACGCCAAAGGGGCCAGCCCCAAAAGCTGTGGCCAGCCCTCGGCGCCCACTGCTGCCGCTTCCACGGCACCACAGAGCCTGGGGCTGCGGTGTCCCCTGTGCTGCCTAGGCCCCGACGTATGAGGCCTGCTCGGCGGCGGTTTTTTTTTGCGCGGAGCCGGCACGGGGCTTGCGAAAGTCCGGGGATTTCTCCCACGCCAAAAGGGCCAGCCCCGAAAGCTGTGGCCAGCCCTCGGCGCCCACTGCCGCCGCTTCCACGGCACCACAGAGCCTGGGGCTGCGGTCTCCCCTGTGCTGCCTAGGCCCCGACGTATGAGGCCCGCTCGGCGGCAGTTTTTTTTGCCCGGAGCAGGCACGGGGCTTGCGAACGTCCGGGGATTTCTCCCACGCCAAAGGGGCCAGCCCCGAAAGCTGGGGCCAGCCCTCGGTGCCCACTGCCGCCGCTTCCACGGCACCACAGAGCCTGGGGCTGCGATCTCCCCTGTGCTGCCTAGGCCCCGACGTAGGAGGCCCGCTCGGCGGCGGTTTTTTTTTGCCCGGAGCCGGCACGGGGCTTGCGAACGTCCGGGGATTTCTCCCACGCCAAAGGGGCCAGCCCCGAAAGCTGTGGCCAGCCCTCGGCGCCCACTGCCGCCGCTTCCACGGCACCACAGAGCCTGGGGCTGCGGTCTCCCCTGTGCTGCCTAGGCCCCGACGTATGAGGCCCGCTCGGCGGCGGTTTTTTTTTGCCCAGAGCCGGCACGGGGCTTGCGAACGTCCGGGGATTTCTCCCACGCCAAAGGGGCCAGCCCCGAAAGCTGTGGCCAGCCCTCGGCGCCCACTGCCGCCGCTTCCACGGCACCACAGAGCCTGGGGCTGCGGTCTCCCCTGTGCTGCCTAGGCCCCGACGTATGAGGCCCGCTCGGCGGCGGTTTTTTTTTGCCCGGAGCCGGCACGGGGCTTGCGAACGTCCGGGGATTTCTCCCACGCCAAAGGGGCCAGCCCCGAAAGCTGTGGCCAGCCCTCGGCGCCCACTGCCGCCGCTTCCACGGCACCACAGAGCCTGGGGCTGCGGTCTCCCCTGTGCTGCCTAGGCCCCGACGTATGAGGCCCGCTCGGCGGCGGTTTTTTTTTGCCCGGAGCCGGCACGGGGCTTGCGAACGTCCGGGGATTTCTCCCACGCCAAAGGGGCCAGCCCCGAAAGCTGTGGCCAGCCCTCGGCGCCCACTGCCGCCGCTTCCACGGCACCACAGAGCCTGGGGCTGCGGTCTCCCTTGTGCTGCCTAGGCCCCGACGTATGAGGCCCGCTCGGCGGCGGGTTTTTTTTGCCCGGAGCCGGCACGGGGCTTGCGAACGTCCGGGGATTTCTCCCACGCCAAAGTGGTCAGCCCTGAAAGCTGTGGCCGGCCCTCGGCGTCCACTGCCGCCGCTTCCACGGCACCACAGAGCCTGGGGCTGCGGTCTCCCTTGTGCTGCCTAGGCCCCGACGTATGAGGCCCGCTCGGCGGCGGTTTTTGTTGCCCGGAGCCGGCACGGGGCTTGCGAACGTCCGGGGATTTCTCCCACGCCAAAGGGGCCAGCCCCGAAAGCTGTGGCCAGCCCTCGGCGCCCACTGCCGCCGCTTCCACGGCACCACAGAGCCTGGGGCTGCGGTCTGCACTGTGCTGCCTAGGCCCCGATGTATGAGGCCCGCTCGGCGGCGGTTTTTTTTTGCCCGGAGCCGGCACGGGGCTTGCGAACGTCCGGGGATTTCTCCCACGCCAAAGGGGCCAGCCCCGAAAGCTGTGGCCAGCCCTCGGCGCCCACTGCCGCCGCTTCCATGGCACCACAGAGCCTGGGGCTGCGGTGTCACCTGTGCTGCCTAGGCCCCGGCGTATGAGGCCCGCTCGGCGGCATTTTTTTTTGCCCGGAGCCGGCACGGGGCTTGCGAACGTCCGGGGATTTCTCCCACGCCAAAGGGGCCAGCCCCGAAAGCTGTGGCCGGCCCTCGGCGCCCACTGCCGCCGCTTCCACGGAACCACAGAGCCTGGGCCTGCAGTCTCCCCTGTGCTGCCTAGGCCCCGACGTATGAGGCCCGCTCGGCGGCGGTTTTTTTTGCCCGGAGCCGGCACGGGGCTTGCGAACGTCCGGGGATTTCTCCCACGCCAAAGGGGCCAGCCCCGAAAGCTGTGGGTGGCCCTCGGCGCCCACTGCCGCCGCTTCCACGGCACCAGAGAGCCTGGGGCTGCGGTCTCCCCTGTGCTGCCTAGGCCCCGACGTATGAGGCCCGCTCGGCGGCGGTTTTTTTTGCCCGGAGCCGGCACGGGGCTTGCGAATGTCCGGGGATTTCTCCCACGCCAAAGGGGCCAGCCCCGAAAGCTGTGGCCAGCCCTCGGCGCCCACTGCCGCCGCTTGCACGGCACCACAGAGCCTGGGGCTGCGGTCTCCCCTGTGCTGCCTAGTCCCCGACGTATGAGGCCCGCTCGGCCGCGGTTTTTTTTGCCCGGAGCCGGCACGGGGCTTGCGAACGTCCGGGGATTTCTCCCACGCCAAAGGGGCCAGCCCCGAAAGCTGTGGCCGGCCCTCGGCGCCCACTGCCGCCGCTTGCACGGCACCACAGAGCCTGGGGCTGCGGTCTCCCCTGTGGTGCCTAGGCCCCGACGTATGAGGCCCGCTCGGCGGCGGTTTTTTTTTGCCCGGAGCCGGCACGGGGCTTGCGAACGTCCGGGGATTTCTCCCACGCCAAAGGGGCCAGCCCCGAAAGCTGTGGCCGGCCCTCGGCGCCCACTGCCGCCGCTTCCACGGAACCACAGAGCCTGGGGCTGCAGTCTCCCCTGTGCTGCCTAGGCCCCGACGTATGAGGCCCGCTCGGCGGCGGTTTTTTGTGCCCGGAGCCGGCACGGGGCTTGCGAATGTCCGGGGATTTCTCCCACGCCAAAGGGGCCAGCCCCAAAAGCTGTGGCCAGCCCTCGGCGCCCACTGCCGCCGCTTCCACGGCACCACAGAGCCTGGGGCTGCGGTCTCCCCTGTGCTGCCTAGGCCCCGACGTATGAGGCCCGCTCGGCGGCGGTTTTTCTTGCGCGGAGCCGGCACGGGGCTTGCGAACGTCCGGGGATTTCTCCCACGCCAAAGGGGCCAGCCCCGAAAGCTGTGGCCAGCCCTCGGCGCCCACTGCCGCCGCTTCCACGGCACCACAGAGCCTGGGGCTGCGGTCTCCCCTGTGCTGCCTAGGCCCCGACGTATGAGGCCCGCTCGGCGGCGGTTTTTTTTTGCCCGGAGCCGGCACGGGGCTTGCGAACGTCCGGGGATTTCTCCCACGCCAAAGGGGCCAGCCCCGAAAGCTGTGGCCAGCCCTCGGCGCCCACTGCCGCGGCTTCCACGGCACCACAGAGCCTGGGGCTGCGGTCTCCCCTGTGGTGCCTAGGCCCCGACGTATGAGGCCCGCTCGGCGGCGTTTTTTTTTTGCGCGGAGCCGGCACGGGGCTTGTGAACGTCCGGGGATTTCTCCCACGCCAAAGGGGCCAGCCCCGAAAGCTGTGGCCGGCCCTCGGCGCCCACTGCCGCCGCTTCCACGGCACCACAGAGCCTGGGGCTGCGGTGTCCCCTGTGCTGCCTAGGCCCCGACGTATGAGGCCCGCTCCGCGGCGGTTTTTTTTGCCCCGAGACGGCACGGGGCTTGCGAACGTCCGGGGATTTCTCCCACGCCAAAGGGGCCAGCCCCGAAAGCTGTGGCCGGCCCTCGGTGTCCACTGCCGCCGCTTCCACGGCACCACAGAGCCTGGGGCTGCGGTCTCCCTTGTGCTGCCTAGGCCCCGACGTATGAGGCCCGCTCGGCGGCGGTTTTTGTTGCCCGGAGCCGGCACGGGGCTTGCGAACGTCCGGGGATTTCTCCCACGCCAAAGGGGCCAGCCCCGAAAGCTGTGGCCAGCCCTCGGCGCCCACTGCCGCCGCTTCCACGGCACCACAGAGCCTGGGGCTGCGGTCTGCACTGTGCTGCCTAGGCCCCGATGTATGAGGCCCGCTCGGCGGCGGTTTTTTTTGCCCGGAGCCGGCACGGGGCTTGCGAACGTCCGGGGATTTCTCCCACGCCAAAGGGGCCAGCCCCGAAAGCTGTGGCCAGCCCTCGGCGCCCACTGCCGCCGCTTCCATGGCACCACAGAGCCTGGGGCTGCGGTGTCACCTGTGCTGCCTAGGCCCCGGCGTATGAGGCCCGCTCGGCGGCGTTTTTTTTTGCCCGGAGCCGGCACGGGGCTTGCGAACGTCCGGGGATTTCTCCCACGCCAAAGGGGCCAGCCCCGAAAGCTGTGGCCGGCCCTCGGCGCCCACTGCCGCCGCTTCCACGGAACCACAGAGCCTGGGGCTGCGGTCTCCCCTGTGCTGCCTAGTCCCCGACGTATGAGGCCCGCTCGGCCGCGGTTTTTTTTTGCCCGGAGCCGGCACGGGGCTTGCGAACGTCCGGGGATTTCTCCCACGCCAAAGGGGCCAGCCCCGAAAGCTGTGGCCGGCCCTCGGCGCCCACTGCCGCCGCTTGCACGGCACCACAGAGCCTGGGGCTGCGGTCTCCCCTGTGGTGCCTAGGCCCCGACGTATGAGGCCCGCTCGGCGGCGGTTTTTTTTTGCCCGGAGCCGGCACGGGGCTTGCGAACGTCCGGGGATTTCTCCCACGCCAAAGGGGCCAGCCCCGAAAGCTGTGGGTGGCCCTCGGCGCCCACTGCCGCCGCTTCCACGGCACCAGAGAGCCTGGGGCTGCGGTCTCCCCTGTGCTGCCTAGGCCCCGACGTATGAGGCCCGCTCGGCGGCGGTTTTTTTTTGCCCGGAGCCGGCACGGGGCTTGCGAATGTCCGGGGATTTCTCCCACGCCAAAGGGGCCAGCCCCGAAAGCTGTGGCCAGCCCTCGGCGCCCACTGCCGCCGCTTCCACGGCACCACAGAGCCTGGGGCTGCGGTCTGCACTGTGCTGCCTAGGCCCCGACGTATGAGGCCCGCTCGGCGGCGGTTTTTTTTTGCCCGGAGCCGGCACGGGGCTTGCGAACGTCCGGGGATTTCTCCCACGCCAAAGGGGCCAGCCCCGAAAGCTGTGCCCAGCCCTCGGCGCCCACTGCCGCCGCTTGCACGGCACCACAGAGCCTGGGGCTGCGGTCTCCCCTGTGGTGCCTAGGCCCCGACGTATGAGGCCCGCTCGGCGGCGGTTTTTTTTGCCGGGAGCCGGCACGGGGCTTGCGAACGTCCGGGGATTTCTCCCACGCCAAAGGGGCCAGCCCCGAAAGCTGTGGCCAGCCCTCGGCGCCCACTGCCGCCGCTTCCACGGCACCACAGAGCCTGGGGCTGCGGTCTCCCCTGTGCTGCCTAGGCCCCGACGTATGAGGCCCGCTCGGCGGCGGTTTTTTTTGCCCAGAGCCGGCACGGGGCTTGCGAACGTCCGGGGATTTCTCCCACGCCAAAGGGGCCAGCCCCGAAAGCTGTGGCCAGGCCTCGGCGCCCACTGCCGCGGCTTCCACGGCACCACAGAGCCTGGGGCTGCGGTCTCCCCTGTGCTGCCTAGGCCCCGACGTATGAGGCCCGCTCGGCGGCGTTTTTTTTTGCGCGGAGCCGGCACGGGGCTTGTGAACGTCCGGGGATTTCTCCCACGCCAAAGGGGCCAGCCCCGAAAGCTGTGGCCAGCCCTCGGCGCCCACTGCCGCCGCTTCCACGGCACCACAGAGCCTGGGGCTGCGGTGTCCCCTGTGCTGCCTTGGCCCCGACGTATGAGGCCCGCTCGGCGGCGGTTTTTTTTGCCCTGAGACGGCACGGGGCTTGCGAACGTCCGGGGATTTCTCCCACGCCAAAGGGGCCAGCCCCGAAAGCTGTGGCCAGCCCTCGGCGCCCACTGCTGCCGCTTCCACGGCACCACAGAGCCTGGGGCTGCGGTCTCCCCTGTGCTGCCTAGGCCCCGACGTATCAGGCCCGCTCGGCGGCGGGTTTTTTTGCCCGGAGCCGGCACGGGGCTTGCGAACGTCCGGGGATTTCTCCCACGCCAAAGGGGCCAGCCCCGAAAGCTGTGGCCAGCCCTCGGCGCCCACTGCCGCCGCTTCCATGGCACCACAGAGCCTGGGGCTGCGGTGTCACCTGTGCTGCCTAGGCCCCAACGTATGAGGCCCGCTCGGCGGCGTTTTTTTTTGCCCGGAGCCGGCACGGGGCTTGCGAACGTCCGGGGATTTCTCCCACGCCAAAGGGGCCAGCCCCGAAAGCTGTGGCCGGCCCTCGGCGCCCACTGCCGCCGCTTCCACGGAACCACAGAGCCTGGGGCTGCAGTCTCCCCTGTGCTGCCTAGGCCCCGACGTATGAGGCCCGCTCGGCGGCGGTTTTTTTTGCCCGGAGCCGGCACGGGGCTTGCGAACGTCCGGGGATTTCTCCCACGCCAAAGGGGCCAGCCCCGAAAGCTGTGGGTGGCCCTCGGCGCCCACTGCCGCCGCTTCCACGGCACCAGAGAGCCTGGGACTGCGGTCTCCCCTGTGCTGCCTAGGCCCCGACGTATGAGGCCCGCTCGGCGGCGGTTTTTTTTTGCCCGCAGCCGGCACGGGGCTTGCGAATGTCCGGGGATTTCTCCCACGACAAAGGGGCCAGCCCCGAAAGCTGTGGCCAGCCCTTGGCGCCCACTGCTGCCGCTTCCACGGCACCACAGAGCCTGGGGCTGCGGTGACCGTGTGCTGCCTAGGCCCTGACGTATGAGGCCCACTCGGCGGCGGTTTTTTTTGCCCAGAGCCGGCATGGGGCTTGCGAACGTCCGGGGATTTCTCCCACGCCAAAGGGGCCAGCCCCGAAAGCTGTGGCCAGCCCTCGGCGCCCACTGCCGCCGCTTCCACGGCACCAGAGAGCCTGGGGCTGCGGTCTGCACTGTGCTGCCTAGGCCCCGATGTATGAGGCCCGCTCGGCGGCGGTTTTTTTTGCCCGCAGCCGGCACGGGGCTTGCGAACGTCCGGGGATTTCTCCCACGCCAAAGGGGCCAGCCCCGAAAGCTGTGGCCAGCCGTCGGCGCCCACTGCCTCTGCTTCCACGGCACCACAGAGTCTGGGGCTGTGGTCTCCCTTGTGCTGCCTAGGCCCCGACGTATGAGGCCCGCTCGGCGGCGGGTTTTTTTTTGCCCGGAGCCGGCACGGGGCTTGCGAACGTCCGGGGATTTCTCCCACGCCAAAGGGGCCAGCCCCGAAAGCTGTGGCCGGCCCTCGGCGCCCACTGCCGCCGCTTCCACGGCACCACAGAGCCTGGGGCTGTGGTCTCCCCTGTGCTGCCTAGGCCCCGACGTATGAGGCCCGCTCGGCGGCGGTTTTTTGTGCCCAGAGCCGGCACGGGGCTTGCGAATGTCCGGGGATTTCTCCCACGCCAAAGGGGCCAGCCCCGAAAGCTGTGGCCGGCCCTCGGCGCCCACTGCCGCCACTTCCACGGCACCACAGAGCCTGGGGCTGTGGTCTCCCTTGTGCTGCCTAGGCCCCGACGTATGAGGCCCGCTCGGCGGCGGTTTTTTGTGCCCGGAGCCGGCACGGGGCTTGCGAACGTCCGGGGATTTCTCCCACGCCAAAGGGGTCAGCCCTGAAAGCTGTGGCCAGCCCTCGGCGCCCACTGCCGCCGCTTCCACGGCACCACAGAGCCTGGGGCTGTGATCTCCCTTGTGCTGCCTAGGCCCTGACGTATGAGGCCCACTCGGCGGCGGTTTTTTTTGCCCGGAGCCGGCACGGGGCTTGCGAACGTCCGGGGATTTCTCCCACGCCAAAGGGGCCAGCCCCGAAAGCTGTGGCCAGCCCTCGGCGCCCACTGCCGCCGCTTCCACGGCACCACAGAGCCTGGGGCTGCGGTCTCCCCTGTGCTGCCTAGGCCCCGACGTATGAGGCCCGCTCGGCGGCGGTTTTTTTTGCCCGGAGCCGGCACGGGGCTTGCGAACGTCCGGGGATTTCTCCCACGCCAAAGGGGCCAGCCCCGAAAGCTGTGGCCAGCCCTCGGCGCCCACTGCCGCCGCTTCCACGGCACCACAGAGCCTGGGGCTGCGGTCTCCCTTGTGCTGCCTAGGCCCCGACGTATGAGGCCCGCTCGGCGGCGGTTTTTTGTGCCCGGAGCCGGCACGGGGCTTGCGAACGTCCGGGGATTTCTCCCACGCCAAAGTGGCCAGCCCTGAAAGCTGTGGCCGGCCCTCGGTGTCCACTGCCGCCGCTTCCACGGCACCACAGAGCCTGGGGCTGCGGTCTCCCTTGTGCTGCCTAGGCCCCGACGTATGAGGCCCGCTCGGCGGCGGTTTTTGTTGCCCGGAGCCGGCACGGGGCTTGCGAACGTCCGGGGATTTCTCCCACGCCAAAGGGGCCAGCCCCGAAAGCTGTGGCCAGCCCTCGGCGCCCACTGCCGCCGCTTCCACGGCACCACAGAGCCTGGGGCTGCGGTGTCACCTGTGCTGCCTAGGCCCCGGCGTATGAGGCCCGCTCGGCGGCGTTTTTTTTTGCCCGGAGCCGGCACGGGGCTTGCGAACGTCCGGGGATTTCTCCCACGCCAAAGGGGCCAGCCCCGAAAGCTGTGGCCGGCCCTCGGCGCCCACTGCCGCCGCTTCCACGGAACCACAGAGCCTGGGGCTGCAGTCTCCCCTGTGCTGCCTAGGCCCCGACGTATGAGGCCCGCTCGGCGGCGGTTTTTTTTGCCCGGAGCCGGCACGGGGCTTGCGAACGTCCGGGGATTTCTCCCACGCCAAAGGGGCCAGCCCCGAAAGCTGTGGGTGGCCCTCGGCGCCCACTGCCGCCGCTTCCACGGCACCAGAGAGCCTGGGGCTGCGGTCTCCCCTGTGCTGCCTAGGCCCCGACGTATGAGGCCCGCTCGGCGGCGGTTTTTTTTGCCCGGAGCCGGCACGGGGGCTTGCGAATGTCCGGGGATTTCTCCCACGCCAAAGGGGCCAGCCCCGAAAGCTGTGGCCAGCCCTCGGCGCCCACTGCCGCCGCTTGCACGGCACCACAGAGCCTGGGGCTGCGGTCTCCCCTGTGCTGCCTAGGCCCCGACGTATGAGGCCCGCTCGGCGGCGGTTTTTTTTGCCCGGAGCCGGCACGGGGCTTGCGAACGTCCGGGGATTTCTCCCACGCCAAAGGGGCCAGCCCCGAAAGCTGTGCCCAGCCCTCGGCGCCCACTGCCGCCGCTTGCACGGCACCACAGAGCCTGGGGCTGCGGTCTCCCCTGTGGTGCCTAGGCCCCGACGTATGAGGCCCGCTCGGCGGCGGTTTTTTTTGCCCGGAGCCGGCACGGGGCTTGTGAACGTCCGGGGATTTCTCCCACGCCAAAGGGGCCAGCCCCGAAAGCTGTGGCCGGCCCTCGGCGCCCACTGCCGCCGCTTCCAAGGCACCACAGAGCCTGGGGCTGTGGTCTCCCCTGTGCTGCCTAGGCCCCGACGTATGAGGCCCGCTCGGCGGCGGTTTTTTTGTGCCCGGAGCCGGCACGGGGCTTGCGAATGTCCGGGGATTTCTCCCACGCCAAAGGGGCCAGCCCCAAAAGCTGTGGCCAGCCCTCGGCGCCCACTGCTGCCGCTTCCACGGCACCACAGAGCCTGGGGCTGCGGTCTCCCCTGTGCTGCCTAGGCCCCGACGTATG
Organism: Pelecanus crispus; assembly: GCF_030463565.1. Classification (NCBI taxonomy): domain Eukaryota; kingdom Metazoa; phylum Chordata; class Aves; order Pelecaniformes; family Pelecanidae; genus Pelecanus; species Pelecanus crispus. Next base: position 5,913,223 of record NC_134659.1, on the reverse strand, counting down.
AGGCCCGCTCGGCGGCGGTTTTTCTTGCGCGGAGCCGGCACGGGGCTTGCGAACGTCCGGGGATTTCTCCCACGCCAAAGGGGCCAGCCCCGAAAGCTGTGGCCAGCCCTCGGCGCCCACTGCCGCCGCTTCCACGGCACCACAGAGCCTAGGGCTGCGGTCTCCCCTGTGCTGCCTAGGCCCCGACGTATGAGGCCCGCTCGGCGGCGGTTTTTTTTTGCCCGGAGCCGGCACGGGGCTTGCGAACGTCCGGGGATTTCTCCCACGCCAAAGGGGCCAGCCCCGAAAGCTGTGGCCAGGCCTCGGCGCCCACTGCCGCGGCTTCCACGGCACCACAGAGCCTGGGGCTGCGGTCTCCCCTGTGCTGCCTAGGCCCCGACGTATGAGGCCCGCTCGGCGGCGTTTTTTTTTTGCGCGGAGACGGCACGGGGCTTGTGAACGTCCGGGGATTTCTCCACGCCAAAGGGGCCAGCCCCGAAAGCTGTGGCCAGCCCTCGGCGCCCACTGCCGCCGCTTCCACGGCACCACAGAGCCTGGGGCTGCGGTCTCCCCTGTGCTGCCTAGGCCCCGACGTATGAGGCCCGCTCGGCGGCGGTTTTTTTTTTGCCCTGAGACGGCACGGGGCTTGCGAACGTCCGGGGATTTCTCCCACGCCAAAGGGGCCAGCCCCGAAAGCTGTGGCCAGCCCTCGGCGCCCACTGCTGCCGCTTCCACGGCACCACAGAGCCTGGGGCTGCGATCTCCCCTGTGCTGCCTAGGCCCCGACGTATGAGGCCCGCTCGGCGGCGGTTTTTTTTTTGCCCGGAGCCGGCACGGGGCTTGCGAACGTCCGGGGATTTCTCCCACGCCAAAGGGGCCAGCCCCGAAAGCTGTGGCCAGCCCTCGGTGCCCACTGCCGCCGCTTCAACGGCACCACAGAGCCTGGGGCTGCGGTCTCCCTTGTGCTGCCTAGGCCCCCGACGTATGAGGCCCGCTCGGCGCCGGTTTTTTTTGCCCGGAGCCGGCACGGGGCTTGCGAACGTCGGGGGATTTCTCCCACGCCAAAGGGGCCAGCCCCGAAAGCTGTGGCCGGCCTCGGCGCCCACTGCCGCCGCTTCCACGGAACCACAGAGCCTGGGGCTGCAGTCTCCCCTGTGCTGCCTAGGCCCCGACGTATGAGGCCCGCTCGGCGGCGGTTTTTTTTGCCCGGAGCCGGCACGGGGCTTGCCAACGTCCGGGGATTTCTCCCACGCCAAAGGGGCCAGCCCCGAAAGCTGTGGCCAGCCCTCGGCGCCCACTGCCGCCGCTTCCACGGCACCAGAGAGCCTGGGGCTGTGGTCTCCCCTGTGCTGCCTAGGCCCCGATGTATGAGGCCCGCTCGGCGGCGGTTTTTTTTGCCCGCAGCCGGCACGGGGCTTGCGAACGTCCGGGGATTTCTCCCACGCCAAAGGGGCCAGCCCCGAAAGCTGTGGCCGGCCCTCGGCGCCCACTGCCGCCACTTCCACGGCACCACAGAGCCTGGGGCTGTGGTCTCCCTTGTGCTGCCTAGGCCCCGACGTATGAGGCCCGCTCGGCGGCGGTTTTTTGTGCCCGGAGCCGGCACGGGGCTTGCGAACGTCCGGGGATTTCTCCCACGCCAAAGGGGTCAGCCCTGAAAGCTGTGGCCAGCCCTCGGCGCCCACTGCCGCCGCTTCCACGGCACCACAGAGCCTGGGGCTGTGATCTCCCTTGTGCTGCCTAGGCCCTGACGTATGAGGCCCACTCGGCGGCGGTTTTTTTTTTGCCCGGAGCCGGCACGGGGCTTGCGAACGTCCGGGGATTTCTCCCACGCCAAAGGGGCCAGCCCCGAAAGCTGTGGCCAGCCCTCGGCGCCCACTGCCGCCGCTTCCACGGCACCACAGAGCCTGGGGCTGCGGTCTCCCTTGTGCTGCCTAGGCCCCGACGTATGAGGCCCGCTCGGCGGCGGTTTTTTTTTGCCCGGAGCCGGCACGGGGCTTGCGAACGTCCGGGGATTTCTCCCACGCCAAAGTGGCCAGCCCTGAAAGCTGTGGCCGGCCCTCGGTGTCCACTGCCGCCGCTTCCACGGCACCACAGAGCCTGGGGCTGCGGTCTCCCTTGTGCTGCCTAGGCCCCGACGTATGAGGCCCGCTCGGCGGCGGTTTTTTTTGCCCGGAGCCGGCACGGGGCTTGCGAACGTCCGGGGATTTCTCCCACGCCAAAGGGGCCAGCCCCGAAAGCTGTGGCCAGCCCTCGGCGCCCACTGCCGCCGCTTCCACGGCACCACAGAGCCTGGGGCTGCGGTCTGCACTGTGCTGCCTAGGCCCCGATGTATGAGGCCCGCTCGGCGGCGGTTTTTTTTGCCCGGAGCCGGCACGGGGCTTGCGAACGTCCGGGGATTTCTCCCACGCCAAAGGGGCCAGCCCCGAAAGCTGTGGCCAGCCCTCGGCGCCCACTGCCGCCGCTTCCATGGCACCACAGAGCCTGGGGCTGCGGTGTCACCTGTGCTGCCTAGGCCCCGGCGTATGAGGCCCGCTCGGCGGCGTTTTTTTTTTGCCCGGAGCCGGCACGGGGCTTGCGAACGTCCGGGGATTTCTCCCACGCCAAAGGGGCCAGCCCCCGAAAGCTGTGGCCGGCCCTCGGCGCCCACTGCCGCCGCTTCCACGGAACCACAGAGCCTGGGGCTGCAGTCTCCCCTGTGCTGCCTAGTCCCCGACGTATGAGGCCCGCTCGGCGGCGGTTTTTTTTTGCCCGGAGCCGGCACGGGGCTTGCGAACGTCCGGGGATTTCTCCCACGCCAAAGGGGCCAGCCCCGAAAGCTGTGGCCGGCCCTCGGCGCCCACTGCCGCCGCTTCCACGGCACCACAGAGCCTGGGGCTGTGGTCTCCCCTGTGCTGCCTAGGCCCCGACGTATGAGGCCCGCTCGGCGGCGGTTTTTTGTGCCCAGAGCCGGCACGGGGCTTGCGAATGTCCGGGGATTTCTCCCACGCCAAAGGGGCCAGCCCCGAAAGCTGTGGCCGGCCCTCGGCGCCCACTGCCGCCACTTCCACGGCACCACAGAGCCTGGGGATGTGGTCTCCCTTGTGCTGCCTAGGCCCCGACGTATGAGGCCCGCTCGGCGGCGGTTTTTTGTGCCCGGAGCCGGCACGGGGCTTGCGAACGTCCGGGGATTTCTCCCACGCCAAAGGGGTCAGCCCTGAAAGCTGTGGCCAGCCCTCGGCGCCCACTGCCGCCGCTTCCACGGCACCACAGAGCCTGGGGCTGTGATCTCCCTTGTGCTGCCTAGGCCCTGACGTATGAGGCCCACTCGGCGGCGGTTTTTTTTGCCCGGAGCCGGCACGGGGCTTGCGAACGTCCGGGGATTTCTCCCACGCCAAAGGGGCCAGCCCCGAAAGCTGTGGCCAGCCCTCGGCGCCCACTGCCGCCGCTTCCACGGCACCACAGAGCCTGGGGCTGCGGTCTCCCCTGTGCTGCCTAGGCCCCGACGTATGAGGGCCCGCTCGGCGGCGGTTTTTTGTGCCCGGAGCCGGCACGGGGCTTGCGAACGTCCGGGGATTTCTCCCACGCCAAAGTGGCCAGCCCTGAAAGCTGTGGCCGGCCCTCGGTGTCCACTGCCGCCGCTTCCACGGCACCACAGAGCCTGGGGCTGCGGTCTGCACTGTGCTGCCTAGGCCCCGATGTATGAGGCCCGCTCGGCGGCGGTTTTTATTTGCCCGGAGCCGGCACGGGGCTTGCGAACGTCCGGGGATTTCTCCCACGCCAAAGGGGCCAGCCCCGAAAGCTGTGGCCAGCCCTCGGCGCCCACTGCCGCCGCTTCCACGGCACCACAGAGCCTGGGGCTGCGGTGTCACTTGTGCTGCCTAGGCCCCGGCGTATGAGGCCCGCTCGGCGGCGTTTTTTTTTTGCCCGGAGCCGGCACGGGGCTTGCGAACGTCCGGGGATTTCTCCCACGCCAAAGGGGCCAGCCCCGAAAGCTGTGGCCGGCCCTCGGCGCCCACTGCCGCCACTTCCACGGCACCACAGAGCCTGGGGCTGTGGTCTCCCTTGTGCTGCCTAGGCCCCGACGTATGAGGCCCGCTCGGCGGCGGTTTTTTGTGCCCGGAGCCGGCACGGGGCTTGCGAACGTCCGGGGATTTCTCCCACGCCAAAGGGGTCAGCCCTGAAAGCTGTGGCCAGCCCTCGGCGCCCACTGCCGCCGCTTCCACGGCACCACAGAGCCTGGGGCTGTGATCTCCCTTGTGCTGCCTAGGCCCTGACGTATGAGGCCCACTCGGCGGCGGTTTTTTTTGCCCGGAGCCGGCACGGGGCTTGCGAACGTCCGGGGATTTCTCCCACGCCAAAGGGGCCAGCCCCGAAAGCTGTGGCCAGCCCTCGGCGCCCACTGCCGCCGCTTCCACGGCACCACAGAGCCTGGGGCTGCGGTCTGCACTGTGCTGCCTAGGCCCCGACGTATGAGGCCCGCTCGGCGGCGGTTTTTTTTGCCCGGAGCCGGCACGGGGCTTGCGAACGTCCGGGGATTTCTCCCACGCCAAAGTGGCCAGCCCTGAAAGCTGTGGCCGGCCCTCAGTGTCCACTGCCGCCGCTTCCACGGCACCACAGAGCCTGGGGCTGCGGTCTGCACTGTGCTGCCTAGGCCCCGATGTATGAGGCCCGCTCGGCGGCGGTTTTTTTTTGCGCGGAGCCGGCACGGGGCTTGCGAACGTCCGGGGATTTCTCCCACGCCAAAGGGGCCGGCCCCGAAAGCTGTGGCCAGCCCTCGGCGCCCACTGCCGCCGCTTCCATGGCACCACAGAGCCTGGGGCTGCGGTGTCACCTGTGCTGCCTAGGCCCCGGCGTATGAGGCCCGCTCGGCGGCGTTTTTTTTTGCCCGGAGCCGGCACGGGGCTTGCGAACGTCCGGGGATTTCTCCCACGCCAAAGGGGCCAGCCCCGAAAGCTGGGGCCAGCCCTCGGCGCCCACTGCCGCCGCTTCCACGGAACCACAGAGCCTGGGGCTTGCAGTCTCCCCTGTGCTGCCTAGGCCCCGACGTATGAGGCCCGCTCGGCGGCGGTTTTTTTTTGCCCGGAGCCGGCACGGGGCTTGCCAACGTCCGGGGATTTCTCCCACGCCAAAGGGGCCAGCCCCGAAAGCTGTGGCCAGCCCTCGGCGCCCACTGCCGCCGCTTCCACGGCACCAGAGAGCCTGGGGCTGTGGTCTCCCCTGTGCTGCCTAGGCCCCGATGTATGAGGCCCGCTCGGCGGCGGTTTTTTTTTGCCCGGAGCCGGCACGGGGCTTGCGAACGTCCTTGCGAACGTCCGGGGATTTCTCCCACGCCAAAGGGGCCAGCCCCGAAAGCTGTGGCCGGCCCTCGGCGCCCACTGCCGCCACTTCCACGGCACCACAGAGCCTGGGGCTGTGGTCTCCCTTGTGCTGCCTAGGCCCCGACGTATGAGGCCCGCTCGGCGGCGGTTTTTTGTGCCCGGAGCCGGCACGGGGCTTGCGAACGTCCGGGGATTTCTCCCACGCCAAAGGGGTCAGCCCTGAAAGCTGTGGCCAGCCCTCGGCGCCCACTGCCGCCGCTTCCACGGCACCACAGAGCCTGGGGCTGTGATCTCCCTTGTGCTGCCTAGGCCCTGACGTATGAGGCCCACTCGGCGGCGGTTTTTTTTTTGCCCGGAGCCGGCACGGGGCTTGCGAACGTCCGGGGATTTCTCCCACGCCAAAGGGGCCAGCCCCGAAAGCTGTGGCCAGCCCTCGGCGCCCACTGCCGCCGCTTCCACGGCACCACAGAGCCTGGGGCTGCGGTCTCCCTTGTGCTGCCTAGGCCCCCGACGTATGAGGCCCGCTCGGCGGCGGTTTTTTTTGCCCGGAGCCGGCACGGGGCTTGCGAACGTCTCGCGGGATTTCTCCCACGCCAAAGTGGCCAGCCCTGAAAGCTGTGGCCGGCCCTCGGTGTCCACTGCCGCCGCTTCCACGGCACCACAGAGCCTGGGGCTGCGGTCTCCCTTGTGCTGCCTAGGCCCCGACGTATGAGGCCCGCTCGGCGGCGGTTTTTTTTTGCCCGGAGCCGGCACGGGGCTTGCGAACGTCCGGGGATTTCTCCCCACGCCAAAGGGGCCAGCCCCGAAAGCTGTGGCCAGCCCTCGGCGCCCACTGCCGCCGCTTCCACGGCACCACAGAGCCTGGGGCTGCGGTCTGCACTGTGCTGCCTAGGCCCCGATGTATGAGGCCCGCTCGGCGGCGGTTTTTTTTTTGCCCGGAGCGGCACGGGGCTTGCGAACGTCCGGGGATTTCTCCCACGCCAAAGGGGCCAGCCCCGAAAGCTGTGGCCAGCCCTCGGCGCCCACTGCCGCCGCTTCCATGGCACCACAGAGCCTGGGGCTGCGGTGTCACCTGTGCTGCCTAGGCCCCGGCGTATGAGGCTCCGCTCGGCGGCGTTTTTTTTTGCCCGGAGCGGCACGGGGCTTGCGAACGTCCGGGGATTTCTCCCACGCCAAAGGGGCCAGCCCCGAAAGCTGTGGCCGGCCCTCGGCGCCCACTGCCCGCCGCTTCCACGGAACCACAGAGCCTGGGGCTGCAGTCTCCCCTGTGCTGCCTGAGTCCCCGACGTATGAGGCCCGCTCGGCGGCGTTTTTTTTTTGCCCGGAGCCGGCACGGGGCTTGCGAACGTCCGGGGATTTCTCCCACGCCAAAGGGGCCAGCCCCGAAAGCTGTGGCCGCCCTCGGCGCCCACTGCCGCCGCTTCCACGGCACCACAGAGCCTGGGGCTGTGGTCTCCCCTGTGCTTCCTAGGCCCCGACGTATGAGGCCCGCTCGGCGGCGGTTTTTTGTGCCCAGAGCCGGCACGGGCTTGCGAATGTCCGGGGATTTCTCCCACGCCAAAGGGGCCAGCCCCGAAAGCTGTGGCCAGCCCTCGGCGCCCACTGCCGCCGCTTCCACGGCAACCACAGAGCCTGGGGCTGCGGTCTCCCTTGTGCTGCCTAGGCCCCGACGTATGAGGCCCGCTCGGCGGCGGTTTTTTGTGCCCGGAGCCCGGCACGGGGCTTGCGAACGTCCGGGGATTTCTCCCACGCCAAAGGGGTCAGCCCTGAAAGCTGTGGCCAGCCCTCGGCGCCCACTGCCGCCGCTTCCCACGGCACCACAGAGCCTGGGGCTGTGATCTCCCTTGTGCTGCCTAGGCCCTGACGTATGAGGCCCACTCGGCGGCGGTTTTTTTTGCCCGGAGCCGGCACGGGGCTTGCGAACGTCCGGGATTTCTCCCACGCCAAAGGGGCCCAGCCCCGAAAGCTGTGGCCAGCCTCGGCGCCCACTGCCGCCGCTTCCACGGCACCACAGAGCCTGGGGCTGCGGGTCTCCCCTGTGCTGCGTAGGCCCCGACGTATGAGGCCCGCTCGCGGCGGTTTTTTGTGCCCGGAGCCGGCACGGGGCTTGCGAACGTCCGGGGATTTCTCCCACGCCAAAGTGGCCAGCCCTGAAAGCTGTGGCCGGCCCTCGGTGTCCACTGGCCGCCGCTTCCACGGCACCACAGAGCCTGGGGCTGCGGTCTGCACTGTGCTGCCTAGGCCCCGATGTATGAGGCCCGCTCGGCGGCGGTTTTTTTTGCCCGGAGCCGGCACGGGGCTTGCGAACGTCCGGGGATTTCTCCCACGCCAAAGGGGCCAGCCCCGAAAGCTGTGGCCAGCCCTCGGCGCCCACTGCCGCCGCTTCCACGGCACCACAGAGCCTGGGGCTGCGGTGTCACTTGTGCTGCCTAGGCCCCCGGCGTATGAGGCCCGCTCGGCGGCGTTTTTTTTTGCCCGGAGCCGGCACGGGGCTTGCGAACGTCCGGGCGATTTCTCCCACGCCAAAGGGGCCAGCCCCGAAAGCTGTGGCCGGCCCTCGGCGCCCCACTGCCGCCACTTCCACGGCACCACAGAGCCTGGGGCTGTGGTCTCCCTTGTGCTGCCTAGGCCCCGACGTATGAGGCCCGCTCGGCGGCGGTTTTTTGTGCCCGGAGCCGGCACGGGGCTTGCGAACGTCCGGGGATTTCTCCCACGCCAAAGGGGTCAGCCCTGAAAGCTGTGGCCAGCCCTCGGCGCCCACTGCCGCCGCTTCCACGGCACCACAGAGCCTGGGGCTGTGATCTCCCTTGTGCTGCCTAGGCCCCTGACGTATGAGGCCCACTCGGCGGCGGTTTTTTTTTGCCCGGAGCCGGCACGGGGCTTGCGAACGTCCGGGGATTTCTCCCACAGCCAAAGGGGCCAGCCCCGAAAGCTGTGGCCAGCCCTCGGCGCCCACTGCCGCCGCTTTCACGGCACCACAGAGCCTGGGGCTGCGGTCTGCACTGTGCTGCCTAGGCCCCGACGTATGAGGCCCGCTCGGCGGCGGTTTTTTTTGCCCCGCAGCCGGCACGGGGCTTGCGAACGTCCCGGGGATTTCTCCCACGCCAAAGTGGCCAGCCCTGAAAGCTGTGGCCGGCCCTCAGTGTCCACTGCCGCCGCTTCCACGGCACCACAGAGCCTGGGGCTGCGGTCTGCACTGTGCTGCCTAGGCCCCGATGTATGAGGCCCGCTCGGCGGCGGTTTTTTTTTGCGCGGAGCCCGGCACGGGGCTTGCGAACGTCCGGGGATTTCTCCCACGCCAAAGGGGCCGGCCCCGAAAGCTGTGGCCAGCCCCCCACTGCCGCCGCTTCCATGGCACCACAGAGCCTGGGGCTGCGGTGTCACCTGTGCTGCCTAGGCCCCGGCGTATGAGGCCCGCTCGGCGGCGTTTTTTTTTTGCCCGGAGCCGGCACGGGGCTTGCGAACGTCCGGGGATTTCTCCCACGCCAAAGGGGCCAGCCCCGAAAGCTGGGGCCGGCCCTCGGCGCCCACTGCCGCCGCTTCCACGGAACCACAGAGCCTGGGGCTGCAGTCTCCCCTGTGCTGCCTAGGCCCCGACGTATGAGGCCCGCTCGGCGGCGGTTTTTTTTTGCCCGGAGCCGGCACGGGGCTTGCGAACGTCCGGGGATTTCTCCCACGCCAAAGGGGCCAGCCCCGAAAGCTGTGGCCAGCCCTCGGCGCCCACTGCCGCCGCTTCCACGGCACCACAGAGCCTGGGGCTGCGGTCTCCCTTGTGCTGCCTAGGCCCCGACGTATGAGGCCCGCTCGGCGGCGGTTTTTTTGTGCCCGGAGCCGGCACGGGGCTTGCGAACGTCGGGGATTTCTCCCACGCCAAAGTGGCCAGCCCTGAAAGCTGTGGCCGGCCCTCGGTGTCCACTGCCGCCGCTTCCACGGCACCACAGAGCCTGGGGCTGCGGTCTCCCTTGTGCTGCCTAGGCCCCGACGTATGAGGCCCGCTCGGCGGCGGTTTTTGTTGCCCGGAGCCGGCACGGGGCTTGCGAACGTCCGGGGATTTCTCCCACGCCAAAGGGGCCAGCCCCGAAAGCTGTGGCCAGCCCTCGGCGCCCACTGCCGCCGCTTCCACGGCACCACAGAGCCTGGGGCTGCGGTGTCACCTGTGCTGCCTAGGCCCCGGCGTATGAGGCCCGCTCGGCGGCGTTTTTTTTTTGCCCGGAGCCGGCACGGGGCTTGCGAACGTCCGGGGATTTCTCCCACGCCAAAGGGGCCAGCCCCGAAAGCTGTGGCCGGCCCTCGGCGCCCACTGCCGCCGCTTCCACGGAACCACAGAGCCTGGGGCTGCAGTCTCCCCTGTGCTGCCTAGGCCCCGACGTATGAGGCCCGCTCGGCGGCGGTTTTTTTTGCCCGGAGCCGGCACGGGGCTTGCGAACGTCCGGGGATTTCTCCCACGCCAAAGGGGCCAGCCCCGAAAGCTGTGGGTGGCCCTCGGCGCCCACTGCCGCCCGCTTCCACGGCACCAGAGAGCCTGGGGCTGCGGTCTCCCCTGTGCTGCCTAGGCCCCGACGTATGAGGCCCGCTCGGCGGCGGTTTTTTTTGCCCGGAGCCGGCACGGGGCTTGCGAATGTCCGGGGATTTCTCCACGCCAAAGGGGCCAGCCCCGAAAGCTGTGGCCAGCCCTCGGCGCCCACTGCCGCCGCTTGCACGGCACCACAGAGCCTGGGGCTGCAGTCTCCCCTGTGCTGCCTAGGCCCCGACGTATGAGGCCCGCTCGGCGGCGGTTTTTTTTTGCCCGGAGCCGGCACGGGGCTTGCGAACGTCCGGGGATTTCTCCCACGCCAAAGGGGCCAGCCCCGAAAGCTGTGGGTGGCCCTCGGCGCCCACTGCCGCCGCTTCCACGGCACCAGAGAGCCTGGGGCTGCGGTCTCCCCTGTGCTGCCTAGGCCCCGACGTATGAGGCCCGCTCGGCGGCGGTTTTTTTTTGCCCGGAGCCGGCACGGGGCTTGCGAATGTCCGGGGATTTCTCCCACGCCAAAGGGGCCAGCCCCGAAAGCTGTGGCCAGCCCTCGGCGCCCACTGCCGCCGCTTGCACGGCACCACAGAGCCTGGGGCTGCGGTCTCCCCTGTGCTGCCTAGGCCCCGACGTATGAGGCCCGCTCGGCGGCGGTTTTTTTTTGCCCGGAGCCGGCACGGGGCTTGCGAACGTCCGGGGATTTCTCCCACGCCAAAGGGGCCAGCCCCGAAAGCTGTGCCCAGCCCTCGGCGCCCACTGCCGCCGCTTGCACGGCACCACAGAGCCTGGGGCTGCGGTCTCCCCTGTGGTGCCTAGGCCCCGACGTATGAGGCCCGCTCGGCGGCGGTTTTTTTTTGCCCGGAGCCGGCACGGGGCTTGTGAACGTCCGGGGATTTCTCCCACGCCAAAGGGGCCAGCCCCGAAAGCTGTGGCCGGCCCTCGGCGCCCACTGCCGCCGCTTCCAAGGCACCACAGAGCCTGGGGCTGTGGTCTCCCCTGTGCTGCCTAGGCCCCGACGTATGAGGCCCGCTCGGCGGCGGTTTTTTGTGCCCGGAGCCGGCACGGGGCTTGCGAATGTCCGGGGATTTCTCCCACGCCAAAGGGGCCAGCCCCAAAAGCTGTGGCCAGCCCTCGGCGCCCACTGCTGCCGCTTCCACGGCACCACAGAGCCTGGGGCTGCGGTCTCCCCTGTGCTGCCTAGGCCCCGACGTATGAGGCCCGCTCGGCGGCGGTTTTTCTTGCGCGGAGCCGGCACGGGGCTTGCGAACGTCCGGGGATTTCTCCCACGCCAAAGGGGCCAGCCCCGAAAGCTGTGGCCAGCCCTCGGCGCCCACTGCCGCCGCTTCCACGGCACCACAGAGCCTAGGGCTGCGGTCTCCCCTGTGCTGCCTAGGCCCCGACGTATGAGGCCCGCTCGGCGGCGGTTTTTTTTGCCCGGAGCCGGCACGGGGCTTGCGAACGTCCGGGGATTTCTCCCACGCCAAAGGGGCCAGCCCCGAAAGCTGTGGCCAGGCCTCGGCGCCCACTGCCGCGGCTTCCACGGCACCACAGAGCCTGGGGCTGCGGTCTCCCCTGTGCTGCCTAGGCCCCGACGTATGAGGCCCGCTCGGCGGCGTTTTTTTTTTTGCGCGGAGACGGCACGGGGCTTGTGAACGTCCGGGGATTTCTCCCACGCCAAAGGGGCCAGCCCCGAAAGCTGTGGCCAGCCCTCGGCGCCCACTGCCGCCGCTTCCACGGCACCACAGAGCCTGGGGCTGCGGTGTCCCCTGTGCTGCCTAGGCCCCGACGTATGAGGCCCGCTCGGCGGCGGTTTTTTTTGCCCTGAGACGGCACGGGGCTTGCGAACGTCCGGGGATTTCTCCCACGCCAAAGGGGCCAGCCCCGAAAGCTGTGGCCAGCCCTCGGCGCCCACTGCTGCCGCTTCCACGGCACCACAGAGCCTGGGGCTGCGATCTCCCCTGTGCTGCCTAGGCCCCGACGTATGAGGCCCGCTCGGCGGCGGTTTTTTTTGCCCAGAGCCGGCACGGGGCTTGCGAACGTCCGGGGATTTCTCCCACGCCAAAGGGGCCAGCCCCGAAAGCTGTGGCCAGCCCTCGGTGCCCACTGCCGCCGCTTCAACGGCACCACAGAGCCTGGGGCTGCGGTCTCCCTTGTGCTGCCTAGGCCCCGACGTATGAGGCCCGCTCGGCGCCGGTTTTTTTTGCCCGGAGCCGGCACGGGGCTTGCGAACGTCGGGGGATTTCTCCCACGCCAAAGGGGCCAGCCCCGAAAGCTGTGGCCGGCCCTCGGCGCCCACTGCCGCCGCTTCCACGGAACCACAGAGCCTGGGGCTGCAGTCTCCCCTGTGCTGCCTAGGCCCCGACGTATGAGGCCCGCTCGGCGGCGGTTTGTTTTGCCCGGAGCCGGCACGGGGCTTGCCAACGTCCGGGGATTTCTCCCACGCCAAAGGGGCCAGCCCCGAAAGCTGTGGCCAGCCCTCGGCGCCCACTGCCGCCGCTTCCACGGCACCAGAGAGCCTGGGGCTGTGGTCTCCCCTGTGCTGCCTAGGCCCCGATGTATGAGGCCCGCTCGGCGGCGGTTTTTTTTTGCCCGCAGCCGGCACGGGGCTTGCGAACGTCCGGGGATTTCTCCCACGCCAAAGGGGCCAGCCCCGAAAGCTGTGGCCGGCCCTCGGCGCCCACTGCCGCCACTTCCACGGCACCACAGAGCCTGGGGCTGTGGTCTCCCTTGTGCTGCCTAGGCCCCGACGTATGAGGCCCGCTCGGCGGCGGTTTTTTGTGCCCGGAGCCGGCACGGGGCTTGCGAACGTCCGGGGATTTCTCCCACGCCAAAGGGGTCAGCCCTGAAAGCTGTGGCCAGCCCTCGGCGCCCACTGCCGCCGCTTCCACGGCACCACAGAGCCTGGGGCTGTGATCTCCCTTGTGCTGCCTAGGCCCTGACGTATGAGGCCCACTCGGCGGCGGTTTTTTTTTGCCCGGAGCCGGCACGGGGCTTGCGAACGTCCGGGGATTTCTCCCACGCCAAAGGGGCCAGCCCCGAAAGCTGTGGCCAGCCCTCGGCGCCCACTGCCGCCGCTTCCACGGCACCACAGAGCCTGGGGCTGCGGTCTCCCTTGTGCTGCCTAGGCCCCGACGTATGAGGCCCGCTCGGCGGCGGTTTTTTTTGCCCGGAGCCGGCACGGGGCTTGCGAACGTCCGGGGATTTCTCCCACGCCAAAGTGGCCAGCCCTGAAAGCTGTGGCCGGCCCTCGGTGTCCACTGCCGCCGCTTCCACGGCACCACAGAGCCTGGGGCTGCGGTCTCCCTTGTGCTGCCTAGGCCCCGACGTATGAGGCCCGCTCGGCGGCGGTTTTTTTTTGCCCGGAGCCGGCACGGGGCTTGCGAACGTCCGGGGATTTCTCCCACGCCAAAGGGGCCAGCCCCGAAAGCTGTGGCCAGCCCTCGGCGCCCACTGCCGCCGCTTGCACGGCACCACAGAGCCTGGGGCTGCGGTCTGCACTGTGCTGCCTAGGCCCCGATGTATGAGGCCCGCTCGGCGGCGGTTTTTTTTTGCCCGGAGCCGGCACGGGGCTTGCGAACGTCCGGGGATTTCTCCCACGCCAAAGGGGCCAGCCCCGAAAGCTGTGGCCAGCCCTCGGCGCCCACTGCCCGCCGCTTCCATGGCACCACAGAGCCTGGGGCTGCGGTGTCACCTGTGCTGCCTAGGCCCCGGCGTATGAGGCCCGCTCGGCGGCGTTTTTTTTTTGCCCGGAGCCGGCACGGGGCTTGCGAACGTCCGGGGATTTCTCCCACGCCAAAGGGGCCAGCCCCGAAAGCTGTGGCCGGCCCTCGGCGCCCACTGCCGCCGCTTCCACGGAACCACAGAGCCTGGGGCTGCAGTCTCCCCTGTGCTGCCTAGTCCCCGACGTATGAGGCCCGCTCGGCGGCGGTTTTTTTTGCCCGGAGCCGGCACGGGGCTTGCGAACGTCCGGGGATTTCTCCCACGCCAAAGGGGCCAGCCCCGAAAGCTGTGGCCGGCCCTCGGCGCCCACTGCCGCCGCTTCCACGGCACCACAGAGCCTGGGGCTGTGGTCTCCCCTGTGCTGCCTAGGCCCCGACGTATGAGGCCCGCTCGGCGGCGGTTTTTTTGTGCCCAGAGCCGGCACGGGGCTTGCGAATGTCCGGGGATTTCTCCCACGCCAAAGGGGCCAGCCCCGAAAGCTGTGGCCGGCCCTCGGCGCCCACTGCCGCCACTTCCACGGCACCACAGAGCCTGGGGCTGTGGTCTCCCTTGTGCTGCCTAGGCCCCGACGTATGAGGCCCGCTCGGCGGCGGTTTTTTGTGCCCGGAGCCGGCACGGGGCTTGCGAACGTCCGGGGATTTCTCCCACGCCAAAGGGGTCAGCCCTGAAAGCTGTGGCCAGCCCTCGGCGCCCACTGCCGCCGCTTCCACGGCACCACAGAGCCTGGGGCTGTGATCTCCCTTGTGCTGCCTAGGCCCTGACGTATGAGGCCCACTCGGCGGCGGTTTTTTTTTGCCCGGAGCCGGCACGGGGCTTGCGAACGTCCGGGGATTTCTCCCACGCCAAAGGGGCCAGCCCCGAAAGCTGTGGCCAGCCCTCGGCGCCCACTGCCGCCGCTTCCACGGCACCACAGAGCCTGGGGCTGCGGTCTCCCCTGTGCTGCCTAGGCCCCGACGTATGAGGCCCGCTCGGCGGCGGTTTTTTGTGCCCGGAGCCGGCACGGGGCTTGCGAACGTCCGGGGATTTCTCCCACGCCAAAGGGGCCAGCCCTGAAAGCTGTGGCCGGCCCTCGGTGTCCACTGCCGCCGCTTCCACGGCACCACAGAGCCTGGGGCTGCGGTCTGCACTGTGCTGCCTAGGCCCCGATGTATGAGGCCCGCTCGGCGGCGGTTTTTTTTGCCCGGAGCCGGCACGGGGCTTGCGAACGTCCGGGGATTTCTCCCACGCCAAAGGGGCCAGCCCCGAAAGCTGTGGCCAGCCCTCGGCGCCCACTGCCGCCGCTTCCACGGCACCACAGAGCCTGGGGCTGCGGTGTCACCTGTGCTGCCTAGGCCCCGGCGTATGAGGCCCGCTCGGCGGCGTTTTTTTTTGCCCGGAGCCGGCACGGGGCTTGCGAACGTCCGGGGATTTCTCCCACGCCAAAGGGGCCAGCCCCGAAAGCTGTGGCCGGCCCTCGGCGCCCACTGCCGCCACTTCCACGGCACCACAGAGCCTGGGGCTGTGGTCTCCCTTGTGCTGCCTAGGCCCCGACGTATGAGGCCCGCTCGGCGGCGGTTTTTTGTGCCCGGAGCCTGCACGGGGCTTGCGAACGTCCGGGGATTTCTCCCACGCCAAAGGGGTCAGCCCTGAAAGCTGTGGCCAGCCCTCGGCGCCCACTGCCGCCGCTTCCACGGCACCACAGAGCCTGGGGCTGTGATCTCCCTTGTGCTGCCTAGGCCCTGACGTATGAGGCCCACTCGGCGGCGGTTTTTTTTGCCCGGAGCCGGCACGGGGCTTGCGAACGTCCGGGGATTTCTCCCACGCCAAAGGGGCCAGCCCCGAAAGCTGTGGCCAGCCCTCGGCGCCCACTGCCGCCGCTTCCACGGCACCACAGAGCCTGGGGCTGCGGTCTGCACTGTGCTGCCTAGGCCCCGACGTATGAGGCCCGCTCGGCGGCGGTTTTTTTTGCCCGGAGCCGGCACGGGGCTTGCGAACGTCCGGGGATTTCTCCCACGCCAAAGTGGCCAGCCCTGAAAGCTGTGGCCGGCCCTCAGTGTCCACTGCCGCCGCTTCCACGGCACCACAGAGCCTGGGGCTGCGGTCTGCACTGTGCTGCCTAGGCCCCGATGTATGAGGCCCGCTCGGCGGCGGTTTTTTTTTGCGCGGAGCCGGCACGGGGCTTGCGAACGTCCGGGGATTTCTCCCACGCCAAAGGGGCCGGCCCCGAAAGCTGTGGCCAGCCCTCGGCGCCCACTGCCGCCGCTTCCATGGCACCACAGAGCCTGGGGCTGCGGTGTCACCTGTGGTGCCTAGGCCCCGGCGTATGAGGCCCGCTCGGCGGCGTTTTTTTTTTGCCCGGAGCCGGCACGGGGCTTGCGAACGTCCGGGGATTTCTCCCACGCCAAAGGGGCCAGCCCCGAAAGCTGGGGCCGGCCCTCGGCGCCCACTGCCGCCGCTTCCACGGAACCACAGAGCCTGGGGCTGCAGTCTCCCCTGTGCTGCCTAGGCCCCGACGTATGAGGCCCGCTCGGCGGCGGTTTTTTTTGCCCGGAGCCGGCACGGGGCTTGCGAACGTCCGGGGATTTCTCCCACGCCAAAGGGGCCAGCCCCGAAAGCTGTGGCCAGCCCTCGGCGCCCACTGCCGCCGCTTCCATGGCACCACAGAGCCTGGGGCTGCGGTGTCACCTGTGCTGCCTAGGCCCCGGCGTATGAGGCCCGCTCGGCGGCGTTTTTTTTTGCCCGGAGCCGGCACGGGGCTTGCGAACGTCCGGGGATTTCTCCCACGCCAAAGGGGCCAGCCCCGAAAGCTGTGGGTGGCCCTCGTCGCCCACTGCCGCCGCTTCCACGGAACCACAGAGCCTGGGGCTGCAGTCTCCCCTGTGCTGCCTAGGCCCCGACGTATGAGGCCCGCTCGGCGGCGGTTTTTTTTTGCCCGGAGCCGGCACGGGGCTTGCGAACGTCCGGGGATTTCTCCCACGCCAAAGGGGCCAGCCCCGAAAGCTGTGGGTGGCCCTCGGCGCCCACTGCCGCCGCTTCCACGGCACCACAGAGCCTGGGGCTGCGGTCTCCCCTGTGCTGCCTAGGCCCCGACGTATGAGGCCCGCTCGGCGGCGGTTTTTTTTGCCCGGAGCCGGCACGGGGCTTGCGAATGTCCGGGGATTTCTCCCACGCCAAAGGGGCCAGCCCCGAAAGCTGTGGCCAGCCCTCGGCGCCCACTGCCGCCGCTTGCACGGCACCACAGAGCCTGGGGCTGTGTTCTCCCCTGTGCTGCCTAGTCCCCGACGTATGAGGCCCACTCGGCGGCGGTTTTTTTTGCCCGGAGCCGGCACGGGGCTTGCGAACGTCCGGGGATTTCTCCCACGCCAAAGGGGCCAGCCCCGAAAGCTGTGGCCGGCCCTCGGCGCCCACTGCCGCCGCTTCCACGGAACCACAGAGCCTGGGGCTGTGGTCTCCCCTGTGCTGCCTAGGCCCCGACGTATGAGGCCCGCTCGGCGGCGGTTTTTTGTGCCCAGAGCCGGCACGGGGCTTGCGAATGTCCGGGGATTTCTCCCACGCCAAAGGGGCCAGCCCCGAAAGCTGTGGCCGGCCCTCGGCGCCCACTGCCGCCACTTCCACGGCACCACAGAGCCTGGGGCTGTGGTCTCCCTTGTGCTGCCTAGGCCCCGACGTATGAGGCCCGCTCGGCGGCGGTTTTTTGTGCCCGGAGCCGGCACGGGGCTTGCGAACGTCCGGGGATTTCTCCCACGCCAAAGGGGTCAGCCCTGAAAGCTGTGGCCAGCCCTCGGCGCCCACTGCCGCCGCTTCCACGGCACCACAGAGCCTGGGGCTGTGATCTCCCTTGTGCTGCCTAGGCCCTGACGTATGAGGCCCACTCGGCGGCGGTTTTTTTTGCCCGGAGCCGGCACGGGGCTTGCGAACGTCCGGGGATTTCTCCCACGCCAAAGGGGCCAGCCCCGAAAGCTGTGGCCAGCCCTCGGCGCCCACTGCCGCCGCTTCCACGGCACCACAGAGCCTGGGGCTGCGGTCTCCCTTGTGCTGCCTAGGCCCCGACGTATGAGGCCCGCTCGGCGGCGGTTTTTTGTGCCCGGAGCCGGCACGGGGCTTGCGAACGTCCGGGGATTTCTCCCACGCCAAAGTGGCCAGCCCTGAAAGCTGTGGCCGGCCCTCGGTGTCCACTGCCGCCGCTTCCACGGCACCACAGAGCCTGGGGCTGCGGTCTGCACTGTGCTGCCTAGGCCCCGATGTATGAGGCCCGCTCGGCGGCGGTTTTTTTTGCCCGGAGCCGGCACGGGGCTTGCGAACGTCCGGGGATTTCTCCCACGCCAAAGGGGCCAGCCCCGAAAGCTGTGGCCAGCCCTCGGCGCCCACTGCCGCCGCTTCCATGGCACCACAGAGCCTGGGGCTGCGGTGTCACCTGTGCTGCCTAGGCCCCGGCGTATGAGGCCCGCTCGGCGGCGTTTTTTTTTTGCCCGGAGCCGGCACGGGGCTTGCGAACGTCCGGGGATTTCTCCCACGCCAAAGGGGCCAGCCCCGAAAGCTGGGGCCGGCCCTCGGCGCCCACTGCCGCCGCTTCCACGGAACCACAGAGCCTGGGGCTGCAGTCTCCCCTGTGCTGCCTAGGCCCCGACGTATGAGGCCCGCTCGGCGGCGGTTTTTTTTTGCCCGGAGCCGGCACGGGGCTTGCGAACGTCCGGGGATTTCTCCCACGCCAAAGGGGCCAGCCCCGAAAGCTGTGGGTGGCCCTCGGCGCCCACTGCCGCCGCTTCCACGGCACCAGAGAGCCTGGGGCTGCGGTCTCCCCTGTGCTGCCTCGTCCCCGACGTATGAGGCCCGCTCGGCGGCGGTTTTTTTTTGCCCGGAGCCGGCACGGGGCTTGCGAATGTCCGGGGATTTCTCCCACGCCAAAGGGGCCAGCCCCGAAAGCTGTGGCCAGCCCTCGGCGCCCACTGCCGCCGCTTGCACGGCACCACAGAGCCTGGGGCTGCGGTCTCCCCTGTGCTGCCTAGTCCCCGACGTATGAGGCCCGCTCGGCGGCGGTTTTTTTTTGCCCGGAGCCGGCACGGGGCTTGCGAACGTCCGGGGATTTCTCCCACGCCAAAGGGGCCAGCCCCGAAAGCTGTGCCCAGCCCTCGGCGCCCACTGCCGCCGCTTGCACGGCACCACAGAGCCTGGGGCTGCGGTCTCCCCTGTGGTGCCTAGGCCCCGACGTATGAGGCCCGCTCGGCGGCGGTTTTTTTTTGCCCGGAGCCGGCACGGGGCTTGTGAATGTCCGGGGATTTCTCCCACGCCAAAGGGGCCAGCCCCGAAAGCTGTGGCCGGCCCTCGGCGCCCACTGCCGCCGCTTCCAAGGCACCACAGAGCCTGGGGCTGTGGTCTCCCCTGTGCTGCCTAGGCCCCGACGTATGAGGGCCCGCTCGGCGGCGGTTTTTTGTGCCCGGAGCCGGCACGGGGCTTGCGAACGTCCGGGGATTTCTCCCACGCCAAAGGGGCCAGCCCCAAAAGCTGTGGCCAGCCCTCGGCGCCCACTGCTGCCGCTTCCACGGCACCACAGAGCCTGGGGCTGCGGTCTCCCCTGTGCTGCCTAGGCCCCGACGTATGAGGCCCGCTCGGCGGCGGTTTTTCTTGCGCGGAGCCGGCACGGGGCTTGCGAACGTCCGGGGATTTCTCCCACGCCAAAGGGGCCAGCCCCGAAAGCTGTGGGTGGCCCTCGGCGCCCACTGCCGCCGCTTCCACGGCACCAGAGAGCCTGGGGCTGCGGTCTCCCCTGTGCTGCCTAGGCCCCGACGTATGAGGCCCGCTCGGCGGCGTTTTTTTTTGCGCGGAGCCGGCACGGGGCTTGCGAACGTCCGGGGATTTCTCCCACGCCAAAGGGGCCAGCCCCGAAAGCTGTGGCCAGCCCTCGGCGCCCACTGCCGCCGCTTCCACGGCACCACAGAGCCTGGGGCTGCGGTCTCCCCTGTGGTGCCTAGGCCCCGACGTATGAGGCCCGCTCGGCGGCGTTTTTTTTTGCGCGGAGCCGGCACGGGGCTTGTGAACGTCCGGGGATTTCTCCCACGCCAAAGGGGCCAGCCCCGAAAGCTGTGGGTGGCCCTCGGCGCCCACTGCCGCCGCTTCCACGGCACCAGAGAGCCTGGGGCTGCGGTCTCCCCTGTGCTGCCTAGGCCCCGACGTATGAGGCCCGCTCGGCGGCGGTTTTTTTTGCCCGGAGCCGGCACGGGGCTTGCGAACGTCCGGGGATTTCTCCCACGCCAAAGGGGCCAGCCCCGAAAGCTGTGGCCAGCCCTCGGCGCCCACTGCTGCCGCTTCCACGGCACCACAGAGCCTGGGGCTGCGGTGCCCCTGTGCTAC
This sequence comes from Pelecanus crispus, assembly GCF_030463565.1. Taxonomy (NCBI): domain Eukaryota; kingdom Metazoa; phylum Chordata; class Aves; order Pelecaniformes; family Pelecanidae; genus Pelecanus; species Pelecanus crispus. The sequence continues at coordinate 5,893,393 of NC_134659.1, read as the reverse complement.
CTAGGCCCCGACGTATGAGGCCCGCTCGGCGGCGGTTTTTTGTGCCCGGAGCCGGCACGGGGCTTGCGAACGTCCGGGGATTTCTCCCACCCCAAAGGGGCCAGCCCCAAAAGCTGTGGCCAGCCCTCGGCGCCCACTGCTGCCGCTTCCACGGCACCACAGAGCCTGGGGCTGCGGTGTCCCCTGTGCTGCCTAGGCCCCGACGTATGAGGCCTGCTCGGCGGCGGTTTTTTTTTGCGCGGAGCCGGCACGGGGCTTGCGAAAGTCCGGGGATTTCTCCCACGCCAAAAGGGCCAGCCCCGAAAGCTGTGGCCAGCCCTCGGCGCCCACTGCCGCCGCTTCCACGGCACCACAGAGCCTGGGGCTGCGGTGTCCCCTGTGCTGCCTAGGCCCCGACGTATGAGGCCCGCTCGGCGGCAGTTTTTTTTGCCCGGAGCAGGCACGGGGCTTGCGAACGTCCGGGGATTTCTCCCACGCCAAAGGGGCCAGCCCCGAAAGCTGTGGCCAGCCCTCGGCGCCCACTGCCGCCGCTTCCACGGCACCACAGAGCCTGGGGCTGCGATCTCCCCTGTGCTGACTAGGCCCCGACGTAGGAGGCCCGCTCGCCGGCGGTTTTTTTTTGCCCGGAGCCGGCACGGGGCTTGCGAACGTCCGGGGATTTCTCCCACGCCAAAGGGGCCAGCCCCGAAAGCTGTGGCCAGCCCTCGGCGCCCACTGCCGCCGCTTCCACGGCACCACAGAGCCTGGGGCTGCGGTCTCCCCTGTGCTGCCTAGGCCCCGACGTATGAGGCCCGCTCGGCGGCGGTTTTTTTTGCCCAGAGCCGGCACGGGGCTTGCGAACGTCCGGGGATTTCTCCCACGCCAAAGGGGCCAGCCCCGAAAGCTGTGGCCAGCCCTCGGCGCCCACTGCCGCCGCTTCCACGGCACCACAGAGCCTGGGGCTGCGGTCTCCCCTGTGCTGCCTAGGCCCCGACGTATGAGGCCCGCTCGGCGGCGGTTTTTTTTGCCCGGAGCCGGCACGGGGCTTGCGAACGTCCGGGGATTTCTCCCACGCCAAAGGGGCCAGCCCCGAAAGCTGTGGCCAGCCCTCGGCGCCCACTGCCGCCGCTTCCACGGCACCACAGAGCCTGGGGCTGCGGTCTCCCTTGTGCTGCCTAGGCCCCGACGTATGAGGCCCGCTCGGCGGCGGTTTTTTGTGCCCGGAGCCGGCACGGGGCTTGCGAACGTCCGGGGATTTCTCCCACGCCAAAGTGGTCAGCCCTGAAAGCTGTGGCCGGCCCTCGGCGTCCACTGCCGCCGCTTCCACGGCACCACAGAGCCTGGGGCTGCGGTCTCCCTTGTGCTGCCTAGGCCCCGACGTATGAGGCCCGCTCGGCGGCGGTTTTTGTTGCCCGGAGCCGGCACGGGGCTTGCGAACGTCCGGGGATTTCTCCCACGCCAAAGGGGCCAGCCCCGAAAGCTGTGGCCAGCCCTCGGCGCCCACTGCCGCCGCTTGCACGGCACCACAGAGCCTGGGGCTGCGGTCTCCCCTGTGCTGCCTAGTCCCCGACGTATGAGGCCCGCTCGGCCGCGGTTTTTTTTTGCCCGGAGCCGGCACGGGGCTTGCGAACGTCCGGGGATTTCTCCCACGCCAAAGGGGCCAGCCCCGAAAGCTGTGGCCGGCCCTCGGCGCCCACTGCCGCCGCTTGCACGGCACCACAGAGCCTGGGGCTGCGGTCTCCCCTGTGGTGCCTAGGCCCCGACGTATGAGGCCCGCTCGGCGGCGGTTTTTTTTTGCCCGGAGCCGGCACGGGGCTTGCGAACGTCCGGGGATTTCTCCCACGCCAAAGGGGCCAGCCCCGAAAGCTGTGGCCGGCCCTCGGCGCCCACTGCCGCCGCTTCCACGGAACCACAGAGCCTGGGGCTGCAGTCTCCCCTGTGCTGCCTAGGCCCCGACGTATGAGGCCCGCTCGGCGGCGGTTTTTTGTGCCCGGAGCCGGCACGGGGCTTGCGAATGTCCGGGGATTTCTCCCACGCCAAAGGGGCCAGCCCCAAAAGCTGTGGCCAGCCCTCGGCGCCCACTGCCGCCGCTTCCACGGCACCACAGAGCCTGGGGCTGCGGTCTCCCCTGTGCTGCCTAGGCCCCGACGTATGAGGCCCGCTCGGCGGCGGTTTTTCTTGCGCGGAGCCGGCACGGGGCTTGCGAACGTCCGGGGATTTCTCCCACGCCAAAGGGGCCAGCCCCGAAAGCTGTGGCCAGCCCTCGGCGCCCACTGCCGCCGCTTCCACGGCACCACAGAGCCTGGGGCTGCGGTCTCCCCTGTGCTGCCTAGGCCCCGACGTATGAGGCCCGCTCGGCGGCGGTTTTTTTTTGCCCGGAGCCGGCACGGGGCTTGCGAACGTCCGGGGATTTCTCCCACGCCAAAGGGGCCAGCCCCGAAAGCTGTGGCCAGCCCTCGGCGCCCACTGCCGCGGCTTCCACGGCACCACAGAGCCTGGGGCTGCGGTCTCCCCTGTGGTGCCTAGGCCCCGACGTATGAGGCCCGCTCGGCGGCGTTTTTTTTTGCGCGGAGCCGGCACGGGGCTTGTGAACGTCCGGGGATTTCTCCCACGCCAAAGGGGCCAGCCCCGAAAGCTGTGGCCGGCCCTCGGCGCCCACTGCCGCCGCTTCCACGGCACCACAGAGCCTGGGGCTGCGGTGTCCCCTGTGCTGCCTAGGCCCCGACGTATGAGGCCCGCTCCGCGGCGGTTTTTTTTTGCCCCGAGACGGCACGGGGCTTGCGAACGTCCGGGGATTTCTCCCACGCCAAAGGGGCCAGCCCCGAAAGCTGTGGCCGGCCCTCGGTGTCCACTGCCGCCGCTTCCACGGCACCACAGAGCCTGGGGCTGCGGTCTCCCTTGTGCTGCCTAGGCCCCGACGTATGAGGCCCGCTCGGCGGCGGTTTTTGTTGCCCGGAGCCGGCACGGGGCTTGCGAACGTCCGGGGATTTCTCCCACGCCAAAGGGGCCAGCCCCGAAAGCTGTGGCCAGCCCTCGGCGCCCACTGCCGCCGCTTCCACGGCACCACAGAGCCTGGGGCTGCGGTCTGCACTGTGCTGCCTAGGCCCCGATGTATGAGGCCCGCTCGGCGGCGGTTTTTTTTTTTTCCCGGAGCCGGCACGGGGCTTGCGAACGTCCGGGGATTTCTCCCACGCCAAAGGGGCCAGCCCCGAAAGCTGTGGCCGGCCCTCGGCGCCCACTGCCGCCGCTTCCACGGAACCACAGAGCCTGGGGCTGCGGTCTCCCCTGTGCTGCCTAGTCCCCGACGTATGAGGCCCGCTCGGCCGCGGTTTTTTTTGCCCGGAGCCGGCACGGGGCTTGCGAACGTCCGGGGATTTCTCCCACGCCAAAGGGGCCAGCCCCGAAAGCTGTGGCCGGCCCTCGGCGCCCACTGCCGCCGCTTGCACGGCACCACAGAGCCTGGGGCTGCGGTCTCCCCTGTGCTGCCTAGGCCCCGACGTATGAGGCCCGCTCGGCGGCGGTTTTTTTTTGCCCGGAGCCGGCACGGGGCTTGCGAACGTCCGGGGATTTCTCCCACGCCAAAGGGGCCAGCCCCGAAAGCTGTGGCCGGCCCTCGGCGCCCACTGCCGCCGCTTCCACGGAACCACAGAGCCTGGGGCTGCGGTCTCCCCTGTGCTGCCTAGGCCCCGACGTATGAGGCCCGCTCGGCGGCGGTTTTTTGTGCCCGGAGCCGGCACGGGGCTTGCGAATGTCCGGGGATTTCTCCCACGCCAAAGGGGCCAGCCCCAAAAGCTGTGGCCAGCCCTCGGCGCCCACTGCCGCCGCTTCCACGGCACCACAGAGCCTGGGGCTGCGGTCTCCCCTGTGCTGCCTAGGCCCCGACGTATGAGGCCCGCTCGGCGGCGGTTTTTCTTGCGCGGAGCCGGCACGGGGCTTGCGAACGTCCGGGGATTTCTCCCACGCCAAAGGGGCCAGCCCCGAAAGCTGTGGCCAGCCCTCGGCGCCCACTGCCGCCGCTTCCACGGCACCACAGAGCCTGGGGCTGCGGTCTCCCCTGTGCTGCCTAGGCCCCGACGTATGAGGCCCGCTCGGCGGCGGTTTTTTGTGCCCGGAGCCGGCACGGGGCTTGCGAACGTCCGGGGATTTCTCCCACGCCAAAGTGGCCAGCCCTGAAAGCTGTGGCCGGCCCTCGGTGTCCACTGCCGCCGCTTCCACGGCACCACAGAGCCTGGGGCTGCGGTCTGCACTGTGCTGCCTAGGCCCCGATGTATGAGGCCCGCTCGGCGGCGGTTTTTTTTTGCCCGGAGCCGGCACGGGGCTTGCGAACGTCCGGGGATTTCTCCCACGCCAAAGGGGCCAGCCCCGAAAGCTGTGGCCAGCCCTCGGCGCCCACTGCCGCCGCTTCCACGGCACCACAGAGCCTGGGGCTGCGGTGTCACCTGTGCTGCCTAGGCCCCGGCGTATGAGGCCCGCTCGGCGGCGTTTTTTTTTGCCCGGAGCCGGCACGGGGCTTGCGAACGTCCGGGGATTTCTCCCACGCCAAAGGGGCCAGCCCCGAAAGCTGTGGCCGGCCCTCGGCGCCCACTGCCGCCAGTTCCACGGCACCACAGAGCCTGGGGCTGTGGTCTCCCTTGTGCTGCCTAGGCCCCGACGTATGAGGCCCGCTCGGCGGCGGTTTTTTTTGCCCGGAGCCGGCACGGGGCTTGCGAACGTCCGGGGATTTCTCCCACGCCAAAGGGGCCAGCCCCGAAAGCTGTGGCCGGCCCTCGGCGCCCACTGCCGCCGCTTCCACGGCACCACAGAGCCTGGGGCTGCGGTCTGCACTGTGCTGCCTAGGCCCCGACGTATGAGGCCCGCTCGGCGGCGGTTTTTTTTTGCCCGGAGCCGGCACGGGGCTTGCGAACGTCCGGGGATTTCTCCCACGCCAAAGGGGCCAGCCCTGAAAGCTGTGGCCGGCCCTCAGTGTCCACTGCCGCCGCTTCCACGGCACCACAGAGCCTGGGGCTGCGGTCTGCACTGTGCTGCCTAGGCCCCGATGTATGAGGCCCGCTCGGCGGCGGTTTTTTTTTGCGCGGAGCCGGCACGGGGCTTGCGAACGTCCGGGGATTTCTCCCACGCCAAAGGGGCCGGCCCCGAAAGCTGTGGCCAGCCCTCGGCGCCCACTGCCGCCGCTTCCATGGCACCACAGAGCCTGGGGCTGCGGTGTCACCTGTGCTGCCTAGGCCCCGGCGTATGAGGCCCGCTCGGCGGCGTTTTTTTTTTGCCCGGAGCCGGCACGGGGCTTGCGAACGTCCGGGGATTTCTCCCACGCCAAAGGGGCCAGCCCCGAAAGCTGGGGCCGGCCCTCGGCGCCCACTGCCGCCGCTTCCACGGAACCACAGAGCCTGGGGCTGCAGTCTCCCCTGTGCTGCCTAGGCCCCGACGTATGAGGCCCGCTCGGCGGCGGTTTTTTTTGCCCGGAGCCGGCACGGGGCTTGCGAACGTCCGGGGATTTCTCCCACGCCAAAGGGGCCAGCCCCGAAAGCTGTGGCCAGCCCTCGGCGCCCACTGCCGCCGCTTCCACGGCACCACAGAGCCTGGGGCTGCGGTCTCCCTTGTGCTGCCTAGGCCCCGACGTATGAGGCCCGCTCGGCGGCGGTTTTTTGTGCCCGGAGCCGGCACGGGGCTTGCGAACGTCCGGGGATTTCTCCCACGCCAAAGTGGCCAGCCCTGAAAGCTGTGGCCGGCCCTCGGTGTCCACTGCCGCCGCTTCCACGGCACCACAGAGCCTGGGGCTGCGGTCTCCCTTGTGCTGCCTAGGCCCCGACGTATGAGGCCCGCTCGGCGGCGGTTTTTGTTGCCCGGAGCCGGCACGGGGCTTGCGAACGTCCGGGGATTTCTCCCACGCCAAAGGGGCCAGCCCCGAAAGCTGTGGCCAGCCCTCGGCGCCCACTGCCGCCGCTTCCACGGCACCACAGAGCCTGGGGCTGCGGTGTCACCTGTGCTGCCTAGGCCCCGGCGTATGAGGCCCGCTCGGCGGCGTTTTTTTTTTGCCCGGAGCCGGCACGGGGCTTGCGAACGTCCGGGGATTTCTCCCACGCCAAAGGGGCCAGCCCCGAAAGCTGTGGCCGGCCCTCGGCGCCCACTGCCGCCACTTCCACGGCACCACAGAGCCTGGGGCTGTGGTCTCCCTTGTGCTGCCTAGGCCCCGACGTATGAGGCCCGCTCGGCGGCGGTTTTTTTGTGCCCGGAGCCGGCACGGGGCTTGCGAACGTCCGGGGATTTCTCCCACGCCAAAGGGGTCAGCCCTGAAAGCTGTGGCCAGCCCTCGGCGCCCACTGCCGCCGCTTCCACGGCACCACAGAGCCTGGGGCTGTGATCTCCCTTGTGCTGCCTAGGCCCTGACGTATGAGGCCCACTCGGCGGCGGTTTTTTTTTTGCCCGGAGCCGGCACGGGGCTTGCGAACGTCCGGGGATTTCTCCCACGCCAAAGGGGCCAGCCCCGAAAGCTGTGGCCAGCCCTCGGCGCCCACTGCCGCCGCTTCCACGGCACCACAGAGCCTGGGGCTGCGGTCTGCACTGTGCTGCCTAGGCCCCGACGTATGAGGCCCGCTCGGCGGCGGTTTTTTTTGCCCGGAGCCGGCACGGGGCTTGCGAACGTCCGGGGATTTCTCCCACGCCAAAGTGGCCAGCCCTGAAAGCTGTGGCCGGCCCTCAGTGTCCACTGCCGCCGCTTCCACGGCACCACAGAGCCTGGGGCTGCGGTCTGCACTGTGCTGCCTAGGCCCCGATGTATGAGGCCCGCTCGGCGGCGGTTTTTTTTTGCGCGGAGCCGGCACGGGGCTTGCGAACGTCCGGGGATTTCTCCCACGCCAAAGGGGCCGGCCCCGAAAGCTGTGGCCAGCCCTCGGCGCCCACTGCCGCCGCTTCCATGGCACCACAGAGCCTGGGGCTGCGGTGTCACCTGTGCTGCCTAGGCCCCGGCGTATGAGGCCCGCTCGGCGGCGTTTTTTTTTTGCCCGGAGCCGGCACGGGGCTTGCGAACGTCCGGGGATTTCTCCCACGCCAAAGGGGCCAGCCCCGAAAGCTGGGGGCCGGCCCTCGGCGCCCACTGCCGCCGCTTCCACGGAACCACAGAGCCTGGGGCTGCAGTCTCCCCTGTGCTGCCTAGGCCCCGACGTATGAGGCCCGCTCGGCGGCGGTTTTTTTTGCCCGGAGCCGGCACGGGGCTTGCGAACGTCCGGGGATTTCTCCCACGCCAAAGGGGCCAGCCCCGAAAGCTGTGGCCAGCCCTCGGCGCCCACTGCCGCCGCTTCCACGGCACCACAGAGCCTGGGGCTGCGGTCTCCCTTGTGCTGCCTAGGCCCCGACGTATGAGGCCCGCTCGGCGGCGGTTTTTTGTGCCCGGAGCCGGCACGGGGCTTGCGAACGTCCGGGGATTTCTCCCACGCCAAAGTGGCCAGCCCTGAAAGCTGTGGCCGGCCCTCGGTGTCCACTGCCGCCGCTTCCACGGCACCACAGAGCCTGGGGCTGCGGTCTCCCTTGTGCTGCCTAGGCCCCGACGTATGAGGCCCGCTCGGCGGCGGTTTTTGTTGCCCGGAGCCGGCACGGGGCTTGCGAACGTCCGGGGATTTCTCCCACGCCAAAGGGGCCAGCCCCGAAAGCTGTGGCCAGCCCTCGGCGCCCACTGCCGCCGCTTCCACGGCACCACAGAGCCTGGGGCTGCGGTGTCACCTGTGCTGCCTAGGCCCCGGCGTATGAGGCCCGCTCGGCGGCGTTTTTTTTTGCCCGGAGCCGGCACGGGGCTTGCGAACGTCCGGGGATTTCTCCCACGCCAAAGGGGCCAGCCCCGAAAGCTGTGGCCGGCCCTCGGCGCCCACTGCCGCCGCTTCCACGGAACCACAGAGCCTGGGGCTGCAGTCTCCCCTGTGCTGCCTAGGCCCCGACGTATGAGGCCCGCTCGGCGGCGGTTTTTTTTTTGCCCGGAGCCGGCACGGGGCTTGCGAACGTCCGGGGATTTCTCCCACGCCAAAGGGGCCAGCCCCGAAAGCTGTGGGTGGCCCTCGGCGCCCACTGCCGCCGCTTCCACGGCACCAGAGAGCCTGGGGCTGCGGTCTCCCCTGTGCTGCCTAGGCCCCGACGTATGAGGCCCGCTCGGCGGCGGTTTTTTTTTGCCCGGAGCCGGCACGGGGCTTGCGAATGTCCGGGGATTTCTCCCACGCCAAAGGGGCCAGCCCCGAAAGCTGTGGCCAGCCCTCGGCGCCCACTGCCGCCGCTTGCACGGCACCACAGAGCCTGGGGCTGCAGTCTCCCCTGTGCTGCCTAGGCCCCGACGTATGAGGCCCGCTCGGCGGCGGTTTTTTTTGCCCGGAGCCGGCACGGGGCTTGCGAACGTCCGGGGATTTCTCCCACGCCAAAGGGGCCAGCCCCGAAAGCTGTGGGTGGCCCTCGGCGCCCACTGCCGCCGCTTCCACGGCACCAGAGAGCCTGGGGCTGCGGTCTCCCCTGTGCTGCCTAGGCCCCGACGTATGAGGCCCGCTCGGCGGCGGTTTTTTTTTTGCCCGGAGCCGGCACGGGGCTTGCGAATGTCCGGGGATTTCTCCCACGCCAAAGGGGCCAGCCCCGAAAGCTGTGGCCAGCCCTCGGCGCCCACTGCCGCCGCTTGCACGGCACCACAGAGCCTGGGGCTGCGGTCTCCCCTGTGCTGCCTAGGCCCCGACGTATGAGGCCCGCTCGGCGGCGGTTTTTTTTTGCCCGGAGCCGGCACGGGGCTTGCGAACGTCCGGGGATTTCTCCCACGCCAAAGGGGCCAGCCCCGAAAGCTGTGCCCAGCCCTCGGCGCCCACTGCCGCCGCTTGCACGGCACCACAGAGCCTGGGGCTGCGGTCTCCCCTGTGGTGCCTAGGCCCCGACGTATGAGGCCCGCTCGGCGGCGGTTTTTTTTGCCCGGAGCCGGCACGGGGCTTGTGAACGTCCGGGGATTTCTCCCACGCCAAAGGGGCCAGCCCCGAAAGCTGTGGCCGGCCCTCGGCGCCCACTGCCGCCGCTTCCAAGGCACCACAGAGCCTGGGGCTGTGGTCTCCCCTGTGCTGCCTAGGCCCCGACGTATGAGGCCCGCTCGGCGGCGGTTTTTTGTGCCCGGAGCCGGCACGGGGCTTGCGAATGTCCGGGGATTTCTCCCACGCCAAAGGGGCCAGCCCCAAAAGCTGTGGCCAGCCCTCGGCGCCCACTGCTGCCGCTTCCACGGCACCACAGAGCCTGGGGCTGCGGTCTCCCCTGTGCTGCCTAGGCCCCGACGTATGAGGCCCGCTCGGCGGCGGTTTTTCTTGCGCGGAGCCGGCACGGGGCTTGCGAACGTCCGGGGATTTCTCCCACGCCAAAGGGGCCAGCCCCGAAAGCTGTGGCCAGCCCTCGGCGCCCACTGCCGCCGCTTCCACGGCACCACAGAGCCTAGGGCTGCGGTCTCCCCTGTGCTGCCTAGGCCCCGACGTATGAGGCCCGCTCGGCGGCGGTTTTTTTTTGCCCGGAGCCGGCACGGGGCTTGCGAACGTCCGGGGATTTCTCCCACGCCAAAGGGGCCAGCCCCGAAAGCTGTGGCCAGGCCTCGGCGCCCACTGCCGCGGCTTCCACGGCACCACAGAGCCTGGGGCTGCGGTCTCCCCTGTGCTGCCTAGGCCCCGACGTATGAGGCCCGCTCGGCGGCGTTTTTTTTTGCGCGGAGACGGCACGGGGCTTGTGAACGTCCGGGATTTCTCCCACGCCAAAGGGGCCAGCCCCGAAAGCTGTGGCCAGCCCTCGGCGCCCACTGCCGCCGCTTCCACGGCACCACAGAGCCTGGGGCTGCGGTGTCCCCTGTGCTGCCTAGGCCCCGACGTATGAGGCCCGCTCGGCGGCGGTTTTTTTTGCCCTGAGACGGCACGGGGCTTGCGAACGTCCGGGGATTTCTCCCACGCCAAAGGGGCCAGCCCCGAAAGCTGTGGCCAGCCCTCGGCGCCCACTGCTGCCGCTTCCACGGCACCACAGAGCCTGGGGCTGCGATCTCCCCTGTGCTGCCTAGGCCCCGACGTATGAGGCCCGCTCGGCGGCGGTTTTTTTTTGACCGGAGCCGGCACGGGGCTTGCGAACGTCCGGGGATTTCTCCCACGCCAAAGGGGCCAGCCCCGAAAGCTGTGGCCAGCCCTCGGTGCCCACTGCCGCCGCTTCAACGGCACCACAGAGCCTGGGGCTGCGGTCTCCCTTGTGCTGCCTAGGCCCCGACGTATGAGGCCCGCTCGGCGCCGGTTTTTTTTGCCCGGAGCCGGCACGGGGCTTGCGAACGTCGGGGGATTTCTCCCACGCCAAAGGGGCCAGCCCCGAAAGCTGTGGCCGGCCCTCGGCGCCCACTGCCGCCGCTTCCACGGAACCACAGAGCCTGGGGCTGCAGTCTCCCCTGTGCTGCCTAGGCCCCGACGTATGAGGCCCGCTCGGCGGCGGTTTTTTTTTGCCCGGAGCCGGCACGGGGCTTGCCAACGTCCGGGGATTTCTCCCACGCCAAAGGGGCCAGCCCCGAAAGCTGTGGCCAGCCCTCGGCGCCCACTGCCGCCGCTTCCACGGCACCAGAGAGCCTGGGGCTGTGGTCTCCCCTGTGCTGCCTAGGCCCCGATGTATGAGGCCCGCTCGGCGGCGGTTTTTTTTGCCCGGAGCCGGCACGGGGCTTGCGAACGTCCGGGGATTTCTCCCACGCCAAAGGGGCCAGCCCCGAAAGCTGTGGCCGGCCCTCGGCGCCCACTGCCGCCACTTCCACGGCACCACAGAGCCTGGGGCTGTGGTCTCCCTTGTGCTGCCTAGGCCCCGACGTATGAGGCCCGCTCGGCGGCGGTTTTTTTGTGCCCGGAGCCGGCACGGGGCTTGCGAACGTCCGGGGATTTCTCCCACGCCAAAGGGGTCAGCCCTGAAAGCTGTGGCCAGCCCTCGGCGCCCACTGCCGCCGCTTCCACGGCACCACAGAACCTGGGGCTGTGATCTCCCTTGTGCTGCCTAGGCCCTGACGTATGAGGCCCACTCGGCGGCGGTTTTTTTTGCCCGGAGCCGGCACGGGGCTTGCGAACGTCCGGGGATTTCTCCCACGCCAAAGGGGCCAGCCCCGAAAGCTGTGGCCAGGCCTCGGCGCCCACTGCCGCGGCTTCCACGGCACCACAGAGCCTGGGGCTGCGGTCTCCCTTGTGCTGCCTAGGCCCCGACGTATGAGGCCCGCTCGGCGGCGGTTTTTTTTGCCCGGAGCCGGCACGGGGCTTGCGAACGTCCGGGGATTTCTCCCACGCCAAAGTGGCCAGCCGTGAAAGCTGTGGCCGGCCCTCGGTGTCCACTGCCGCCGCTTCCACGGCACCACAGAGCCTGGGGCTGCGGTCTCCCTTGTGCTGCCTAGGCCCCGACGTATGAGGCCCGCTCGGCGGCGGGTTTTTTTGCCCGGAGCCGGCACGGGGCTTGCGAACGTCCGGGGATTTCTCCCACGCCAAAGGGGCCAGCCCCGAAAGCTGTGGCCAGCCCTCGGCGCCCACTGCCGCCGCTTGCACGGCACCACAGAGCCTGGGGCTGCGGTCTGCACTGTGCTGCCTAGGCCCCGATGTATGAGGCCCGCTCGGCGGCGGTTTTTTTTGCCCGGAGCCGGCACGGGGCTTGCGAACGTCCGGGGATTTCTCCCACGCCAAAGGGGCCAGCCCCGAAAGCTGTGGCCAGCCCTCGGCGCCCACTGCCGCCGCTTCCATGGCACCACAGAGCCTGGGGCTGCGGTGTCACCTGTGCTGCCTAGGCCCCGGCGTATGAGGCCCGCTCGGCGGCGGTTTTTTTTGCCCGGAGCCGGCACGGGGCTTGCGAACGTCCGGGGATTTCTCCCACGCCAAAGGGGCCAGCCCCGAAAGCTGTGGCCGGCCCTCGGCGCCCACTGCCGCCGCTTCCACGGAACCACAGAGCCTGGGGCTGCAGTCTCCCCTGTGCTGCCTAGTCCCCGACGTATGAGGCCCGCTCGGCGGCGGTTTTTTTTGCCCGGAGCCGGCACGGGGCTTGCGAACGTCCGGGGATTTCTCCCACGCCAAAGGGGCCAGCCCCGAAAGCTGTGGCCGGCCCTCGGCGCCCACTGCCGCCGCTTCCACGGCACCACAGAGCCTGGGGCTGTGGTCTCCCCTGTGCTGCCTAGGCCCCGACGTATGAGGCCCGCTCGGCGGCGGTTTTTTGTGCCCAGAGCCGGCACGGGGCTTGCGAATGTCCGGGGATTTCTCCCACGCCAAAGGGGCCAGCCCCGAAAGCTGTGGCCAGCCCTCGGCGCCCACTGCCGCCACTTCCACGGCACCACAGAGCCTGGGGCTGTGGTCTCCCTTGTGCTGCCTAGGCCCCGACGTATGAGGCCCGCTCGGCGGCGGTTTTTTGTGCCCGGAGCCGGCACGGGGCTTGCGAACGTCCGGGGATTTCTCCCACGCCAAAGGGGTCAGCCCTGAAAGCTGTGGCCAGCCCTCGGCGCCCACTGCCGCCGCTTCCACGGCACCACAGAGCCTGGGGCTGTGATCTCCCTTGTGCTGCCTAGGCCCTGACGTATGAGGCCCACTCGGCGGCGGTTTTTTTTGCCCGGAGCCGGCACGGGGCTTGCGAACGTCCGGGGATTTCTCCCACGCCAAAGGGGCCAGCCCCGAAAGCTGTGGCCAGCCCTCGGCGCCCACTGCCGCCGCTTCCACGGCACCACAGAGCCTGGGGCTGCGGTCTCCCCTGTGCTGCCTAGGCCCCGACGTATGAGGCCCGCTCGGCGGCGGTTTTTTGTGCCCGGAGCCGGCACGGGGCTTGCGAACGTCCGGGGATTTCTCCCACGCCAAAGTGGCCAGCCCTGAAAGCTGTGGCCGGCCCTCGGTGTCCACTGCCGCCGCTTCCACGGCACCACAGAGCCTGGGGCTGCGGTCTGCACTGTGCTGCCTAGGCCCCGATGTATGAGGCCCGCTCGGCGGCGGTTTTTTTTTGCCCGGAGCCGGCACGGGGCTTGCGAACGTCCGGGGATTTCTCCCACGCCAAAGGGGCCAGCCCCGAAAGCTGTGGCCAGCCCTCGGCGCCCACTGCCGCCGCTTCCACGGCACCACAGAGCCTGGGGCTGCGGTGTCACCTGTGCTGCCTAGGCCCCGGCGTATGAGGCCCGCTCGGCGGCGTTTTTTTTTGCCCGGAGCCGGCACGGGGCTTGCGAACGTCCGGGGATTTCTCCCACGCCAAAGGGGCCAGCCCCGAAAGCTGTGGCCGGCCCTCGGCGCCCACTGCCGCCACTTCCACGGCACCACAGAGCCTGGGGCTGTGGTCTCCCTTGTGCTGCCTAGGCCCCGACGTATGAGGCCCGCTCGGCGGCGGTTTTTTGTGCCCGGAGCCGGCACGGGGCTTGCGAACGTCCGGGGATTTCTCCCACGCCAAAGGGGTCAGCCCTGAAAGCTGTGGCCAGCCCTCGGCGCCCACTGCCGCCGCTTCCACGGCACCACAGAGCCTGGGGCTGTGATCTCCCTTGTGCTGCCTAGGCCCTGACGTATGAGGCCCACTCGGCGGCGGTTTTTTTTTGCCCGGAGCCGGCACGGGGCTTGCGAACGTCCGGGGATTTCTCCCACGCCAAAGGGGCCAGCCCCGAAAGCTGTGGCCAGCCCTCGGCGCCCACTGCCGCCGCTTCCACGGCACCACAGAGCCTGGGGCTGCGGTCTGCACTGTGCTGCCTAGGCCCCGACGTATGAGGCCCGCTCGGCGGCGGTTTTTTTTGCCCGGAGCCGGCACGGGGCTTGCGAACGTCCGGGGATTTCTCCCACGCCAAAGTGGCCAGCCCTGAAAGCTGTGGCCGGCCCTCAGTGTCCACTGCCGCCGCTTCCACGGCACCACAGAGCCTGGGGCTGCGGTCTGCACTGTGCTGCCTAGGCCCCGATGTATGAGGCCCGCTCGGCGGCGGTTTTTTTTTGCGCGGAGCCGGCACGGGGCTTGCGAACGTCCGGGGATTTCTCCCACGCCAAAGGGGCCGGCCCCGAAAGCTGTGGCCAGCCCTCGGCGCCCACTGCCGCCGCTTCCATGGCACCACAGAGCCTGGGGCTGCGGTGTCACCTGTGGTGCCTAGGCCCCGGCGTATGAGGCCCGCTCGGCGGCGTTTTTTTTTGCCCGGAGCCGGCACGGGGCTTGCGAACGTCCGGGGATTTCTCCCACGCCAAAGGGGCCAGCCCCGAAAGCTGGGGCCGGCCCTCGGCGCCCACTGCCGCCGCTTCCACGGAACCACAGAGCCTGGGGCTGCAGTCTCCCCTGTGCTGCCTAGGCCCCGACGTATGAGGCCCGCTCGGCGGCGGTTTTTTTTGCCCGGAGCCGGCACGGGGCTTGCGAACGTCCGGGGATTTCTCCCACGCCAAAGGGGCCAGCCCCGAAAGCTGTGGCCAGCCCTCGGCGCCCACTGCCGCCGCTTCCATGGCACCACAGAGCCTGGGGCTGCGGTGTCACCTGTGCTGCCTAGGCCCCGGCGTATGAGGCCCGCTCGGCGGCGTTTTTTTTTGCCCGGAGCCGGCACGGGGCTTGCGAACGTCCGGGGATTTCTCCCACGCCAAAGGGGCCAGCCCCGAAAGCTGTGGGTGGCCCTCGGCGCCCACTGCCGCCGCTTCCACGGAACCACAGAGCCTGGGGCTGCAGTCTCCCCTGTGCTGCCTAGGCCCCGACGTATGAGGCCCGCTCGGCGGCGGTTTTTTTTGCCCGGAGCCGGCACGGGGCTTGCGAACGTCCGGGGATTTCTCCCACGCCAAAGGGGCCAGCCCCGAAAGCTGTGGGTGGCCCTCGGCGCCCACTGCCGCCGCTTCCACGGCACCAGAGAGCCTGGGGCTGCGGTCTCCCCTGTGCTGCCTAGGCCCCGACGTATGAGGCCCGCTCGGCGGCGGTTTTTTTTTGCCCGGAGCCGGCACGGGGCTTGCGAATGTCCGGGGATTTCTCCCACGCCAAAGGGGCCAGCCCCGAAAGCTGTGGCCAGCCCTCGGCGCCCACTGCCGCCGCTTGCACGGCACCACAGAGCCTGGGGCTGTGTTCTCCCCTGTGCTGCCTAGTCCCCGACGTATGAGGCCCACTCGGCGGCGGTTTTTTTTTGCCCGGAGCCGGCACGGGGCTTGCGAACGTCCGGGGATTTCTCCCACGCCAAAGGGGCCAGCCCCGAAAGCTGTGGCCGGCCCTCGGCGCCCACTGCCGCCGCTTCCACGGCACCACAGAGCCTGGGGCTGTGGTCTCCCCTGTGCTGCCTAGGCCCCGACGTATGAGGCCCGCTCGGCGGCGGTTTTTTGTGCCCAGAGCCGGCACGGGGCTTGCGAATGTCCGGGGATTTCTCCCACGCCAAAGGGGCCAGCCCCGAAAGCTGTGGCCGGCCCTCGGCGCCCACTGCCGCCACTTCCACGGCACCACAGAGCCTGGGGCTGTGGTCTCCCTTGTGCTGCCTAGGCCCCGACGTATGAGGCCCGCTCGGCGGCGGTTTTTTGTGCCCGGAGCCGGCACGGGGCTTGCGAACGTCCGGGGATTTCTCCCACGCCAAAGGGGCCAGCCCCGAAAGCTGTGGCCAGCCCTCGGCGCCCACTGCCGCCGCTTCCACGGCACCACAGAGCCTGGGGCTGCGGTGTCACCTGTGCTGCCTAGGCCCCGGCGTATGAGGCCCGCTCGGCGGCGTTTTTTTTTTGCCCGGAGCCGGCACGGGGCTTGCGAACGTCCGGGGATTTCTCCCACGCCAAAGGGGCCAGCCCCGAAAGCTGTGGCCGGCCCTCGGCGCCCACTGCCGCCACTTCCACGGCACCACAGAGCCTGGGGCTGTGGTCTCCCTTGTGCTGCCTAGGCCCCGACGTATGAGGCCCGCTCGGCGGCGGTTTTTTGTGCCCGGAGCCGGCACGGGGCTTGCGAACGTCCGGGGATTTCTCCCACGCCAAAGGGGTCAGCCCTGAAAGCTGTGGCCAGCCCTCGGCGCCCACTGCCGCCGCTTCCACGGCACCACAGAGCCTGGGGCTGTGATCTCCCTTGTGCTGCCTAGGCCCTGACGTATGAGGCCCACTCGGCGGCGGTTTTTTTTTGCCCGGAGCCGGCACGGGGCTTGCGAACATCCGGGGATTTCTCCCACGCCAAAGGGGCCAGCCCCGAAAGCTGTGGCCAGCCCTCGGCGCCCACTGCCGCCGCTTCCACGGCACCACAGAGCCTGGGGCTGCGGTCTGCACTGTGCTGCCTAGGCCCCGACGTATGAGGCCCGCTCGGCGGCGGTTTTTTTTGCCCGGAGCCGGCACGGGGCTTGCGAACGTCCGGGGATTTCTCCCACGCCAAAGTGGCCAGCCCTGAAAGCTGTGGCCGGCCCTCAGTGTCCACTGCCGCCGCTTCCACGGCACCACAGAGCCTGGGGCTGCGGTCTGCACTGTGCTGCCTAGGCCCCGATGTATGAGGCCCGCTCGGCGGCGGTTTTTTTTGCGCGGAGCCGGCACGGGGCTTGCGAACGTCCGGGGATTTCTCCCACGCCAAAGGGGCCGGCCCCGAAAGCTGTGGCCAGCCCTCGGCGCCCACTGCCGCCGCTTCCATGGCACCACAGAGCCTGGGGCTGCGGTGTCACCTGTGGTGCCTAGGCCCCGGCGTATGAGGCCCGCTCGGCGGCGTTTTTTTTTGCCCGGAGCCGGCACGGGGCTTGCGAACGTCCGGGGATTTCTCCCACGCCAAAGGGGCCAGCCCCGAAAGCTGGGGCCGGCCCTCGGCGCCCACTGCCGCCGCTTCCACGGCACCACAGAGCCTGGGGCTGCGATCTCCCCTGTGCTGCCTAGGCCCCGACGTATGAGGCCCGCTCGGCGGCGGTTTTTTTTGCCCGGAGCCGGCACGGGGCTTGCGAACGTCCGGGGATTTCTCCCACGCCAAAGGGGCCAGCCCCGAAAGCTGTGGCCAGCCCTCGGCGCCCACTGCCGCCGCTTCCATGGCACCACAGAGCCTGGGGCTGCGGTGTCACCTGTGCTGCCTAGGCCCCGGCGTATGAGGCCCGCTCGGCGGCGTTTTTTTTTGCCCGGAGCCGGCACGGGGCTTGCGAACGTCCGGGGATTTCTCCCACGCCAAAGGGGCCAGCCCCGAAAGCTGTGGGTGGCCCTCGGCGCCCACTGCCGCCGCTTCCACGGAACCACAGAGCCTGGGGCTGCAGTCTCCCCTGTGCTGCCTAGGCCCCGACGTATGAGGCCCGCTCGGCGGCGGTTTTTTTTGCCCGGAGCCGGCACGGGGCTTGCGAACGTCCGGGGATTTCTCCCACGCCAAAGGGGCCAGCCCCGAAAGCTGTGGGTGGCCCTCGGCGCCCACTGCCGCCGCTTCCACGGCACCAGAGAGCCTGGGGCTGCGGTCTCCCCTGTGCTGCCTAGGCCCCGACGTATGAGGCCCGCTCGGCGGCGGTTTTTTTTTGCCCGGAGCCGGCACGGGGCTTGCGAATGTCCGGGGATTTCTCCCACGCCAAAGGGGCCAGCCCCGAAAGCTGTGGCCAGCCCTCGGCGCCCACTGCCGCCGCTTGCACGGCACCACAGAGCCTGGGGCTGTGTTCTCCCCTGTGCTGCCTAGTCCCCGACGTATGAGGCCCACTCGGCGGCGGTTTTTTTTTGCCCGGAGCCGGCACGGGGCTTGCGAACGTCCGGGGATTTCTCCCACGCCAAAGGGGCCAGCCCCGAAAGCTGTGGCCGGCCCTCGGCGCCCACTGCCGCCGCTTCCACGGCACCACAGAGCCTGGGGCTGTGGTCTCCCCTGTGCTGCCTAGGCCCCGACGTATGAGGCCCGCTCGGCGGCGGTTTTTTGTGCCCAGAGCCGGCACGGGGCTTGCGAATGTCCGGGGATTTCTCCCACGCCAAAGGGGCCAGCCCCGAAAGCTGTGGCCGGCCCTCGGCGCCCACTGCCGCCACTTCCACGGCACCACAGAGCCTGGGGCTGTGGTCTCCCTTGTGCTGCCTAGGCCCCGACGTATGAGGCCCGCTCGGCGGCGGTTTTTTGTGCCCGGAGCCGGCACGGGGCTTGCGAACGTCCGGGGATTTCTCCCACGCCAAAGGGGTCAGCCCTGAAAGCTGTGGCCAGCCCTCGGCGCCCACTGCCGCCGCTTCCACGGCACCACAGAGCCTGGGGCTGTGATCTCCCTTGTGCTGCCTAGGCCCTGACGTATGAGGCCCACTCGGCGGCGGTTTTTTTTGCCCGGAGCCGGCACGGGGCTTGCGAACGTCCGGGGATTTCTCCCACGCCAAAGGGGCCAGCCCCGAAAGCTGTGGCCAGCCCTCGGCGCCCACTGCCGCCGCTTCCACGGCACCACAGAGCCTGGGGCTGCGGTCTCCCTTGTGCTGCCTAGGCCCCGACGTATGAGGCCCGCTCGGCGGCGGTTTTTTGTGCCCGGAGCCGGCACGGGGCTTGCGAACGTCCGGGGATTTCTCCCACGCCAAAGTGGCCAGCCCTGAAAGCTGTGGCCGGCCCTCGGTGTCCACTGCCGCCGCTTCCACGGCACCACAGAGCCTGGGGCTGCGGTCTGCACTGTGCTGCCTAGGCCCCGATGTATGAGGCCCGCTCGGCGGCGGTTTTTTTTTGCCCGGAGCCGGCACGGGGCTTGCGAACGTCCGGGGATTTCTCCCACGCCAAAGGGGCCAGCCCCGAAAGCTGTGGCCAGCCCTCGGCGCCCACTGCCGCCGCTTCCATGGCACCACAGAGCCTGGGGCTGCGGTGTCACCTGTGCTGCCTAGGCCCCGGCGTATGAGGCCCGCTCGGCGGCGTTTTTTTTTTGCCCGGAGCCGGCACGGGGCTTGCGAACGTCCGGGGATTTCTCCCACGCCAAAGGGGCCAGCCCCGAAAGCTGGGGCCGGCCCTCGGCGCCCACTGCCGCCGCTTCCACGGAACCACAGAGCCTGGGGCTGCAGTCTCCCCTGTGCTGCCTAGGCCCCGACGTATGAGGCCCGCTCGGCGGCGGTTTTTTTTGCCCGGAGCCGGCACGGGGCTTGCGAACGTCCGGGGATTTCTCCCACGCCAAAGGGCCAGCCCCGAAAGCTGTGGGTGGCCCTCGGCGCCCACTGCCGCCGCTTCCACGGCACCAGAGAGCCTGGGGCTGCGGTCTCCCCTGTGCTGCCTCGTCCCCGACGTATGAGGCCCGCTCGGCGGCGGTTTTTTTTGCCCGGAGCCGGCACGGGGCTTGCGAATGTCCGGGGATTTCTCCCACGCCAAAGGGGCCAGCCCCGAAAGCTGTGGCCAGCCCTCGGCGCCCACTGCCGCCGCTTGCACGGCACCACAGAGCCTGGGGCTGCGGTCTCCCCTGTGCTGCCTAGTCCCCGACGTATGAGGCCCGCTCGGCGGCGGTTTTTTTTGCCCGGAGCCGGCACGGGGCTTGCGAACGTCCGGGGATTTCTCCCACGCCAAAGGGGCCAGCCCCGAAAGCTGTGCCCAGCCCTCGGCGCCCACTGCCGCCGCTTGCACGGCACCACAGAGCCTGGGGCTGCGGTCTCCCCTGTGGTGCCTAGGCCCCGACGTATGAGGCCCGCTCGGCGGCGGTTTTTTTTGCCCGGAGCCGGCACGGGGCTTGTGAATGTCCGGGGATTTCTCCCACGCCAAAGGGGCCAGCCCCGAAAGCTGTGGCCGGCCCTCGGCGCCCACTGCCGCCGCTTCCAAGGCACCACAGAGCCTGGGGCTGTGGTCTCCCCTGTGCTGCCTAGGCCCCGACGTATGAGGCCCGCTCGGCGGCGGTTTTTTGTGCCCGGAGCCGGCACGGGGCTTGCGAACGTCCGGGGATTTCTCCCACGCCAAAGGGGCCAGCCCCAAAAGCTGTGGCCAGCCCTCGGCGCCCACTGCTGCCGCTTCCACGGCACCACAGAGCCTGGGGCTGCGGTCTCCCCTGTGCTGCCTAGGCCCCGACGTATGAGGCCCGCTCGGCGGCGGTTTTTCTTGCGCGGAGCCGGCACGGGGCTTGCGAACGTCCGGGGATTTCTCCCACGCCAAAGGGGCCAGCCCCGAAAGCTGTGGGTGGCCCTCGGCGCCCACTGCCGCCGCTTCCACGGCACCAGAGAGCCTGGGGCTGCGGTCTCCCCTGTGCTGCCTAGGCCCCGACGTATGAGGCCCGCTCGGCGGCGTTTTTTTTTGCGCGGAGCCGGCACGGGGCTTGCGAACGTCCGGGGATTTCTCCCACGCCAAAGGGGCCAGCCCCGAAAGCTGTGGCCAGCCCTCGGCGCCCACTGCCGCCGCTTCCACGGCACCACAGAGCCTGGGGCTGCGGTCTCCCCTGTGGTGCCTAGGCCCCGACGTATGAGGCCCGCTCGGCGGCGTTTTTTTTTGCGCGGAGCCGGCACGGGGCTTGTGAACGTCCGGGGATTTCTCCCACGCCAAAGGGGCCAGCCCCGAAAGCTGTGGCCAGCCCTCGGCGCCCACTGCCGCCGCTTCCACGGCACCACAGAGCCTGGGGCTGCGGTGTCCCCTGTGCTGCCTAGGCCCCGACGTATGAGGCCCGCTCGGCGGCGGTTTTTTTTTTGCCCGGAGACGGCACGGGGCTTGCGAACGTCCGGGGATTTCTCCCACGCCAAAGGGGCCAGCCCCGAAAGCTGTGGCCAGCCCTCGGCGCCCACTGCTGCCGCTTCCACGGCACCACAGAGCCTGGGGCTGCGGTGTCCCCTGTGCTGCCTAGGCCCCGACGTATGAGGCCCGCTCGGCGGCGGTTTTTTTTGCCCGGAGCCGGCACGGGGCTTGCGAACGTCCGGGGATTTCTCCCACGCCAAAGGGGCCAGCCCCGAAAGCTGTGGCCAGCCCTCGGCGCCCACTGCCGCCGCTTCCATGGCACCACAGAGCCTGGGGCTGCGGTGTCACCTGTGCTGCCTAGGCCCCGGCGTATGAGGCCCATTCGGCGGCGGTTTTTTGTGCCTGGAGCCGGCACGGGGCTTGCGAATGTCCGGGGATGTCTCCCATGCCAAAGGGGTCAGCCCCGAAAGATGTGGCCAGCCCTCGGCACCAACTGCCGCCACTTCCACGGCACCACAGAGCCTGGGGCTGCGGTCTCCCTTGTGCTGCCTAGGCCCCGACGTATGAGGCCCGCTCGGCGGCGTTTTTTTTTCCCGGAGCTGGCACGGGGCTTGCAAACGTCCGGGGATTCCTCCCACGCCAAAGGGGCCAGCCCCGAAAGCTGGGGCCAGCCCTCGGCACCCACTGCCACCGCTTCCACGGCACCACAGAGCCTGGGGCTGCGGTCTCCCTTGTGCTGCCTAGGCCCCGACGTATGAGGCCCGCTCGGCGGCGGTTTTTTTTTGCCCGCAGCCGGCACGGGGCTTGCGAACGTCCGCGGATTTCTCCCACGCCAAAGGGGCCAGCCCCGAAAGCTGTGGCCAGCCCTCGGCGCCCACTGGTGCCGCTTCCACGGCACCACAGAGCCTGGGGCTGCGGTGCCCCTGTGCTACCTAGGCCCCGACGTATGAGGCCCGCTCGGCGGCGTTTTTTTTTTCCCGTAGGCGGACGGGGCTTGCAAACGTACGGGGATTTCTCCCACGCCAAAGGGGCCAGCCCCGAAAGCTGTGGCCAGCCCTCGGCGCCCACTGCCGCCGCTTCCATGGCACCACAGAGCCTGGGGCTGCGGTGTCCCCTGTGCTGCCTAGGCCCCGGCGTATGAGGCCCATTCGGCGGCGGTTTTTTGTGCCTGGAGCCGGCACGGGGCTTGCGAATGTCCGGGGATTTCTCCCATGCCAAAGGGGCCAGCCCCGAAAGCTGTGGCCAGCCCTCGGTGCCCACTGCCGCCGCTTCAACGGCACCACAGAGCCTGGGGCTGCGGTCTCCCTTGTGCTGCCTAGGCCCCGACGTATGAGGCCCGCTCGGCGGCGGTTTTTTTTGCCCGCAGCCGGCACGGGGCTTGCGAACGTCGGGGGATTTCTCCCACGCCAAAGGGGCCAGCCCCGAAAGCTGTGGCCAGCCCTCGGCGCCCACTGCCGCGGCTTCCACGGCACCACAGAGCCTGGGGCTGCGGTCTCCCCAGTGCTGCCTAGGCCCCGACGTATGAGGCCCGCTCGGCGGCGGTTTTTTTTGCCCGCAGCCGGCACGGGGCTTGCGAACGTCCGGGGATTTCTCCCACGCCAAAGGGGCCAGCCCCGAAAGCTGGGGCCAGCCCTCGGCGCCCACTGCCACCGCTTCCACGGCACCACAGAGCCTGGGGCTGCGGTCTCCCTTGTGCTGCCTAGGCCCCAACGTATGAGGCCCATTCGGCGGCGGTTTTTTGTGCCTGGAGCCGGCACGGGGCTTGCGAATGTCCGGGGATGTCTCCCATGCCAAAGGGGTCAGCCCCGAAAGCTGTGGCCAGCCCTCGGCACCAACTGCCGCCACTTCCACGGCACCACAGAGCCTGGGGCTGCGGTCTCCCCTGTGCTGCCTAGGCCCCGACGTATGAGGCCCGCTCGGCGGCGGTTTTTTTTTGCCCGCAGCCGGCACGGGGCTTGCGAACGTCCGGGGATTTCTCCCACGCCAAAGGGGCCAGCCCCGAAAGCTGTGGCCAGCCCTCGGTGCCCACTGCCGCCGCTTCCACGGCACCACAGAGCCTGCGGCTGCGGTCTCCCTTGTGCTGCCTAGTCCCCGACGTATGAGGCCCCGCTCGGCGGCGGTTTTTTTTTGCCCGGAGACAGCACGGGGCTTGCGAACGTCCGGGGATTTCTCCCACGCCAAAGGGGCCAGCCCCGAAAGCTGTGGCCAGCCCTCGGCGCCCACTGCCGCGGCTTCCACGGCACCACGGAGCCTGGGGCTGCGGTCTCCCCTGTGCTGCCTAGGCCCCGACGTATGAGGCCCGCTCGGCGGCGGTTTTTTTTGCCCGGAGCCGGCACGGGGCTTGCGAACGTCCAGGGATTTCTCCCACGCCAAAGGGGCCGGCCCCGAAAGCTGTGGCCAGCCCTCGGCGCCCACTGCCGCCGCTTCCACGGAACCACAGAGCCTGGGGCTGCAGTCTCCCCTGTGCTGCCTAGGCCCCGACGTATGAGGCCCGCTCGGCGGCGTTTTTTTGTGCCCGGAGCCGGCACGGGGCTTGCGAACGTCCGGGGATTTCTCCCACGCCAAAGGGGCCAGCCCCGAAAGCTGTGGCCAGCCCTCGGCGCCCACTGGTGCCGCTTCCACGGCACCACAGAGCCTGGGGCTGCGGTGCCCCTGTGCTACCTAGGCCCCGACGTATGAGGCCCGCTCGGCAGCGTTTTTTTTTTCCCGTAGGCGGACGGGGCTTGCAAACGTCCGGGGATTTCTCCCACGCCAAAGGGGCCAGCCCCAAAGGTTGTGGCCAGCCCTCGGCGCCCACTGCCGCCGCTTCCACGGCACCACAGAGCCTGGGGCTGCGGTCTCCCCTGTGCTGCCTAGGCCCCGACGTATGAGGCCTGCTCGGCGGCGGTTTTTTTTTGCGCGGAGCCGGCACGGGGCTTGCGAATGTCCGGGGATTTCTCCCACGCCAAAGGGGCCAGCCCCGAAAGCTGTGGCCAGCCCTCGGCGCCCACTGCCGCGGCTTCCACGGCACCACAGAGCCTGGGGCTGCGGTCTCCCCTGTGGTGCCTAGGCCCCGACGTATGAGGCCCGCTCGGCGGCAGTTTTTTTTGCCCGGAGCCGGCACGGGGCTTGCGAACGTCCGGGGATTTCTCCCACGCCAAAGGGGCCAGCCCCGAAAGCTGTGGCCAGCCCTCGGCGCCCACTGCTGCCGCTTCCACGGCACCAGAGAGCCTGGGGCTGCGGTCTCCCCTGTGCTGCCTAGGCCCCGACGTAGGAGGCCCGCTCGGCGGTGGTTTTTTTTGCCCGCAGCCGGCACGGGGCTTGCGAACGTCCGGGGATTTCTCCCACGCCAAAGGGGCCAGCCCCGAAAGCTGTGGCCAGCCCTCGGCGCCCACTGCCGCCGCTTGCACGGCACCACAGAGCCTGGGGCTGCGGTCTCCCCTGTGCTGCCTAGACCCCGACGTATGAGGCCCGCTCGGTGGCGGTTTTTTTTTGCCCGGAGCCGGCACGGGGCTTGCGAACGTCCGGGGATTTCTCCCACGCCAAAGGGGCCAGCCCCGAAAGCTGTGGCCAGCCCTCGGCGCCCACTGCTGCCGCTTCCACGGCACCACAGAGCCTGGGGCTGCGGTGCCCCTGTGCTACCTAGGCCCCGACGTATGAGGCCCGCTCGGCGGCGTTTTTTTTTTGCCCGGAGCCGGCACGGGGCTTGCGAACGTCCGGGGATTTCTCCCACGCCAAAGGGGCCAGCCCCGAAAGCTGTGGCCAGCCCTCGGCGCCCACTGCCGCCGCTTCCACGGCACCACAGAGCCTGGGGTTTTGGTGTCAACTGTGCCGCCTAGGCCCCGACGTATGAGGCCCGCTCGGCTGCATCTTTTTTTGCCGGAGCCGGCACGGGGCTTGCGAACGTCCGGGGATTTCTCCCACGCCAAAGGGGCCAGCCCCGAAAGCTGTGGCCAGCCCTCGGCGCCCACTGCCGCGGCTTCCACGGCACCACAGAGCCTGGGGCTGCGGTATCCCTTGTGCTGCCTAGGCCGCGACGTATGAGGCCCGCTCGGCGGCGGTTTTTTTGTGCCCGGAGCCGGCACGGGGCTTGCGAACGTCCGGGAATTTCTCCCACGCCAAAGTGGACAGCCCTGAAAGCTGTGGCCAGCCCCTCGGTGCCCACTGCCGCCGCTTCCACGGCACCACAGAGCCTGGGGCTGCGGTCTCCCTTGTGCTGCCTAGGCCCCCGACGTATGAGGCCCGCTCGGCGGCGGTTTTTGTTGCCCGGAGCCGGCACGGGGCTTGCGAACGTCCGCGGATTTCTCCCACGCCAAAGGGGCCAGCCCCGAAAGCTGTGGCCAGCCCTCGGCGCCCACTGCCGCCGCTTCCACGGCACCACAGAGCCTGGGGCTGCGGTCTCCCCTGTGCTGCCTAGGCCCCGACGTATGAGGCCCGCTCGGCGGCGTTTTTTTTTGCCCGGAGCCGGCACGGGGCTTGCGAACGTCCGGGGATTTTTTCCCCACGCCAAAGGGGCCAGCCCCGAAAGCTGTGGCCAGCCCTCGGCGCCCACTGCCGCCGCTTCCACGGCACCACAGAGCCTGGGGCTGCGGTCTCCCTTGTGCTGCCTAGGCCCCGACGTATGAGGCCCGCTCGGCGGCGGTTTTTTTTGCCCGGAGCCGGCACGGGGCTTGCGAACGTCCGGGGATTTCTCCCACGCCAAAGTGGCCAGCCCTGAAAGCTGTGGCCGGCCCTCGGTGTCCACTGCCGCCGCTTCCACGGCACCACAGAGCCTGGGGCTGCGGTCTCCTTGTGCTGCCTAGGCCCCGACGTATGAGGCCCGCTCGGCGGCGGTTTTTGTTGCCCGGAGCCGGCACGGGGCTTGCGAACGTCCGGGGATTTCTCCCACGCCAAAGGGGCCAGCCCCGAAAGCTGTGGCCAGCCCTCGGCGCCCACTGCCCGCCGCTTCCCACGGCACCACAGAGCCTGGGGCTGCGGTCTGCACTGTGCTGCCTAGGCCCCGACGTATGAGGCCCGCTCGGCGGCGTTTTTTTTTGCCCGGAGCCGGCACGGGGCTTGCGAACGTCCGGGGATTTCTCCCACGCCAAAGGGGCCAGCCCGAAAGCTGTGGCCAGCCCTCGGCGCCCACTGCCGCCGCTTCCATGGCACCACAGAGCCTGGGGCTGCGGTGTCACCTGTGCTGCCTAGGCCCCGACGTATGAGGCCCGCTCGGCGGCGTTTTTTTTTGCCCGGAGCCGGCACGGGGCTTGCGAACGTCCGGGGATTTCTCCCACGCCAAAGGGGCCAGCCCCGAAAGCTGTGGCCGGCCCTCGGCGCCCACTGCCGCCGCTTCCCACGGCACCACAGAGCCTGGGGCTGCAGTCTCCCGTGTGCTGCCTAGGCCCCGACGTATGAGGCCCGCTCGGCGGCGGTTTTTTTTTGCCCGGAGCCGGCACGGGGCTTGCGAACGTCCGGGGATTTCTCCCACGCCAAAGGGGCCAGCCCCGAAAGCTGTGGGTGGCCCTCGGCGCCCACTGCCGCCGCTTCCACGGCACCAGAGAGCCTGGGGCTGCGGTCTCCCCTGTGCTGCCTAGGCCCCGACGTATGAGGCCCGCTCGGCGGCGGTTTTTTTTTGCGCGGAGCCGGCACGGGGCTTGCGAACGTCCGGGGATTTCTCCCACGCAAAGGGGCCAGCCCCGAAAGCTGTGGCCAGCCCTCGGCGCCCACTGCCGCCGCTTCCACGGCACCACAGAGCCTGGGGCTGCGGTGCCCCTGTGCTACCTAGGCCCCGACGTATGAGGCCCGCTCGGCGGCGGTTTTTTTTTGCCCGGAGCCGGCACGGGGCTTGCGAACGTCCGGGGGATTTCTCCCACGCCAAAGGGGCCAGCCCCGAAAGCTGTGGCCGGCCCCTCGGCGCCCACTGCCGCCGCTTGCACGGCACCACAGAGCCTGGGGCTGTGGTCTCCCCTTTGCTGCCTAGTCCCCGACGTATGAGGCCCGCTCGGCGGCGGTTTTTTTTGCCCGGAGCCGGCACGGGGCTTGCGAACGTCCGGGGATTTCTCCCACGCCAAAAGGGCCAGCCCCGAAAGCTGTGGCCAGCACTCGGCGCCCACTGCCGCCGCTTGCACGGCACCACAGAGCCTGGGGCTGCGGTCTCCCCTGTGCTGCCTAGGCCCCGACGTATGAGGCCCGCTCGGCGGCGGTTTTTTTTTGCCCGGAGCCGTCACGGGGCTTGTGAACGTCCGGGGATTTCTCCCACGCCAAAGGGGCCAGCCCCGAAAGCTGTGGCCAGCCCTCGGCGCCCACTGCCGCCGCTTCCAAGGCACCACAGAGCCTGGGGCAGTGGTCTCCCCTGTGCTGCCTAGGCCCCGACGTATGAGGCCCGCTCGGCGGCGGTTTTTTGTGCCCGGAGCCGGCACGGGGCTTGCGAATGTCCGGGGATTTCTCCCACGCCAAAGGGGCCAGCCCCAAAAGCTGTGGCCAGCCCTCGGCGCCCACTGCTGCCGCTTCCACGGCACCACAGAGCCTGGGGCTGCGGTCTCCCCTGTGCTGCCTAGGCCCCGACGTATGAGGCCCCGCTCGGCGGCGGTTTTTCTTGCGCGGAGCCGGCACGGGGCTTGCGAACGTCCGGGGATTTCTCCCACGGCAAAGGGGGCCAGCCCCGAAAGCTGTGGCCAGCCCTCGGCGCCCACTGCCGCCGCTTCCACGGCACCACAGAGCCTGGGGCTGCGGACTCCCCTGTGCTGCCTAGGCCCCGACGTATGAGGCCCGCTCGGCGGCGGGTTTTTTTGCCACAAGCCGGCACGGGGCTTGCGAACGTCCGGGGATTTCTCCCACGCCAAAGGGGCCAGCCCCAAAAGCTGTGGCCAGCCCTCGGCGCCCACTGCTGCCGCTTCCACGGCACCACAGAGCCTGGGGCTGCGGTCTCCCCTGTGCTGCCTAGCCCCGACGTATGAGGCCCGCTCGGCGGCGGTTTTTTTTGTGCCCGGAGGCGGCACGGGGCTTGCGAAAGTCCGGGGATTTCTCCCACGCCAAAGGGGCCAGCCCCGAAAGCTGTGGCCAGCCCTCGGCACCCACTGCCGCCGCTTCCACGGCACCACAGAGCCTGGGGCTGCGGTCTCCCCTGTGCTGCCTAGGCCCCGACGTATGAGGCCCGCTCGGCGGCGGGTTTTTTGCCACAAGCCGGCACGGGGCTTGCAAATGTCCGGGGGATTTCTCCCACGCCAAAGGGGCCAGCCCCGAAAGCTGTGGCCGGCCCTCGGCGCCCACTGCCGCCACTTCCACGCACCACAGAGCCTGGGGCTGCGGTCTCCCTTGTGCTGCCTAGGCCCCGACGTATGAGGCCCGCTCGGCTGCCGTTTTTGTTGCCCGGAGCCGGCACGGGGCTTGCGAACGTCCGGGGATTTCTCCCACGCCAAAGGGGGCCAGCCCCGAAAGCTGTGGCCGGCCCTCGGCGCCCACTGCCGCCGCTTCCACGGCACCACAGAGCCTGGGGCTGCGGTCTCCCCTGTGCTGCCTAGGCCCCAACGTATGAGGCCCCGCTCGGCGGCGTTTTTTTTTGCCCGGAGCCGGCACGGGGCTTGTGAACGTCCGGGGATTTCTCCCACGCCAAAGGGGCCAGCCCGAAAGCTGTGGCCGGTCCTCGGCGCCCACTGCCGCCGCTTCCACCGGCACCACAGAGCCTGGGGCTGTGGTCTCCCCTGTCCTGCCTAGGCCCCGACGTAGGAGGCCCGCTCGGCGGCGGTTTTTTGTGCCCGGAGCCGGCAAGGGCTTGCGAACGTCCGGGGATGTCTCCCACGCCAAAGGGGCCAGCCCCGAAAGCTGTGGCCAGCCCTCGGCGCCCACTGCTGCCGCTTCCACGGCACCACAGAGCCTGGGGCTGCGGTCTCCCTTGTGCTGCCTAGACCCCGACGTATGAGGTCCGCTCGGCTGCGGTTTTTTTTGCCCGGAGCCGGCACGGGGCTTGCGAACGTCCGGGGATTTCTCCCACGCCAAAGGGGCCAGCCCCGAAAGCTGTGGCCAGCCCCTCGGTGCCCACTGCTGCCGCTTCCACGGCACCACAGAGCCTGGGGCTGCGGTCTCCCCTGTGCTGCCCAGGCCCCGACGTATGAGGCCCGCTCGGCGGCGGTTTTTTTTGCCCGGAGCCGGCACGGGGCTTGCGAACGTCCGGGGATTTCTCCCACGCCAAGGGGCCAGCCCCGAAAGCTGTGGCCAGCCCTCAGCGCCCACTGCCGCCGCTTCCACGGCACCAGAGAGCCTGGGGCTGCGGTCTCCCCTGTGCTGCCTAGGCCCCGACGTATGAGGCCCGCTCGGCGGCGGTTTTTCTTGCGCGGAGCCGGCACGGGGCTTGCGAACGTCCGGGGATTTCTCCCACGCCAAAGGGGCCAGCCCCAAAGGTTGTGGCCAGCCCTCGGCGCCCACTGCCGCCGCTTCCCACGGCACCACAGAGCCTGGGGCTGCGGTCTCCCTGTGCTGCCTAGGCCCCGACGTATGAGGCCCGCTCGGCGGCGGGTTTTTTTGCCACAAGCCGGCACGGGGCTTGCAAATGTCCGGGGATTTCTCCCACGCCAAAAGGGCCAGCCCCGAAAGTTGTGGCCGGCCCTCGGCGCCCACTGCCGCCGCTTCCACGGCACCAGAGAGCCTGGGGCTGCGGTCTCCCCTGTGCTGCCTAGGCCCCGACGTATGAGGCCCGCTCGGCGGTGGTTTTTTTTGCCCGGAGCCGGCACGGGGCTTGCGAACGTCCGGGGATTTCTCCCATTGCAAAGGGGCCAGCCCCGAAAGATGTTGCCAGCCCTTGGCGCCCACTGCCGCCGCTTCCACGGCACCACAGAGCCTGGGGCTGCAGTCTCCCTTGTGCTGCCTAGGCCCCGACGTATGAGGCCCGCTCGGCGGCGGTTTTTTTGTGCCCGGAGCCGGCACGGGGCTTGCGAACGTCCGGGGATTTCTCCCCACGCCAAAGGGGCCAGCCCCGAAAGCTGTGGCCAGCCCTCGGTGCCCACTGCCACCGCTTCCACGGCACCACAGAGCCTGGGGCTGCGGTCTCCCCCTGTGCTGCCTAGGCCCCGACGTATGAGGCCCCGCTCGGCGGCGGTTTTTTGTGCCCGGAGCCGGCACGGGGCTTGCGAATGTCCGGGGATTTCTCCCACGCCAAAGGGGCCAGCCCCGAAAGCTGTGGCCAGCCCTCGGCGCCCACTGCCACCGCTTCCACGGCACCACAGAGCCTGGGGCTGCGGTCTCCCCTGTGCTGCCTAGGCCCCAACGTATGAGGCCCGTTCGGCAGCGGTTTTTTGTGCCCGGAGCCGGCACGGGGCTTGCGAATGTCCGGGGATTTCTCCCATGCCAAAGGGGTCAGCCCCGAAAGCTGTGGCCAGCCCTCGGCACCCACTGCCGCCACTTCCACGGCACCACAGAGCCTGGGGCTGCGGTCTCCCTTGTGCTGCATAGGCCCCGACATATGAGGCCCGCTCGGCGGCGGTTTTTTTGCCCGGAGCTGGCACGGTGCTTGTGAACGTCCGGGGATTTCTCCCACGCCAAAGGGGCCAGCCCCGAAAGCTGTGGCCAGCCCTCGGCGCCCCACTGCCGCCGCTTCCACGGCACCAGAGAGCCTGGGGCTGCGGTCTCCCCTGTGCTGCCTAGGGCCCCGACGTATGAGGCCCGCTCGGCGCCGGTTTTTTTTGCCCGGAGCCGGCAAGGGCTTGCGAACGTCCGGGGATGTCTCCCACGCCAAAGGGGCCAGCCCCGAAAGCTGTGGCCAGCCCTCGGCGCCCACTGCCGCCGCTTCCACGGCACCACAGAGCCTGGGGCTGCGGTCTCCCCCTGTGCTGCCTAGGCCCCGACGTATGAGGCCCGCTCGGCGGCGGTTTTTTTTTGCCCGGAGCCGGCACGGGGCTTGCGAACGTCCGGGGATTTCTCCCACGCCAAAGGGGCCAGCCCCGAAAGCTGTGGCCGGCCCTCGGCGCCCACTGCCGCCGCTTCCACGGCACCACAGAGCCTGGGGCTGCGGTCTCCCCTGTGCTGCCTAGGCCCCGACTTATGAGGCCCGCTCGGCGGCGGTTTTTTGTGCCCGGAGCCGGCACGGGGCTTGCGAACGTCCGGGGGATTTCTCCCACCCCAAAGGGGCCAGCCCCGAAAGCTGTGGCCAGCCCCTCGGCGCCCACTGCCGCCGCTTCCACGGCACCACAGAGCCTGGGGCTGCGGTCTCCCCTGTGCTGCCTAGGCCCCGACGTATGAGGCCCGCTCGGCGGCGGGTTTTTTTTGCCCGGAGCCGGCACGGGGCTTGCAAATGTCGGGGATTTCTCCCACGCCAAAAGGGCCAGCCCCGAAAGTTGTGGCCGGCCCTCGGCGCCCACTGCCGCCGCTTCCACGGCACCAGAGAGCCTGGGGCTGCGGTCTCCCCTGTGCTGCCTAGGACCCGACGTATGAGGCCTGCTCGGCAGTGGTTTTTTTTGCTCGCAGCCGGCACGGGGCTTGCGAACGTCCGGGGATTTCTCCCATTGCAAAGGGGCCAGCCCCGAAAGATGTTGCCAGCCCTTGGCGCCCACTGCCGCCGCTTCCACGGCACCACAGAGCCTGGGGCTGTGGTCTCCCCTGTGCTGCCTAGGCCCCGACGTATGAGGCCCGCACGGCGGCGGTTTTTTTTTGCCCGGAGCCGGCACTGGGCTTGCGAACGTCCGGGGATTTCTCCCACGCCAAAGGGGCCAGCCCCGAAAGCTGTGGCCAGCCCTCGGCGTCCACTGCCGCCGCTTCCACGGCACCACAGAGCCTGGGGCTGCGGTCTCCCTTGTGCTGCCTAGGCCCCGACGTATGAGGCCCGCTCGGCTGCGGTTTTTTTTGCCCGGAGCCGGCACGGGGCTTGCGAACGTCCGGGGATTTCTCCCACGCCAAAGGGGCCAGCCCCGAAAGCTGTGGCCAGCCCTCGGCGCCCACTGCCACCGCTTCCACGGCACCACAGAGCCTGGGGCTGCGGTCTCCCCTGTGCTGCCTAGGCCCCGACGTATGAGGCCCGCTCGGCGGCGTTTTTTTTTGCCCGGAGCCGGCACGGGGCTTGTGAACGTCCGGGATTTCTCCCACGCCAAAGGGGCCAGCCCGATAGCAGTGGCCGGCCCTCGGCGCCCACTGCCGCCGCTTCCACGGCACCACAGAGCCTGGGGCTGCGGTCTCCCCTGTGCTGCCTAGGCCCCGACGTATGAGGCCCGCTCGGCGGCGGGTTTTTTTGCCACAAGCCGGCACGGGGCTTGCAAATGTCCGGGGATTTCTCCCACGCCAAAAGGCCAGCCCCGAAAGTTGTGGCCGGCCCTCGGCGCCCACTGCCGCCGCTTCCACGGCACCAGAGAGCCTGGGGCTGCGGTCTCCCCTGTGCTGCCTAGGCCCCGACGTATGAGGCCCGCTCGGCGGTGGTTTTTTTTGCCCGGAGCCGGCACGGGGCTTGCGAACGTCCGGGGATTTCTCCCATTGCAAAGGGGCCAGCCCCGAAAGATGTTGCCAGCCCTTGGCGCCCACTGCCGCCGCTTCCACGGCACCACAGAGCCTGGGGCTGCAGTCTCCCTTGTG
Source organism: Pelecanus crispus (assembly GCF_030463565.1). Taxonomy (NCBI): domain Eukaryota; kingdom Metazoa; phylum Chordata; class Aves; order Pelecaniformes; family Pelecanidae; genus Pelecanus; species Pelecanus crispus. The sequence continues at coordinate 5,861,464 of NC_134659.1, read as the reverse complement.
CTGCCTAGGCCCCGACGTATGAGGCCCGCTCGGCTGCGGGTTTTGTTGCCCGGAGCCGGCACGGGGCTTGCGAACGTCCGGGGATTTCTCCCACGCAAAGGGGCCAGCCCCGAAAGCTGTGGCCAGCCCTCGGTGCCCACTGCCACCGCTTCCACGGCACCACAGAGCCTGGGGCTGCGGTCTCCCCTGTGCTGCCTAGGCCCGACGTATGAGGCCCGCTCGGCGGCGGTTTTTGTGCCCGGAGCCGGCACGGGGCTTGCGAATGTCCGGGGATTTCTCCCACGCCAAAGGGGCCAGCCCCGAAAGCTGTGGCCAGCCCTCGGCGCCCACTGCCAACCGCTTCCACGGCACCACAGAGCCTGGGGCTGCGGTCTCCCCTGTGCTGCCTAGGCCCCAACGTATGAGGCCCGTTCGGCAGCGGTTTTTTGTGCCCGGAGCCGGCACGGGGCTTGCGAATGTCCGGGGATTTCTCCCATGCCAAAGGGGTCAGCCCCGAAAGCTGTGGCCAGCCCTCGGCACCCACTGCCGCCACTTCCACGGCACCACAGAGCCCTGGGGCTGCGGTCTCCCTTGTGCTGCATAGGCCCCGACATATGAGGCCCGCTCGGCGGCGGTTTTTTTGCCCGGAGCTGGCACGGTGCTTGTGAACGTCCGGGGATTTCTCCCACGCCAAAGGGGCCAGCCCCGAAAGCTGTGGCCAGCCCTCGGCGCCCACTGCCGCCGCTTCCACGGCACCAGAGAGCCTGGGGCTGCGGTCTCCCCTGTGCTGCCTAGGCCCCGACGTATGAGGCCCGCTCGGCGCCGGTTTTTTTTGCCCGGAGCCGGCAAGGGCTTGCGAACGTCCGGGGATGTCTCCCACGCCAAAGGGGCCAGCCCCGAAAGCTGTGGCCAGCCCTCGGCGCCCACTGCCGCCGCTTCCACGGCACCACAGAGCCTGGGGCTGCGGTCTCCCCTGTGCTGCCTAGGCCCCGACGTATGAGGCCCGCTCGGCGGCGGGTTTTTTTGCCACAAGCCGGCACGGGGCTTGCAAATGTCCGGGGATTTCTCCCACGCCAAAAGGGCCAGCCCCGAAAGTTGTGGCCGGCCCTCGGCGCCCACTGCCGCCGCTTCCAACGGCACCAGAGAGCCTGGGGCTGCGGTCTCCCCTGTGCTGCCTAGGACCCGACGTATGAGGCCTGCTCGGCAGTGGTTTTTTTTGCTCGCAGCCGGCACGGGGCTTGCGAACGTCCGGGGATTTCTCCCATTGCAAAGGGGCCAGCCCCGAAAGATGTTGCCAGCCCTTGGCGCCCACTGCCGCCGCTTCCACGGCACCACAGAGCCTGGGGCTGTGGTCTCCCCTGTGCTGCCTAGGCCCCGACGTATGAGGCCCGCACGGCGGCGGTTTTTTTTGCCCGGAGCCGGCACTGGGCTTGCGAACGTCCGGGGATTTCTCCCACGCCAAAGGGGCCAGCCCCGAAAGCTGTGGCCAGCCCTCGGCGTCCACTGCCGCCGCTTCACGGCACCACAGAGCCTGGGGCTGCGGTCTCCCTTGTGCTGCCTAGGCCCCGACGTATGAGGCCCGCTCGGCTGCGGTTTTTTTTTGCCCGGAGCCGGCACGGGGCTTGCGAACGTCCGGGGATTTCTCCCACGCCAAAGGGGCCAGCCCCCGAAAGCTGTGGCCAGCCCTCGGCGCCCACTGCCACCGCTTCCAACGGCACCACAGAGCCTGGGGCTGCGGTCCTCCCCTGTGCTGCCTAGGCCCCGACGTATGAGGCCCGCCTCGGCGGCGTTTTTTTTTGCCCGGAGCCGGCACGGGGCTTGTGAACGTCCGGGGATTTCTCCCACGCCAAAGGGGCCAGCCCGATAGCAGTGGCCGGCCCTCGGCGCCCACTGCCGCCGCTTCCACGGCACCACAGAGCCTGGGGCTGCGGTCTCCCCTGTGCTGCCTAGGCCCCGACGTATGAGGCCCGCTCGGCGGCGGGTTTTTTTGCCACAAGCCGGCACGGGGCTTGCAAATGTCCCGGGGATTTCTCCCACGCCAAAAGGCCAGCCCCGAAAGTTGTGGCCGGCCCTCGGCGCCCACTGCCGCCGCTTCCACGGCACCAGAGAGCCTGGGGCTGCGGTCTCCCCTGTGCTGCCTAGGCCCCGACGTATGAGGCCCGCTCGGCGGTGGTTTTTTTTGCCCGGAGCCGGCACGGGGCTTGCGAACGTCCGGGGATTTCTCCCATTGCAAAGGGGCCAGCCCCGAAAGATGTTGCCAGCCCTTGGCGCCCACTGCCGCCGCTTCCACGGCACCACAGAGCCTGGGGCTGCAGTCTCCCTTGTGCTGCCTAGGCCCCGACGTATGAGGCCCGCTCGGCTGCGGGTTTTGTTGCCCGGAGCCGGCACGGGGCTTGCGAACGTTCCGGGGATTTCTCCCACGCCAAAGGGGCCAGCCCCGAAAGCTGTGGCCAGCCCTCGGTGCCCACTGCCACCGCTTCCACGGCACCACAGAGCCTGGGGCTGCGGTCTCCCCTGTGCTGCCTAGGCCCCGACGTATGAGGCCGCTCGGCGGCGGTTTTTTTTGTGCCCGGAGCCGGCACGGGGCTTGCGAATGTCCGGGATTTCTCCCCACGCCAAAGGGGCCAGCCCCGAAAGCTGTGGCCAGCCCTCGGCGCCCACTGCCACCCGCTTCCACGGCACCACAGAGCCTGGGGCTGCGGTCTCCCCTGTGCTGCCTAGGCCCCAACGTATGAGGCCCGTTCGGGCAGCGGTTTTTTGTGCCCGGAGCCGGCACGGGGCTTGCGAATGTCCGGGGATTTCTCCCATGCCAAAGGGGTCAGCCCCGAAAGCTGTGGCCAGCCCTCGGCACCCACTGCCGCCACTTCCACGGCACCACAGAGCCTGGGGCTGCGGTCTCCCTTGTGCTGCATAGGCCCCGACATATGAGGCCCGCTCGGCGGCGGTTTTTTTGCCCGGAGCTGGCACGGTGCTTGTGAACGTCCGGGGATTTCTCCCACGCCAAAGGGGCCAGCCCCGAAAGCTGTGGCCAGCCCTCGGCGCCCACTGCCGCCGCTTCCACGGCACCAGAGAGCTGGGGCTGCGGTCTCCCCCTGTGCTGCCTAGGCCCCGACGTATGAGGCCCGCTCGGCGCCGGTTTTTTTTGCCCGGAGCCGGCAAGGGCTTGCGAACGTCCGGGGATGTCTCCCACGCCAAAGGGGCCAGCCCCGAAAGCTGTGGCCAGCCCTCGGCGCCCACTGCCGCCGCTTCCACGGCACCACAGAGCCTGGGGCTGCGGTCTCCCCTGTGCTGCCTAGGCCCCGACGTATGAGGCCCGCTCGGCGGCGGTTTTTTTTGCCCGGAGCGGCACGGGGCTTGCGAACGTCCGGGGATTTCTCCCACGCCAAAGGGGCCAGCCCCGAAAGCTGTGGCCGGCCCTCGGCGCCCACTGCCGCCGCTTCCACGGCACCACAGAGCCTGGGGCTGCGGTCTACCCCTGTGCTGCCTAGGCCCCCCGACTTATGAGGCCCGCTCGGCGGCGGTTTTTTGTGCCGGAGCCGGCACGGGGCTTGCGAACGTCCGGGGATTTCTCCCACGCCAAAGGGGCCAGCCCCGAAAGCTGTGGCCAGCCCTCGGCGCCCACTGCCGCCGCTTCCACGGCACCACAGAGCCTGGGGCTGCGGTCTCCCCTGTGCTGCCTAGGCCCCGACGTATGAGGCCCGCTCGGCGGCGGGTTTTTTTGCCACAAGCCGGCACGGGGCTTGCAAATGTCCGGGGATTTCTCCACGCCAAAAGGGCCAGCCCCGAAAGTTGTGGCCGGCCCTCGGCGCCCACTGCCGCCGCTTCCACGGCACCAGAGAGCCTGGGGCTGCGGTCTCCCCTGTGCTGCCTAGGACCCGACGTATGAGGCCTGCTCGGCAGTGGTTTTTTTTGCTCGCAGCCGGCACGGGGCTTGCGAACGTCCGGGGATTTCTCCCATTGCAAAGGGGCCAGCCCCGAAAGATGTTGCCAGCCCTTGGCGCCCACTGCCGCCGCTTCCACGGCACCACAGAGCCTGGGGCTGTGGTCTCCCCTGTGCTGCCTAGGCCCCGACGTATGAGGCCCGCACGGCGGCGGTTTTTTTTGCCCGGAGCCGGCACTGGGCTTGCGAACGTCCGGGGATTTCTCCCACGCCAAAGGGGCCAGCCCCGAAAGCTGTGGCCAGCCCTCGGCGTCCACTGCCGCCGCTTCCACGGCACCACAGAGCCTGGGGCTGCGGTCTCCCTTGTGCTGCCTAGGCCCCGACGTATGAGGCCCGCTCGGCTGCGGTTTTTTTTTGCCCGGAGCCGGCACGGGGCTTGCGAACGTCCGGGGATTTCTCCCACGCCAAAGGGCCAGCCCCGAAAGCTGTGGCCAGCCCTCGGCGCCCACTGCCACCGCTTCCACGGCACCACAGAGCCTGGGGCTGCGGTCTCTCCCCTGTGCTGCCTAGGCCCCGACGTATGAGGCCCGCTCGGCGGCGTTTTTTTTTGCCCGGAGCCGGCACGGGGCTTGTGAACGTCCGGGGATTTCTCCCACGCCAAAGGGGCCAGCCCGATAGCAGTGGCCGGCCCTCGCGCCCACTGCCGCCGCTTCCACGGCACCACAGAGCCTGGGGCTCGGTCTCCCCTGTGCTGCCTAGGCCCCGACGTATGAGGCCCGCTCGGCGGCGGTTTTTTTGTGCCCGGAGCCGGCACGGGGCTTGCGAATGTCCGGGGATTTCTCCCACGCCAAAGGGGCCAGCCCCGAAAGCTGTGGCCGGCCCTCGGCGCCCACTGCTGCCCGCTTCCACGGCACCACAGAGCCTGGGGCTGCGGTCTCCCCTGTGCTGCCTAGGCCCCGACGTATGAGGCCCGCTCGGCGCCGTTTTTTTTTGCCCGGAGCCGGCACGGGGCTTGCGAACGTCCGGGGATGTCTCCCACGCCAAAGGGGCCAGCCCCGAAAGCTGTGGCCAGCCCTCGGCGCCCACTGCCGCCGCTTCCACGGCACCACAGAGCCTGGGGCTGCGGTCTCCCTTGTGCTGCCTAGACCCCGACGTATGAGGCCCGCTCGGCTGCGGTTTTTTTTGCCCGGAGCCGCACGGGGCTTGCAAACGTCCGGGGATGTCTCCCACGCCAAAGGGGCCAGCCCCGAAAGCTGTGGCCAGCCCTCGGCGCCCACTGCCGCCGCTTCCAAGGCACCACAGAGCCTGGGGCTGCAGTCTCCCCCTGTGCTGCCTAGCCCCGACGTATGAGGGCCCGCTCGGTGGCGGTTTTTTTTTGCCCGGAGGCGGCACGGGGCTTGCGAACGTCCGGGGATTTCTCCCACGCCAAAGGGGCCAGCCCCGAAAGCTGTGGCCAGCCCTCGGCGCCCACTGCCGCCGCTTCCACGGGCACCACAGAGCCTAGGGCTGTGGTCTCCCCTGTGCTGCCTAGGCCCCGACGTATGAGACCCACTCGGCGGCGGTTTTTTTTTGCCCGTAGGCGGCACGGGGCTTGCGAACGTCCGGGGATTTGTCCCACGCCAAAGGGGCCAGCCCCGAAAGCTGGGGCCGGCCCTCGGCGCCCACTGCCGCCGCTTCCACGGCACCACAGAGCCTGGGGCTGTGGTCTCCCCTGTGCTGCCTAGGCCCCGACGTATGAGGCCCGCTCGGCGGCGGGTTTTTTGCCACAAGCCGGCACGGGGCTTGCAAATGTCCGGGGATTTCTCCCACGCCAAAAGGCCAGCCCTGAAAGCTGTGGCCGGCCCTCGGCGCCCACTGCCGCCGCTTCCACGGCACCACAGAGCCTGGGGCTGCGGTCTCGCCTGTGCTGCCTAGGCCCCGACGTATGAGACCCACTCGGCGGCGGGTTTTTTTTGCCCGTAGGCGGCACGGGGCTTGCGAACGTCCGGGGATTTGTCCCACGCCAAAGGGGCCAGCCCCGAAAGCTGGGGCCGGCCCTCGGCGCCCACTGCCGCCGCTTCCACGGCACCACAGAGCCTGGGGCTGTGGTCTCCCCTGTGCTGCCTAGGCCCCGACGTATGAGGCCCGCTCGGCGGCGGGTTTTTTTGCCACAAGCCGGCACGGGGCTTGCAAATGTCCGGGGATTTCTCCCACGCCAAAAGGGCCAGCCCTGAAAGCTGTGGCCGGCCCTCGGCGCCCACTGCCGCCGCTTCCACGGCACCACAGAGCCTGGGGCTGCGGTCTCGCCTGTGCTGCCTAGGCCCCGACGTATGAGGCCCGCTCGGCGGCGGTTTTTTGTGCCCGGAGCCGGCACGGGGCTTGCGAATGTCCGGGGATTTCTCCCACGCCAAAGGGGCCAGCCCCGAAAGCTGTGGCCGGCCCTCGGCGCCCACTGCTGCCGCTTCCACGGCACCACAGAGCCTGGGGCTGCGGTCTCCCCTGTGCTGCCTAGACCCCGACGTATGAGGCCCGCTCGGCGGCGGTTTTTTGTGCCCGGAGCCGGCACGGGGCTTGCGAACGTCCGGGGATTTCTCCCACGCCAAAGGGGCCAGCCCCGAAAGCTGTGGCCAGCCCTCGGCGCCCACTGCCGCCGCTTCCACGGCACCACAGAGCCTGGGGCTGCGGTCTCCCCTGTGCTGCCTAGGCCCCGACGTATGAGGCCCGCTCGGCGGCGGTTTTTTTTTGCCCGGAGCCGGCACGGGGCTTGCGAACGTCCGGGGATTTCTCCCACGCCAAAGGGGCCAGCCCCGAAAGCTGTGGCCGGCCCTCGGCGCCCACTGCCGCCGCTTCCACGGCACCACAGAGACTGGGGCTGTGGTCTCCCCTGTGCTGCCTAGGCCCCGACGTATGAGGCCCGCTCGGCGGCGGTTTTTTGTGCCCGGAGCCGGCACGGGGCTTGCGAACGTCCGGGGATTTCTCCCACGCCAAAGGGACCAGCCCTGAAAGCTGTGGCCAGCCCTCGGCGCCCACTGCCGCCGCTTCCACGGCACCACAGAGCCTGGGGCTGCGGTCTCCCCTGTGCTGCCTAGGCCCCGACGTATGAGGCCCGCTCGGCGGCGGGTTTTTTTGCCAGAAGCCGGCACGGGGCTTGCAAATGTCCGGGGATTTCTCCCACGCCAAAAGGGCCAGCCCCGAAAGCTGTGGCCGGCCCTCGGCGCCCACTGCCGCCGCTTCCACGGCACCAGAGAGCCTGGGGCTGCGGTCTCCCCTGTGCTGCCTAGGCCCCGACGTATGAGGCCCGCTCGGCGCCATTTTTTTTTGCCCGGAGCCGGCAAGGGCTTGCGAACGTCCGGGGATGTCTCCCACGCCAAAGGGGCCAGCCCCGAAAGCTGTGGCCAGCCCTCGGTGCCCACTGCTGCCGCTTAAACGGCACCACAGAGCCTGGGGCTGCGGTCTCCCCTGTGCTGCCCAGGCCCCGACGTATGAGGCCCGCTCGGCGGCGGTTTTTTTTTGCCCGGAGCCGGCACGGGGCTTGCGAACGTCCGGGGATTTCTCCCACGCCAAAGGGGCCAGCCCCGAAAGCTGTGGCCGGCCCTCGGCGCCCACTGCCGCCGCTTCCACGGCACCACAGAGCCTGGGGCTGCGGTCTCCCCTGTGCTGCCTAGGCCCCGACGTATGAGGCCCGCTCGGCGGCGGGTTTTTTTGCCACAAGCCGGCACGGGGCTTGCAAATGTCCGGGGATTTGCCCCACGCCAAAAGGGCCAGCCCCGAAAGCTGTGGCCGGCCCTCGGCGCCCACTGCCGCCGCTTCCACGGCACCACAGAGCCTGGGGCTGCAGTCTCCCCTGTGCTGCCTAGGCCCCGACGTATGAGGCCCGCTCGGCGGCGGTTTGTTTTGCCCGGAGCCGGCAAGGGCTTGCGAACGTCCGGGGATGTCTCCCACGCCAAAGGGGCCAGCCCCGAAAGCTGTGGCCAGCCCTCGGCGCCCACTGCCGCCGCTTCCACGGCACCACAGAGCCTGGGGCTGCGGTCTCCCTTGTGCTGCCTAGACCCCGACGTATGAGGCCCGCTCGGCGGCGGTTTGTTTTGCCCGGAGCCGGCACGGGGCTTGCGAACGTCCGGGGATTTCTCCCACGCCAAAGGGGCCAGCCCCGAAAGCTGTGGCCAGCCCTCGGCGCCCACTGCCGCCGCTTCCACGGCACCACAGAGCCTGGGGCTGCGGTCTCCCCTGTGCTGCCTAGGCCCCGACGTATGAGGCCCGCTCGGCGGCGGTTTTTTTTTGCCCGGAGCCGGCACGGTGCTTGCGAACGTCCGAGGATTTCTCCCACGCCAAAGGGGCCAGCCCCGAAAGCTGTGGCCGGCCCTCGGCGCCCACTGCCGCCGCTTCCACGGCACCACAGAGCCTGGGGCTGCGGTCTCCCCTGTGCTGCCTAGGCCCCGACGTATGAGGCCCGCTCGGCGGCGTTTTTTTTTGCCCGGAGCCGGCACGGGGCTTGTGAACGTCCGGGGATTTCTCCCACGCCAAAGGGGCCAGCCCCGAACGCTGTGGCCAGCCCTCGGCGCCCACTGCCGCCGCTTCCACGGCACCACAGAGCCTGGGGCTGCGGTCTCCCCTGTTCTGCCTAGTCCCCGATGTATGAGGCCCGCTCGGCGCCGGTTTTTTTTCCCGGAGCCGGCACGGGGCTTGCGAACGTCCGGGGATTTCTCCCACGCCAAAGGGTCCAGCCCCGAAAGCTAAGGCCGGCCCTCGGCGCCCACTGCCGCTGCTTCCACGGCACCAGAGAGCCTGGGGCTGCGGTCTCCCCTGTGCTGCCTAGGCCCCAACGAATGAGGCCCGCTCGGCGCCGGTTTTTTTTCCCGGAGCCGGCACGGGGCTTGCGAATGTCCGGGGATGTCTCCCACGCCAAAGGGGCCAGCCCCGAAAGCTGTGGCCAGCCCTCGGCGCCCACTGCCGCCGCTTCCACGGCACCACAGAGCCTGGGGCTGCGGTCTCCCCTGTGCTGCCTAGGCCCCGACGTATGAGGCCCACTCGGCGGCGGTTTTTTTTTGCCCGGAGCCGGCACGGGGCTTGCGAACGTCCGGGGATTTCTCCCACGCCAAAGGGGCCAGCCCCGAAAGCTGTGGCCGGCCCTCGGCGCCCACTGCCGCCGCTTCCACGGCACCACAGAGCCTGGGGCTGTGGTCTCCCCTGTGCTGCCTAGGCCCCGACGTATGAGGCCCGCTCGGCGGCGGTTTTTTTTTGCCCGGAGCCGGCACGGGGCTTGCGAACGTCCGGGGATTTCTCCCACGCCAAAGGGACCAGCCCCGAAAGCTGTGGCCAGCCCTCGGGGCCCACTGCCGCCGCTTCCACGGCACCACAGAGCCTGGGGCTGCGGTCTCCCCTGTGCTGCCTAGGCCCCGACGTATGAGGCCCCGCTCGGCGGCGGGTTTTTTTTGCCAGAAGCCGGCACGGGGCTTGCAAATGTCCGGGGATTTCTCCCACGCCAAAAGGGCCAGCCCCGAAAGCTGTGGCCGGCCCTCGGCGCCCACTGCCGCCGCTTCCACGGCACCAGAGAGCCTGGGGCTGCGGTCTCCCCTGTGCTGCCTAGGCCCCGACGTATGAGGCCCGCTCGGCGCCATTTTTTTTTTGCCCGGAGCCGGCAACGGCTTGCGAACGTCCGGGGATGTCTCCCACGCCAAAGGGGCCAGCCCCGAAAGCTGTGGCCAGCCCTCGGTGCCCACTGCTGCCGCTTAAACGGCACCACAGAGCCTGGGGCTGCGGTCTCCCCTGTGCTGCCCAGGCCCCGACGTATGAGGCCCGCTCGGCGGCGTTTTTTTTGCCCGGAGCCGGCACGGGGCTTGCGAACGTCCGGGGATTTCTCCCACGCCAAAGGGGCCAGCCCCGAAAGCTGTGGCCGGCCCTCGGCGCCCACTGCCGCCGCTTCCACGGCACCAGAGAGCCTGGGGCTGCGGTCTCCCCTGTGCTGCCTAGGCCCCGACGTATGAGGCCCGCTCGGCGGCGGGTTTTTTTGCCACAAGCCGGCACGGGGCTTGCAAATGTCCGGGGATTTGCCCCACGCCAAAAGGGCCAGCCCCGAAAGCTGTGGCCGGCCCTCGGCGCCCACTGCCGCCGCTTCCACGGCACCACAGAGCCTGGGGCTGTGGTCTCCCCTGTGCTGCCTAGGCCCCGACGTATGAGGCCCGCTCGGCGGTGGTTTTTTTTGCCCGGAGCCGGCACGGGGCTTGCGAACGTCCGGGGATTTCTCCCACGCCAAAGGGGCCAGCCCCGAAAGCTGTGGCCAGCCCTCGGCGCCCACTGCCGCGGCTTCCACGGCACCAGAGAGCCTGGGGCTGCGGTCTCCCCTGTGCTGCCTAGGCCCCGACGTATGAGGCCCGCTCGGCGGCGGTTTTTCTTGCGCGGAGCCGGCACGGGGCTTGCGAACATCCGGGGATTTCTCCCACGCCAAAGGGGCCAGCCCCGAAAGCTGTGGCCAGCCCTCGGCGCCCACTGCCGCCGCTTGCACGGCACCACAGAGCCTGGGGCTGCGGTCTCCCCTGTGCTGCCTAGGCCCCGACGTATGAGGCCCGCTCGGCGGCGGGTTTTTTTGCCCGGAGCCGGCACGGGGCTTGCAAATGTCCGGGGATTTCTCCCACGCCAAAAGGGCCAGCCCCGAAAGCTGTGGCCGGCCCTCGGCGCCCACTGCCGCCGCTTCCACGGCACCACAGAGCCTGGGGCTGCGGTCTCCCCTGTGCTGCCTAGGCCCCGACGTATGAGGCCCGCTCGGCGGTGGTTTTTTTTTGCTCGCAGCCGGCACGGGGCTTGCGAACGTCCGGGGATTTCTCCCACGCCAAAGGGGTCAGCCCCGAAAGCTGTGGCCAGCCCTCGGCGTCCACTGCCGCCGCTTCCACGGCACCACAGAGCCTGGGGCTGCCGTCTCCCTTGTGCTGCCTAGGCCCCGACGTATGAGGCCCGCTCGGCGGTGGTTTTTGTTGCCCGGAGCCGGCACGGGGCTTGCGAACGTCCGGGGATTTCTCCCACGCCAAAGGGGCCAGCCCCGAAAGCTGTGGCCAGCCCTCGGCGCCCACTGCCGCCGCTTCCACGGCACCACAGAGCCTGGGGCTGCGGTCTCCCCTGTGCTGCCTAGGCCCCGACGTATGAGGCCCGCTCGGCGGCGTTTTTTTTTGCCCGGAGCCGGCACGGGGCTTGTGAACGTCCGGGGATTTCTCCCACGCCAAAGGGGCCAGCCCGAAAGCTGTGGCCGGCCCTCGGCGCCCACTGCCGCCGCTTCCACGGCACCACAGAGCCTGGGGCTGCGGTCTCCCCTGTGCTGCCTAGGCCCCGACGTATGAGGCCCGCTCGGCAGCGTTTTTTTGTGCCCGGAGCCGGCACGGGGCTTGCAAATGTCCGGGGATTTCTCCCACGCCAAAAGGGCCAGCCCCGAAAGCTGTGGCCGGCCCTCGGCGCCCACTGCCGCCGCTTCCACGGCACCACAGAGCCTGGGGCTGCGGTCTCCCCTGTGCTGCCTAGGCCCCGACGTATGAGGCCCGCTCGGCGCCATTTTTTTTTGCGCGGAGCCGGCAACGGCTTGCGAACGTCCGGGGATGTCTCCCACGCCAAAGGGGCCAGCCCCGAAAGCTGTGGCCAGCCCTCGGTGCCCACTGCTGCCGCTTAAACGGCACCACAGAGCCTGGGGCTGCGGTCTCCCCTGTGCTGCCCAGGCCCCGACGTATGAGGCCCGCTCGGCGGCGGTTTTTTTTGCCCGGAGCCGGCACGGTGCTTGCGAACGTCCGGGGATTTCTCCCACGCCAAAGGGGCCAGCCCCGAAAGCTGTGGCCGGCCCTCGGCGCCCACTGCCGCCGCTTCCACGGCACCACAGAGCCTGGGGCTGCGGTCTCCCCTGTGCTGCCTAGGCCCCGACGTATGAGGCCCGCTCGGCGGCGGGTTTTTTTGCCACAAGCCGGCACGGGGCTTGCAAATGTCCGGGGATTTGCCCCACGCCAAAAGGGCCAGCCCCGAAAGCTGTGGCCGGCCCTCGGCGCCCACTGCCGCCGCTTCCACGGCACCAGAGAGCCTGGGGCTGCGGTCTCCCCTGTGCTGCCTAGGCCCCAACGTATGAGGCCCGCTCGGCGCCATTTTTTTTTGCCCGGAGCCGGCAAGGGCTTGCGAACGTCCGGGGATGTCTCCCACGCCAAAGGGGCCAGCCCCGAAAGCTGTGGCCAGCCCTCGGCGCCCACTGCCGCCGCTTCCACGGCACCAGAGAGCCTGGGGCTGCGGTCTCCCCTGTGCTGCCTAGGCCCCGATGTATGAGGCCCGCTCGGCGGCGGTTTGTTTTGCCCGGAGCCGGCACGGGGCTTGCGAACGTCCGGGGATTTCTCCCACGCCAAAGGGGCCAGCCCCGAAAGCTGTGGCCGGCCCTCGGCGCCCACTGCCGCCGCTTCCACGGCACCACAGAGCCTGGGGCTGTGGTCTCCCCTGTGCTGCCTAGGCCCCGACGTATGAGGCCCGCTCGGCGGTGGTTTTTTTTGCCCGGAGCCGGCACGGGGCTTGCGAACGTCCGGGGATTTCTCCCACGCCAAAGGGGCCAGCCCCGAAAGCTGTGGCCAGCCCTCGGCGCCCACTGCCGCGGCTTCCACGGCACCAGAGAGCCTGGGGCTGCGGTCTCCCTTGTGCTGCCTAGGCCCCGACGTATGAGGCCCGCTCGGCTGCGGTTTTTGTTGCCCGGAGCCGGCACGGGGCTTGCGAACGTCCGGGGATTTCTCCCACGCCAAAGGGGCCAGCCCCGAAAGCTGTGCCCAGCCCTCGGCGCCCACTGCCGCCGCTTCCACGGCACCACAGAGCCTGGGGCTGCGGTCTCCCCTGTGCTGCCTAGGCCCCGACGTATGAGGCCCGCTCGGCGGCGTTTTTTTTTGCCCGGAGCCGGCACGGGGCTTGTGAACGTCCGGGGATTTCTCCCACGCCAAAGGGGCCAGCCCGAAAGCTGTGGCCGGCCCTCGGCGCCCACTGCCGCCGCTTCCACGGCACCACAGAGCCTGGGGCTGCGGTCTCCCCTGTGCTGCCTAGGCCCCGACGTATGAGGCCCGCTCGGCGGCGTTTTTTTGTGCCCGGAGCCGGCACGGGGCTTGCGAACGTCCGGGGATTTCTCCCACGCCAAAGGGGCCAGCCCCGAAAGCTGTGGCCAGCCCTCGGCGCCCACTGCCGCCGCTTCCACGGCACCACAGAGCGTGGGGTTTCGGTGTCAACTGTGCTGCCTAGGCCCCGACGTATGAGGCCCGCTCGGCGGCGGTCTTTTTTGCCCGGAGCCGGCACGGGGCTTGCGAACGTCCGGGGATTTCTCCCACGCCAAGGGGGCCAGCCCCGAAAGCTGTGGCCAGCCCTCGGCGCCCACTGCCGCCGCTTCCACGGCACCACAGAGCCTGGGGCTGTGGTCTCCCCTGTGCTGCCTAGGCCCCGACGTATGAGGCCCGCTCGGCGGCGGTTTTTTTTGCCCGGAGCCGGCACGGGGCTTGCGAACGTCCGGGGATTTCTCCCACGCCAAAGGGGCCTGCCCCGAAAGCTGTGGCCAGCCCTCGGCGCCCACTGCCACCGCTTCCACGGCACCATAGAGCCTGGGGATTCAGTGTCAACTGTGCCTCCTAGGCCCCGACGTATGAGGCCCGCTCGGCTGCATTTTTTTTTGCCCGAAGCCAGCACGGGGCTTGCGAACGTCTGGGGATTTCTCCCACGCCAAAGGGGCCAGCCCCGAAAGCTGTGGCCAGCCCTCGGCGCCCACTGCCGCCGCTTCCACGGCACCACAGAGCCTGGGGCTGTGGTGTCACCTCTGCTGCCTAGGCCCCGACGTATGAGTCCTGCTCGGCTGCGGTTTTTTTTTCCTGGAGCCGGCACGGGGCTTGCGAACGTCCGGGGATTTCTCCCACGCCAAAGGGGCCAGCCCCGAAAGCTGTGGCCAGCCCTCGGCGCCCACTGCCGCCGCTTCCACGGCACCACAGAGCCTGGGGCTGCGGTGTCACCTCTGCTGCCTAGGCCCCGACGTATGAGGCCCGCTCGGTGGCGGTTTTTTTTTGCCCGGAGCCGGCACGGGGCTTGCGAACGTCCGGGGATTTCTCCCACGCCAAAGGGGCCAGCCCCGAAAGCTGTGGCCAGCCCTCGGCGCCCACTGCCGCCGCTTCCACGGCACCACAGAGCCTGGGGTTTCGGTGTCAACTGTGCTGCCTAGGCCCCGACGTATGAGGTCCGCTCGGCTGCATTTTTTTTTGCCCGGAGCCGGCACGGGGCTTGCGAACGTCCGGGGATTTCTCCCACGCCAAAGGGGCCAGCCCCGAAAGCTCTGGCCAGCCCTCGGCGCCCACTGCCGCCGCTTCCACGGCACCACAGAGCCTGGGGCTGCGGTCTCCCCTGTGCTGCCTAGGCCCCGACGTATGAGGCCCGCTCGGCGGCGGTTTTTTTTTGCCCGGAGCCGGCACGGGGCTTGTGAACGTCCGGGGATTTCTCCCACGCCAAAGGGGCCTGCCCCGAAAGCTGTGGCCAGCCCTCGGTGCCCACTGCCGCCGCTTCCACGGCACCATAGAGCCTGGGGATTCAGTGTCAACTGTGCTGCCTAGGCCCCGACGTATGAGGCCCGCTCGGCTGCATTTTTTTTTGCCCGAAGCCAGCACGGGGCTTGCGAACGTCTGGGGATTTCTCCCACGCCAAAGGGGCCAGCCCCGAAAGCTGTGGCCAGCCCTCGGCGCCCACTGCCGCCGCTTCCACGGCACCATAGAGCCTGGGGATTCAGTGTCAACTGTGCAGCCTAGGCCCCGACGTATGAGGCCAGCTCGGCTGCATTTTTTTTTGCCCGAAGCCAGCACGGGGCTTGCGAACGTCTGGGGATTTCTCCCACGCCAAAGGGGCCAGCCCCGAAAGCTGTGGCCAGCCCTCGGCGCCCACTGCCGCCGCTTCCACGGCACCACAGAGCCTGGGGCTGCGGTCTCCCCTGTGCTGCCTAGGCCCCGACGTATGAGGCCCGCTCGGCTGCATTTTTTTTTGCGCGGAGCCGGCACGGGGCTTGCGAACGTCCGGGTATTTCTCCCACGCCAAAGGGGCCAGCCCCGAAAGCTGTGGCCAGCCCTCGGCGCCCACTGCCGCCGCTTCCACGGCACCACAGAGCCTGGGGTTTCGGTGTCAACTGTGCTGCCTAGGCCCCGACGTATGAGGCCCGCTCGGCTGCATTTTTTTTTGCCCGGAGCCGGCACGGGGCTTGCGAACGTCCGGGGATTTCTCCAACGCCAAAGGGGCCTGCCCCGAAAGCTGTGGCCAGCCCTCGGCGCCCACTGCCGCCGCTTCCACGGCACCACAGAGCCTGGGGTTTCGGTCTCCCCTGTGCTGCCTAGGCCCCGACGTATGAGGCCCGCTCGGCGGCGTTTTTTTTTGCCCGGAGCCGGCACGGGGCTTGCGAACGTCCGGGGATTTCTCCCACGCCAAGGGGGCCAGCCCCGAAAGCTGTGGCCAGCCCTCGGCGCCCACTGCCGCCGCTTCCACGGCACCAGAGAGCCTGGGGTTTCGGTCTCCCCTGTGCTGCCTAGGCCCCGACGTATGAGGCCCGCTCGGCGGCGGTCTTTTTTGCCCGGAGCCGGCACGGGGCTTGCGAACATCCGGGGATTTCTCCCACGCCAAAGGGGCCAGCCCCGAAAGCTGTGGCCAGCCCTCGGCGCCCACTGCCGCCGCTTCCACGGCACCACAGAGCCTGGGGCTGCGGTGTCAACTGTGCTGCCTAGGCCCCGACGTATGAGGCCCGCTCGGCTGCATTTTTTTTTGCCCGGAGCCGGCACGGGGCTTGCGAACGTCCGGGGATTTCTCCCACCCCAAAGGGGCCAGCCCCGAAAGCTGTGGCCAGCCCTCGGCGCCCACTGCCGCCGCTTCCACGGCACCACAGAGCCTGGGGTTTCGGTCTCCCCTGTGCTGCCTAGGCCCCGACGTATGAGGCCCGCTCGGCGGTGGTCTTTTTTGCCCGGAGCCGGCACGGGGCTTGCGAACGTCCGGGGATTTCTCCCACGCCAAGGGGGCCAGCCCCGAAAGCTGTGGCCAGCCCTCGGCGCCCACTGCCGCCGCTTCCACGGCACCACAGAGCCTGGGGCTGTGGTCTCCCCTGTGCTGCCTAAGCCCCGACGTATGAGGCCCGCTCGGCGGCGGTTTTTTTTTTCCTGGAGCCGGCACGGGGCTTGCGAACGTCCGGGGATTTCTCCCACGCCAAAGGGGCCTGCCCCGAAAGCTGTGGCCAGCCCTCGGCGCCCACTGCCACTGCTTCCACGGCACCATAGAGCCTGGGGATTCAGTGTCAACTGTGCCGCCTAGGCCCCGACGTATGAGGCCCGCTCGGCTGCATTTTTTTTTTGCCCGGAGCCGGCACGGGGCTTGCGAACGTCTGGGGATTTCTCCCACGCCAAAGGGGCCTGCCCCGAAAGCTGTGGCCAGCCCTCGGCGCCCACTGCCGCCGCTTCCACGGCACCACAGAGCCTGGGGCTGCGGTCTCCCCTGTGCTGCCTAGGCCCCGACGTATGAGGCCCGCTCGGCGGCGGTTTTTTTTTGCCCGGAGCCGGCACGGGGCTTGCGAACGTCCGGGGATTTCTCCCACGCCAAAGGGGCCTGCCCCGAAAGCTGTGGCCAGCCCTCGGCGCCCACTGCCGCCGCTTCCACGGCACCATAGAGCCTGGGGATTCAGTGTCAACTGTGCTGCCTAGGCCCCGACGTATGAGGCCCGCTCGGCTGCATTTTTTTTTGCCCGAAGCCAGCACGGGGCTTGCGAACGTCTGGGGATTTCTCCCACGCCAAAGGGGCCAGCCCCGAAAGCTGTGGCCAGCCCTCGGCGCCCACTGCCGCCGCTTCCACGGCACCACAGAGCCTGGGGCTGCGGTCTCCCCTGTGCTGCCTAGGCCCCGACGTATGAGGCCCGCTCGGCGGCGGATTTTTTGCCCGGAGCCGGCACGGGGCTTGCGAACGTCCGGGGATTTCTCCCACGCCAAAGGGGCCAGCCCCGAAAGCTGTGGCCAGCCCTCGGCGCCCACTGCCGCCGCTTCCACGGCACCATAGAGCCTGGGGTTTCGGTGTCAACTGTGCTGCCTAGGCCCCGACGTATGAGGCCCGCTCGGCTGCATTTTTTTTTGCCCGGAGCCGGCACGGGGCTTGCGAACGTCTGGGGATTTCTCCCACGCCAAAGGGGCCAGCCCCGAAAGCTGTGGCCAGCCCTCGGCGCCCACTGCCGCCGCTTCCACGGCACCACAGAGCCTGGGGCTGCGGTCTCCCCTGTGCTGCCTAGGCCCCGACGTATGAGGCCCGCTCGGCGGCGGGTTTTTTTTGCCACAAGCCGGCACGGGGCTTGCAAATGTCCGGGGATTTGCCCCACGCCAAAAGGGCCAGCCCCGAAAGCTGTGGCCGGCCCTCGGCGCCCACTGCCGCCGCTTCCACGGCACCAGAGAGCCTGGGGCTGCGGTCTCCCCTGTGCTGCCTAGGCCCCAACGTATGAGGCCCGCTCGGCGCCATTTTTTTTTGCCCGGAGCCGGCAAGGGCTTGCGAACGTCCGGGGATGTCTCCCACGCCAAAGGGGCCAGCCCCGAAAGCTGTGGCCAGCCCTCGGCGCCCACTGCCGCCGCTTCCACGGCACCAGAGAGCCTGGGGCTGCGGTCTCCCCTGTGCTGCCTAGGCCCCGACGTATGAGGCCCGCTCGGCGGCGGTTTGTTTTGCCCGGAGCCGGCACGGGGCTTGCGAACGTCCGGGGATTTCTCCCACGCCAAAGGGGCCAGCCCCGAAAGCTGTGGCCGGCCCTCGGCGCCCACTGCCGCCGCTTCCACGGCACCACAGAGCCTGGGGCTGTGGTCTCCCCTGTGCTGCCTAGGCCCCGACGTATGAGGCCCGCTCGGCGGTGGTTTTTTTTGCCCGGAGCCGGCACGGGGCTTGCGAACGTCCGGGGATTTCTCCCACGCCAAAGGGGCCAGCCCCGAAAGCTGTGGCCAGCCCTCGGCGCCCACTGCCGCGGCTTCCACGGCACCAGAGAGCCTGGGGCTGCGGTCTCCCCTGTGCTGCCTAGGCCCCGACGTATGAGGCCCGCTCGGCGGCGGTTTTTTCTTGCGCGGAGCCGGCACGGGGCTTGCGAACGTCCGGGGATTTCTCCCACGCCAAAGGGGCCAGCCCCGAAAGCTGTGGCCAGCCCTCGGCGCCCACTGCCGCCGCTTCCACGGCACCACAGAGCCTGGGGCTGCGGTCTCCCCTGTGCTGCCTAGGCCCCGACGTATGAGGCCCGCTCGGCGGCGGGTTTTTTTGCCCGGAGCCGGCACGGGGCTTGCAAATGTCCGGGGATTTCTCCCACGCCAAAAGGGCCAGCCCCGAAAGCTGTGGCCGGCCCTCGGCGCCCACTGCCGCCGCTTCCACGGCACCACAGAGCCTGGGGCTGCGGTCTCCCCTGTGCTGCCTAGGCCCCGACGTATGAGGCCCGCTCGGCGGTGGTTTTTTTTGCTCGCAGCCGGCACGGGGCTTGCGAACGTCCGGGGATTTCTCCCACGCCAAAGGGGTCAGCCCCGAAAGCTGTGGCCAGCCCTCGGCGTCCACTGCCGCCGCTTCCACGGCACCACAGAGCCTGGGGCTGCCGTCTCCCTTGTGCTGCCTAGGCCCCGACGTATGAGGCCCGCTCGGCGGTGGTTTTTGTTGCCCGGAGCCGGCACGGGGCTTGCGAACGTCCGGGGATTTCTCCCACGCCAAAGGGCCCAGCCCCGAAAGCTGTGGCCAGCCCTCGGCGCCCACTGCCGCCGCTTCCACGGCACCACAGAGCCTGGGGCTGCGGTCTCCCCTGTGCTGCCTAGGCCCCGACGTATGAGGCCCGCTCGGCGGCGTTTTTTTTTGCCCGGAGCCGGCACGGGGCTTGTGAACGTCCGGGGATTTCTCCCACGCCAAAGGGGCCAGCCCGAAAGCTGTGGCCGGCCCTCGGCGCCCACTGCCGCCGCTTCCACGGCACCACAGAGCCTGGGGCTGCGGTCTCCCCTGTGCTGCCTAGGCCCCGACGTATGAGGCCCGCTCGGCGGCGTTTTTTTGTGCCCGGAGCCGGCACGGGGCTTGCAAATGTCCGGGGATTTCTCCCACGCCAAAAGGGCCAGCCCCGAAAGCTGTGGCCGGCCCTCGGCGCCCACTGCCGCCGCTTCCACGGCACCACAGAGCCTGGGGCTGCGGTCTCCCCTGTGCTGCCTAGGCCCCGACGTATGAGGCCCGCTCGGCGCCATTTTTTTTTGCGCGGAGCCGGCAACGGCTTGCGAACGTCCGGGGATGTCTCCCACGCCAAAGGGGCCAGCCCCGAAAGCTGTGGCCAGCCCTCGGTGCCCACTGCTGCCGCTTAAACGGCACCACAGAGCCTGGGGCTGCGGTCTCCCCTGTGCTGCCCAGGCCCCGACGTATGAGGCCCGCTCGGCGGCGGTTTTTTTTGCCCGGAGCCGGCACGGTGCTTGCGAACGTCCGGGGATTTCTCCCACGCCAAAGGGGCCAGCCCCGAAAGCTGTGGCCGGCCCTCGGCGCCCACTGCCGCCGCTTCCACGGCACCACAGAGCCTGGGGCTGCGGTCTCCCCTGTGCTGCCTAGGCCCCGACGTATGAGGCCCGCTCGGCGGCGGGTTTTTTTGCCACAAGCCGGCACGGGGCTTGCAAATGTCCGGGGATTTGCCCCACGCCAAAAGGGCCAGCCCCGAAAGCTGTGGCCGGCCCTCGGCGCCCACTGCCGCCGCTTCCACGGCACCAGAGAGCCTGGGGCTGCGGTCTCCCCTGTGCTGCCTAGGCCCCAACGTATGAGGCCCGCTCGGCGCCATTTTTTTTTGCCCGGAGCCGGCACGGGGCTTGCGAACGTCCGGGGATGTCTCCCACGCCAAAGGGGCCAGCCCCGAAAGCTGTGGCCAGCCCTCGGCGCCCACTGCCGCCGCTTCCACGGCACCACAGAGCCTGGGGCTGCGGTCTCCCCTGTGCTGCCTAGGCCCCGATGTATGAGGCCCGCTCGGCGGCGGTTTGTTTTGCCCGGAGCCGGCACGGGGCTTGCGAACGTCCGGGGATTTCTCCCACGCCAAAGGGGCCAGCCCCGAAAGCTGTGGCCGGCCCTCGGCGCCCACTGCCGCCGCTTCCACGGCACCACAGAGCCTGGGGCTGTGGTCTCCCCTGTGCTGCCTAGGCCCCGACGTATGAGGCCCGCTCGGCGGTGGTTTTTTTTGCCCGGAGCCGGCACGGGGCTTGCGAACGTCCGGGGATTTCTCCCACGCCAAAGGGGCCAGCCCCGAAAGCTGTGGCCAGCCCTCGGCGCCCACTGCCGCGGCTTCCACGGCACCAGAGAGCCTGGGGCTGCGGTCTCCCTTGTGCTGCCTAGGCCCCGACGTATGAGGCCCGCTCGGCTGCGGTTTTTGTTGCCCGGAGCCGGCACGGGGCTTGCGAACGTCCGGGGATTTCTCCCACGCCAAAGGGGCCAGCCCCGAAAGCTGTGCCCAGCCCTCGGCGCCCACTGCCGCCGCTTCCACGGCACCACAGAGCCTGGGGCTGCGGTCTCCCCTGTGCTGCCTAGGCCCCGACGTATGAGGCCCGCTCGGCGGCGTTTTTTTTTGCCCGGAGCCGGCACGGGGCTTGTGAACGTCCGGGGATTTCTCCCACGCCAAAGGGGCCAGCCCGAAAGCTGTGGCCAGCCCTCGGTGCCCACTGCTGCCGCTTAAACGGCACCACAGAGCCTGGGGCTGCGGTCTCCCCTGTGCTGCCCAGGCCCCGACGTATGAGGCCCGCTCGGCGGCGGTTTTTTTTTGCCCGGAGCCGGCACGGTGCTTGCGAACGTCCGGGGATTTCTCCCACGCCAAAGGGGCCAGCCCCGAAAGCTGTGGCCGGCCCTCGGCGCCCACTGCCGCCGCTTCCACGGCACCACAGAGCCTGGGGCTGCGGTCTCCCCTGTGCTGCCTAGGCCCCGACGTATGAGGCCCGCTCGGCGGCGGGTTTTTTTGCCACAAGCCGGCACGGGGCTTGCAAATGTCCGGGGATTTGCCCCACGCCAAAAGGGCCAGCCCCGAAAGCTGTGGCCGGCCCTCGGCGCCCACTGCCGCCGCTTCCACGGCACCAGAGAGCCTGGGGCTGCGGTCTCCCCTGTGCTGCCTAGGCCCCAACGTATGAGGCCCGCTCGGCGCCATTTTTTTTTGCCCGGAGCCGGCAAGGGCTTGCGAACGTCCGGGGATGTCTCCCACGCCAAAGGGGCCAGCCCCGAAAGCTGTGGCCAGCCCTCGGCGCCCACTGCCGCCGCTTCCACGGCACCACAGAGCCTGGGGCTGCGGTCTCCCCTGTGCTGCCTAGGCCCCGATGTATGAGGCCCGCTCGGCGGCGGTTTGTTTTGCCCGGAGCCGGCACGGGGCTTGCGAACGTCCGGGGATTTCTCCCACGCCAAAGGGGCCAGCCCCGAAAGCTGTGGCCGGCCCTCGGCGCCCACTGCCGCCGCTTCCACGGCACCACAGAGCCTGGGGCTGTGGTCTCCCCTGTGCTGCCTAGGCCCCGACGTATGAGGCCCGCTCGGCGGTGGTTTTTTTTGCCCGGAGCAGGCACGGGGCTTGCGAACGTCCGGGGATTTCTCCCACGCCAAAGGGGCCAGCCCCGAAAGCTGTGGCCAGCCCTCGGCGCCCACTGCCGCGGCTTCCACGGCACCAGAGAGCCTGGGGCTGCGGTCTCCCTTGTGCTGCCTAGGCCCCGACGTATGAGGCCCGCTCGGCTGCGGTTTTTGTTGCCCGGAGCCGGCACGGGGCTTGCGAACGTCCGGGGATTTCTCCCACGCCAAAGGGGCCAGCCCCGAAAGCTGTGCCCAGCCCTCGGCGCCCACTGCCGCCGCTTCCACGGCACCACAGAGCCTGGGGCTGCGGTCTCCCCTGTGCTGCCTAGGCCCCGACGTATGAGGCCCGCTCGGCGGCGTTTTTTTTTGCCCGGAGCCGGCACGGGGCTTGTGAACGTCCGGGGATTTCTCCCACGCCAAAGGGGCCAGCCCGAAAGCTGTGGCCGGCCCTCGGCGCCCACTGCCGCCGCTTCCACGGCACCACAGAGCCTGGGGCTGCGGTCTCCCCTGTGCTGCCTAGGCCCCGACGTATGAGGCCCGCTCGGCGGCGTTTTTTTGTGCCCGGAGCCGGCACGGGGCTTGCGAACGTCCGGGGATTTCTCCCACGCCAAAGGGGCCAGCCCCGAAAGCTGTGGCCAGCCCTCGGCGCCCACTGCCGCCGCTTCCACGGCACCACAGAGCGTGGGGTTTCGGTGTCAACTGTGCTGCCTAGGCCCCGACGTATGAGGCCCGCTCGGCGGCGGTCTTTTTTGCCCGGAGCCGGCACGGGGCTTGCGAACGTCCGGGGATTTCTCCCACGCCAAGGGGGCCAGCCCCGAAAGCTGTGGCCAGCCCTCGGCGCCCACTGCCGCCGCTTCCACGGCACCACAGAGCCTGGGGCTGTGGTCTCCCCTGTGCTGCCTAGGCCCCGACGTATGAGGCCCGCTCGGCGGCGGTTTTTTTTGCCCGGAGCCGGCACGGGGCTTGCGAACGTCCGGGGATTTCTCCCACGCCAAAGGGGCCAGCCCCGAAAGCTGTGGCCAGCCCTCGGCGCCCACTGCCGCCGCTTCCACGGCACCACAGAGCGTGGGGTTTCGGTGTCAACTGTGCTGCCTAGGCCCCGACGTATGAGGTCCGCTCGGCTGCATTTTTTTTTGCCCGGAGCCGGCACGGGGCTTGCGAACGTCCGGGGATTTCTCCCACGCCAAAGGGGCCAGCCCCGAAAGCTCTGGCCAGCCCTCGGCGCCCACTGCCGCCGCTTCCACGGCACCACAGAGCCTGGGGCTGCGGTCTCCCCTGTGCTGCCTAGGCCCCGACGTATGAGGCCCGCTCGGCGGCGGTTTTTTTTGCCCGGAGCCGGCACGGGGCTTGTGAACGTCCGGGGATTTCTCCCACGCCAAAGGGGCCTGCCCCGAAAGCTGTGGCCAGCCCTCGGTGCCCACTGCCGCCGCTTCCACGGCACCATAGAGCCTGGGGATTCAGTGTCAACTGTGCTGCCTAGGCCCCGACGTATGAGGCCCGCTCGGCTGCATTTTTTTTTGCCCGAAGCCAGCACGGGGCTTGCGAACGTCTGGGGATTTCTCCCACGCCAAAGGGGCCAGCCCCGAAAGCTGTGGCCAGCCCTCGGCGCCCACTGCCGCCGCTTCCACGGCACCATAGAGCCTGGGGATTCAGTGTCAACTGTGCAGCCTAGGCCCCGACGTATGAGGCCAGCTCGGCTGCATTTTTTTTTGCCCGAAGCCAGCACGGGGCTTGCGAACGTCTGGGGATTTCTCCCACGCCAAAGGGGCCAGCCCCGAAAGCTGTGGCCGGCCCTCGGCGCCCACTGCCGCCGCTTCCACGGCACCACAGAGCCTGGGGCTGCGGTCTCCCCTGTGCTGCCTAGGCCCCGACGTATGAGGCCCGCTCGGCGGCGGGTTTTTTTGCCACAAGCCGGCACGGGGCTTGCAAATGTCCGGGGATTTGCCCCACGCCAAAAGGGCCAGCCCCGAAAGCTGTGGCCGGCCCTCGGCGCCCACTGCCGCCGCTTCCACGGCACCAGAGAGCCTGGGGCTGCGGTCTCCCCTGTGCTGCCTAGGCCCCAACGTATGAGGCCCGCTCGGCGCCATTTTTTTTTGCCCGGAGCCGGCAAGGGCTTGCGAACGTCCGGGGATGTCTCCCACGCCAAAGGGGCCAGCCCCGAAAGCTGTGGCCAGCCCTCGGCGCCCACTGCCGCCGCTTCCACGGCACCACAGAGCCTGGGGCTGCGGTCTCCCCTGTGCTGCCTAGGCCCCGATGTATGAGGCCCGCTCGGCGGCGGTTTGTTTTGCCCGGAGCCGGCACGGGGCTTGCGAACGTCCGGGGATTTCTCCCACGCCAAAGGGGCCAGCCCCGAAAGCTGTGGCCGGCCCTCGGCGCCCACTGCCGCCGCTTCCACGGCACCACAGAGCCTGGGGCTGTGGTCTCCCCTGTGCTGCCTAGGCCCCGACGTATGAGGCCCGCTCGGCGGTGGTTTTTTTTGCCCGGAGCCGGCACGGGGCTTGCGAACGTCCGGGGATTTCTCCCACGCCAAAGGGGCCAGCCCCGAAAGCTGTGGCCAGCCCTCGGCGCCCACTGCCGCGGCTTCCACGGCACCAGAGAGCCTGGGGCTGCGGTCTCCCTTGTGCTGCCTAGGCCCCGACGTATGAGGCCCGCTCGGCTGCGGTTTTTGTTGCCCGGAGCCGGCACGGGGCTTGCGAACGTCCGGGGATTTCTCCCACGCCAAAGGGGCCAGCCCCGAAAGCTGTGCCCAGCCCTCGGCGCCCACTGCCGCCGCTTCCACGGCACCACAGAGCCTGGGGCTGCGGTCTCCCCTGTGCTGCCTAGGCCCCGACGTATGAGGCCCGCTCGGCGGCGTTTTTTTTTGCCCGGAGCCGGCACGGGGCTTGTGAACGTCCGGGGATTTCTCCCACGCCAAAGG
This sequence comes from Pelecanus crispus, assembly GCF_030463565.1. Classification (NCBI taxonomy): domain Eukaryota; kingdom Metazoa; phylum Chordata; class Aves; order Pelecaniformes; family Pelecanidae; genus Pelecanus; species Pelecanus crispus. The sequence continues at coordinate 5,837,165 of NC_134659.1, read as the reverse complement.
GGCCAGCCCGAAAGCTGTGGCCAGCCCTCGGTGCCCACTGCTGCCGCTTAAACGGCACCACAGAGCCTGGGGCTGCGGTCTCCCCTGTGCTGCCTAGGCCCCGACGTATGAGGCCCGCTCGGCTGCATTTTTTTTTGCGCGGAGCCGGCACGGGGCTTGCGAACGTCCGGGTATTTCTCCCACGCCAAAGGGGCCAGCCCCGAAAGCTGTGGCCAGCCCTCGGCGCCCACTGCCGCCGCTTCCACGGCACCACAGAGCCTGGGGTTTCGGTGTCAACTGTGCTGCCTAGGCCCCGACGTATGAGGCCCGCTCGGCTGCATTTTTTTTTGCCCGGAGCCGGCACGGGGCTTGCGAACGTCCGGGGATTTCTCCAACGCCAAAGGGGCCTGCCCCGAAAGCTGTGGCCAGCCCTCGGCGCCCACTGCCGCCGCTTCCACGGCACCACAGAGCCTGGGGTTTCGGTCTCCCCTGTGCTGCCTAGGCCCCGACGTATGAGGCCCGCTCGGCGGCGTTTTTTTTTGCCCGGAGCCGGCACGGGGCTTGCGAACGTCCGGGGATTTCTCCCACGCCAAGGGGGCCAGCCCCGAATGCTGTGGCCAGCCCTCGGCGCCCACTGCCGCCGCTTCCACGGCACCAGAGAGCCTGGGGTTTCGGTCTCCCCTGTGCTGCCTAGGCCCCGACGTATGAGGCCCGCTCGGCGGCGGGCTTTTTTGCCCGGAGCCGGCACGGGGCTTGCGAACATCCGGGGATTTCTCCCACGCCAAAGGGGCCAGCCCCGAAAGCTGTGGCCAGCCCTCGGCGCCCACTGCCGCCGCTTCCACGGCACCACAGAGCCTGGGGCTGCGGTGTCCCCTGTGCTGCCTAGGCCCCGACGTATGAGGCCCGCTCGGCTGCATTTTTTTTTGCCCGGAGCCGGCACGGGGCTTGCGAACGTCCGGGGATTTCTCCCACCCCAAAGGGGCCAGCCCCGAAAGCTGTGGCCAGCCCTCGGCGCCCACTGCCGCCGCTTCCACGGCACCACAGAGCCTGGGGTTTCGGTCTCCCCTGTGCTGCCTAGGCCCCGACGTATGAGGCCCGCTCGGCGGTGGTCTTTTTTGCCCGGAGCCGGCACGGGGCTTGCGAACGTCCGGGGATTTCTCCCACGCCAAGGGGGCCAGCCCCGAAAGCTGTGGCCAGCCCTCGGCGCCCACTGCCGCCGCTTCCACGGCACCACAGAGCCTGGGGCTGTGGTCTCCCCTGTGCTGCCTAAGCCCCGACGTATGAGGCCCGCTCGGCGGCGGTTTTTTTTTCCTGGAGCCGGCACGGGGCTTGCGAACGTCCGGGGATTTCTCCCACGCCAAAGGGGCCTGCCCCGAAAGCTGTGGCCAGCCCTCGGCGCCCACTGCCACCGCTTCCACGGCACCATAGAGCCTGGGGATTCAGTGTCAACTGTGCCGCCTAGGCCCCGACGTATGAGGCCCGCTCGGCTGCATTTTTTTTTGCCCGAAGCCAGCACGGGGCTTGCGAACGTCTGGGGATTTCTCCCACGCCAAAGGGGCCAGCCCCGAAAGCTGTGGCCAGCCCTCGGCGCCCACTGCCGCCGCTTCCACGGCACCACAGAGCCTGGGGCTGCGGTCTCCCCTGTGCTGCCTAGGCCCCGACGTATGAGGCCCGCTCGGCGGCGGTTTTTTTTGCCCGTAGCCGGCACGGGGCTTGCGAACGTCCGGGGATTTCTCCCACGCCAAAGGGGCCAGCCCCGAAAGCTGTGGCCAGCCCTCGGCGCCCACTGCCGCCGCTTCCACGGCACCATAGAGCCTGGGGATTCAGTGTCAACTGTGCTGCCTAGGCCCCGACGTATGAGGCCCGCTCGGCTGCATTTTTTTTTGCCCGAAGCCAGCACGGGGCTTGCGAACGTCTGGGGATTTCTCCCACGCCAAAGGGGCCAGCCCCGAAAGCTGTGGCCAGCCCTCGGCGCCCACTGCCGCCGCTTCCACGGCACCACAGAGCCTGGGGCTGCGGTCTCCCCTGTGCTGCCTAGGCCCCGACGTATGAGGCCCGCTCGGCGGCGGATTTTTTGCCCGGAGCCGGCACGGGGCTTGCGAACGTCCGGGGATTTCTCCCACGCCAAAGGGGCCAGCCCCGAAAGCTGTGGCCAGCCCTCGGCGCCCACTGCCGCCGCTTCCACGGCACCATAGAGCCTGGGGTTTCGGTGTCAACTGTGCTGCCTAGGCCCCGACGTATGAGGCCCGCTCGGCTGCATTTTTTTTTGCCCGGAGCCGGCACGGGGCTTGCGAACGTCTGGGGATTTCTCCCACGCCAAAGGGGCCAGCCCCGAAAGCTGTGGCCAGCCCTCGGCGCCCACTGCCGCCGCTTCCACGGCACCACAGAGCCTGGGGTTTCGGTGTCAACTGTGCTGCCTAGGCCCCGACGTATGAGGCTCGCTCGGCGGCGGTCTTTATTGCCCGGAGCCGGCACGGGGCTTGCGAACGTCCGGGGATTTCTCCCACGCCAAGGGGGCCAGCCCCGAAAGCTGTGGCCAGCCCTCGGCGCCCACTGCCGCTGCTTCCACGGCACCACAGAGCCTGGGGCTGTGGTCTCCCCTGTGCTGCCTAGGCCCCGACGTATGAGGCCCGCTCGGCGGCGGTTTTTTTTGCCCGGAGCCGGCACGGGGCTTGCGAACGTCCGGGGATTTCTCCCACGCCAAAGGGGCCTGCCCCGAAAGCTGTGGCCAGCCCTCGGCGCCCACTGCCACCGCTTCCACGGCACCATAGAGCCTGGGGATTCAGTGTCAACTGTGCCTCCTAGGCCCCGACGTATGAGGCCCGCTCGGCTGCATTTTTTTTTGCCCGAAGCCAGCACGGGGCTTGCGAACGTCTGGGGATTTCTCCCACGCCAAAGGGGCCAGCCCCGAAAGCTGTGGCCAGCCCTCGGCGCCCACTGCCGCCGCTTCCACGGCACCACAGAGCCTGGGGCTGTGGTGTCACCTCTGCTGCCTAGGCCCCGACGTATGAGTCCTGCTCGGCTGCGGTTTTTTTTTCCTGGAGCCGGCACGGGGCTTGCGAACGTCCGGGGATTTCTCCCACGCCAAAGGGGCCAGCCCCGAAAGCTGTGGCCAGCCCTCGGCGCCCACTGCCGCCGCTTCCACGGCACCACAGAGCCTGGGGCTGCGGTGTCACCTCTGCTGCCTAGGCCCCGACGTATGAGGCCCGCTCGGTGGCGGTTTTTTTTGCCCGGAGCCGGCACGGGGCTTGCGAACGTCCGGGGATTTCTCCCACGCCAAAGGGGCCAGCCCCGAAAGCTGTGGCCAGCCCTCGGCGCCCACTGCCGCCGCTTCCACGGCACCACAGAGCCTGGGGTTTCGGTGTCAACTGTGCTGCCTAGGCCCCGACGTATGAGGCCCGCTCGGCGGCGGTCTTTTTTGCCCGGAGCCGGCACGGGGCTTGCGAACGTCCGGGGATTTCTCCCACGCCAAGGGGGCCAGCCCCGAAAGCTGTGGCCAGCCCTCGGCGCCCACTGCCGCCGCTTCCACGGCACCACAGAGCCTGGGGCTGTGGTCTCCCCTGTGCTGCCTAGGCCCCGACGTATGAGGCCCGCTCGGCGGCGGTTTTTTTTTGCCCGGAGCCGGCACGGGGCTTGCGAACGTCCGGGGATTTCTCCCACGCCAAAGGGGCCTGCCCCGAAAGCTGTGGCCAGCCCTCGGCGCCCACTGCCACCGCTTCCACGGCACCATAGAGCCTGGGGATTCAGTGTCAACTGTGCCTCCTAGGCCCCGACGTATGAGGCCCGCTCGGCTGCATTTTTTTTTGCCCGAAGCCAGCACGGGGCTTGCGAACGTCTGGGGATTTCTCCCACGCCAAAGGGGCCAGCCCCGAAAGCTGTGGCCAGCCCTCGGCGCCCACTGCCGCCGCTTCCACGGCACCACAGAGCCTGGGGCTGTGGTGTCACCTCTGCTGCCTAGGCCCCGACGTATGAGTCCTGCTCGGCTGCGGTTTTTTTTTCCTGGAGCCGGCACGGGGCTTGCGAACGTCCGGGGATTTCTCCCACGCCAAAGGGGCCAGCCCCGAAAGCTGTGGCCAGCCCTCGGCGCCCACTGCCGCCGCTTCCACGGCACCACAGAGCCTGGGGCTGCGGTGTCACCTCTGCTGCCTAGGCCCCGACGTATGAGGCCCGCTCGGTGGCGGTTTTTTTTGCCCGGAGCCGGCACGGGGCTTGCGAACGTCCGGGGATTTCTCCCACGCCAAAGGGGCCAGCCCCGAAAGCTGTGGCCAGCCCTCGGCGCCCACTGCCGCCGCTTCCACGGCACCACAGAGCCTGGGGTTTCGGTGTCAACTGTGCTGCCTAGGCCCCGACGTATGAGGTCCGCTCGGCTGCATTTTTTTTTGCCCGGAGCCGGCACGGGGCTTGCGAACGTCCGGGGATTTCTCCCACGCCAAAGGGGCCAGCCCCGAAAGCTCTGGCCAGCCCTCGGCGCCCACTGCCGCCGCTTCCACGGCACCACAGAGCCTGGGGCTGCGGTCTCCCCTGTGCTGCCTAGGCCCCGACGTATGAGGCCCGCTCGGCGGCGGTTTTTTTTGCCCGTAGCCGGCACGGGGCTTGTGAACGTCCGGGGATTTCTCCCACGCCAAAGGGGCCTGCCCCGAAAGCTGTGGCCAGCCCTCGGTGCCCACTGCCGCCGCTTCCACGGCACCATAGAGCCTGGGGATTCAGTGTCAACTGTGCTGCCTAGGCCCCGACGTATGAGGCCCGCTCGGCTGCATTTTTTTTTGCCCGAAGCCAGCACGGGGCTTGCGAACGTCTGGGGATTTCTCCCACGCCAAAGGGGCCAGCCCCAAAAGCTGTGGCCAACCCTCGGCGCCCACTGCCGCCGCTTCCACGGCACCATAGAGCCTGGGGATTCAGTGTCAACTGTGCAGCCTAGGCCCCGACGTATGAGGCCAGCTCGGCTGCATTTTTTTTTGCCCGAAGCCAGCACGGGGCTTGCGAACGTCTGGGGATTTCTCCCACGCCAAAGGGGCCAGCCCCGAAAGCTGTGGCCAGCCCTCGGCGCCCACTGCCGCCGCTTCCACGGCACCACAGAGCCTGGGGCTGCGGTCTCCCCTGTGCTGCCTAGGCCCCGACGTATGAGGCCCGCTCGGCTGCATTTTTTTTTGCGCGGAGCCGGCACGGGGCTTGCGAACGTCCGGGTATTTCTCCCACGCCAAAGGGGCCAGCCCCGAAAGCTGTGGCCAGCCCTCGGCGCCCACTGCCGCCGCTTCCACGGCACCACAGAGCCTGGGGTTTCGGTGTCAACTGTGCTGCCTAGGCCCCGACGTATGAGGCCCGCTCGGCTGCATTTTTTTTTGCCCGGAGCCGGCACGGGGCTTGCGAACGTCCGGGGATTTCTCCAACGCCAAAGGGGCCTGCCCCGAAAGCTGTGGCCAGCCCTCGGCGCCCACTGCCGCCGCTTCCACGGCACCACAGAGCCTGGGGTTTCGGTCTCCCCTGTGCTGCCTAGGCCCCGACGTATGAGGCCCGCTCGGCGGCGTTTTTTTTTGCCCGGAGCCGGCACGGGGCTTGCGAACGTCCAGGGATTTCTCCCACGCCAAGGGGGCCAGCCCCGAAAGCTGTGGCCAGCCCTCGGCGCCCACTGCCGCCGCTTCCACGGCACCAGAGAGCCTGGGGTTTCGGTCTCCCCTGTGCTGCCTAGGCCCCGACGTATGAGGCCCGCTCGGCGGCGGTCTTTTTTGCCCGGAGCCGGCACGGGGCTTGCGAACATCCGGGGATTTCTCCCACGCCAAAGGGGCCAGCCCCGAAAGCTGTGGCCAGCCCTCGGCGCCCACTGCCGCCGCTTCCACGGCACCACAGAGCCTGGGGCTGCGGTCTCCCCTGTGCTGCCTAGGCCCCGACGTATGAGGCCCGCTCGGCTGCATTTTTTTTTGCCCGGAGCCGGCACGGGGCTTGCGAACGTCCGGGGATTTCTCCCACGCCAAAGGGGCCAGCCCCGAAAGCTGTGGCCAGCCCTCGGCGCCCACTGCCGCCGCTTCCACGGCACCACAGAGCCTGGGGTTTCGGTCTCCCCTGTGCTGCCTAGGCCCCGACGTATGAGGCCCGCTCGGCGGTGGTCTTTTTTGCCCGGAGCCGGCACGGGGCTTGCGAACGTCCGGGGATTTCTCCCACGCCAAGGGGGCCAGCCCCGAAAGCTGTGGCCAGCCCTCGGCGCCCACTGCCGCCGCTTCCACGGCACCACAGAGCCTGGGGCTGTGGTCTCCCCTGTGCTGCCTAAGCCCCGACGTATGAGGCCCGCTCGGCGGCGGTTTTTTTTTCCTGGAGCCGGCACGGGGCTTGCGAACGTCCGGGGATTTCTCCCACGCCAAAGGGGCCTGCCCCGAAAGCTGTGGCCAGCCCTCGGCGCCCACTGCCACCGCTTCCACGGCACCATAGAGCCTGGGGATTCAGTGTCAACTGTGCCGCCTAGGCCCCGACGTATGAGGCCCGCTCGGCTGCATTTTTTTTTGCCCGAAGCCAGCACGGGGCTTGCGAACGTCTGGGGATTTCTCCCACGCCAAAGGGGCCAGCCCCGAAAGCTGTGGCCAGCCCTCGGCGCCCACTGCCGCCGCTTCCACGGCACCACAGAGCCTGGGGCTGCGGTCTCCCCTGTGCTGCCTAGGCCCCGACGTATGAGGCCCGCTCGGCGGCGGTTTTTTTTGCCCGGAGCCGGCACGGGGCTTGCGAACGTCCGGGGATTTCTCCCACGCCAAAGGGGCCTGCCCCGAAAGCTGTGGCCAGCCCTCGGCGCCCACTGCCGCCGCTTCCACGGCACCACAGAGCCTGGGGCTGCGGTGTCAACTGTGCTGCCTAGGCCCCGACGTATGAGGCCAGCTCGGCTGCATTTTTTTTTGCCCGAAGCCAGCACGGGGCTTGCGAACGTCTGGGGATTTCTCCCACGCCAAAGGGGCCAGCCCCGAAAGCTGTGGCCAGCCCTCGGCGCCCACTGCCGCCGCTTCCACGGCACCACAGAGCCTGGGGCTGCGGTCTCCCCTGTGCTGCCTAGGCCCCGACGTATGAGGCCCGCTCGGCGGCGGATTTTTTGCCCGGAGCCGGCACGGGGCTTGCGAACATCCGGGGATTTCTCCCACGCCAAAGGGGCCAGCCCCGAAAGCTGTGGCCAGCCCTCGGCGCCCACTGCCGCCGCTTCCACGGCACCATAGAGCCTGGGGTTTCGGTGTCAACTGTGCTGCCTAGGCCCCGACGTATGAGGCCCGCTTGGCTGCATTTTTTTTTTCCCGAAGCCGGCACGGGGCTTGCGAACGTCTGGGGATTTCTCCCACGCCAAAGGGGCCAGCCCCGAAAGCTGTGGCCAGCCCTCGGCGCCCACTGCCGCCGCTTCCACGGCACCACAGAGCCTGGGGCTGCGGTCTCCCCTGTGCTGCCTAGGCCCCGACGTATGAGGCCCGCTCGGCGGCGGTCTTTTTTGCCCGGAGCCGGCACGGGGCTTGCGAACGTGCGGGGATTTCTCCCACGCCAAAGGGGCCAGCCCCGAAAGCTGTGGCCAGCCCTCGGCGCCCACTGCCGCCGCTTCCACGGCACCACAGAGCCTGGGGTTTTGGTGTCAACTGTGCTGCCTAGGCCCCGACGTATGAGGCCCGCTCGGCTGCATTTTTTTTTGCCCGGAGCCGACACGGGTCTTGCGAACGTCCGGGGATTTCTCCCACGCCAAAGGGGCCTGCCCCGAAAGCTGTGGCCAGCCCTCGGCGCCCACTGCCGCCGCTTCCACGGCACCACAGAGCCTGGGGTTTCGGTCTCCCCTGTGCTGCCTAGGCCCCGACGTATGAGGCCCGCTCGGCGGCGTTTTTTTTTGCCCGGAGCCGGCACGGGGCTTGCGAACGTCCGGGGATTTCTCCCACGCCAAAGGGGCCAGCCCCGAAAGCTGTGGCCAGCCCTCGGCGCCCACTGCCGCCGCTTCCACGGCACCACAGAGCCTGGGGCTGCGGTCTCCCCTGTGCTGCCTAGTCCCCGACGTATGAGGCCCGGTCGGCTGCATTTTTTTTTGCCCGGAGCCGGCACGGGGCTTGCGAACGTCCGGGGATTTCTCCCACGCCAAAGGGGCCTGCCCCGAAAGCTGTGGCCAGCCCTCGGCGCCCACTGCCGCCGCTTCCACGGCACCACAGAGCCTGGGGCTGCGGTCTCCCCTGTGCTGCCTAGGCCCCGACGTATGAGGCCCGCTCGGCGGCGGTTTTTTTTGCACGGAGCTGGAACGGGGCTTGTGAACGTCCGGGGATTTCTCCCACGCCAAAGGGGCCTGCCGCGAAAGCTGTGGCCAGCCCTCGGTGCCCACTGCCGCTGCTTCCACGGCACCATAGAGCCTGGGGATTCAGTGTCAACTGTGCTGCCTAGGCCCCGACGTATGAGGCCAGCTCGGCTGCATTTTTTTTTGCCCGAAGCCAGCACGGGGCTTGCGAACGTCTGGGGATTTCTCCCACGCCAAAGGGGCCAGCCCCGAAAGCTGTGGCCAGCCCTCGGCGCCCACTGCCGCCGCTTCCACGGCACCATAGAGCCTGGGGTTTCGGTCTCCCCTGTGCCGCCTAGGCCCCGACGTATGAGGCCCGCTCGGCTGCATTTTTTTTTGCCCGAAGCCAGCACGGGGCTTGCGAACGTCTGGGGATTTCTCCACGCCAAAGGGGCCAGCCCCGAAAGCTGTGGCCAGCCCTCGGCGCCCACTGCCGCCGCTTCACGGCACCACAGAGCCTGGGGCTGCGGTCTCCCTGTGCTGCCTAGGCCCCGACGTATGAGGCCCGCTCGGCGGCGGTTTTTTTTGCCCGGAGCCGGCACGGGGCTTGCGAACGTCCGGGGATTTCTCCCACGCCAAAGGGGCCTGCCCCGAAAGCTGTGGCCAGCCCTCGGCGCCCACTGCCGCCGCTTCCACGGCACCATAGAGCCTGGGGATTCAGTGTCAACTGTGCTGCCTAGGCCCCGACGTATGAGGCCAGCTCGGCTGCATTTTTTTTTGCCCGAAGCCAGCACGGGGCTTGCGAACGTCTGGGATTTCTCCCACGCCAAAGGGGCCAGCCCCGAAAGCTGTGGCCAGCCCTCGGCGCCCACTGCCGCCGCTTCCACGGCACCACAGAGCCTGGGGCTGCGGTCTCCCCTGTGCTGCCTCAGGCCCCGACGTATGAGGCCCGCTCGGCGGCGGATTTTTTGCCCGGAGCCGGCACGGGGCTTGCGAACATCCGGGGATTTCTCCCACGCCAAAGGGGCCAGCCCCGAAAGCTGTGGCCAGCCCTCGGCGCCCACTGCCGCCGCTTCCACGGCACCATAGAGCCTGGGGATTCAGTGTCAACTGTGCCGCCTAGGCCCCGACGTATGAGGCCCGCTCGGCTGCATTTTTTTTTGCCCGAAGCCAGCACGGGGCTTGCGAACGTCCTGGGGATTTCTCCCACGCCAAAGGGGCCAGCCCCGAAAGCTGTGGCCAGCCCTCGGCGCCCACTGCCGCCGCTTCCACGGCACCACAGAGCCTGGGGCTGCGGTCTCCCCTGTGCTGCCTAGGCCCCGACGTATGAGGCCCGCTCGGCGGCGGTTTTTTTTGCCCGTAGCCGGCACGGGGCTTGCGAACGTCCGGGGATTTCTCCCACGCCAAAGGGGCCAGCCCCGAAAGCTGTGGCCAGCCCTCGGCGCCCACTGCCGCCGCTTCCACGGCACCATAGAGCCTGGGGTTTCGGTGTCAACTGTGCTGCCTAGGCCCCGACGTATGAGGCCCGCTCGGCTGCATTTTTTTTTGCCCGGAGCCGGCACGGGGCTTGCGAACGTCTGGGGATTTCTCCCACGCCAAAGGGGCCAGCCCCGAAAGCTGTGGCCAGCCCTCGGCGCCCACTGCCGCCGCTTCCACGGCACCACAGAGCCTGGGGTTTCGGTGTCAACTGTGCTGCCTAGGCCCCGACGTATGAGGCTCGCTCGGCGGCGGTCTTTATTGCCCGGAGCCGGCACGGGGCTTGCGAACGTCCGGGATTTCTCCCACGCCAAGGGGGCCAGCCCCGAAAGCTGTGGCCAGCCCTCGGCGCCCACTGCCGCCGCTTCCACGGCACCACAGAGCCTGGGGCTGTGGTCTCCCCTGTGCTGCCTAGGCCCCGACGTATGAGGCCCGCTCGGCGGCGGTTTTTTTTTGCCCGGAGCCGGCACGGGGCTTGCGAACGTCCGGGGATTTCTCTCTCCCACGCCAAAGGGGCCTGCCCCGAAAGCTGTGGCCAGCCCTCGGCGCCCACTGCCGCCGCTTCCACGGCACCACAGAGCCTGGGGCTGCGGTCTCCCCTGTGCTGCCTAGGCCCCGACGTATGAGGCCCGGTCGGCGGCGGTTTTTTTTGCGCGGAGCCGGCACGGGGCTTGTGAACGTGCGGGGATTTCTCCCACGCCAAAGGGGCCTGCCCCGAAAGCTGTGGCCAGCCCTCGGTGCCCACTGCCGCCACTTCCACGGCACCATAGAGCCTGGGGATTCAGTGTCAACTGTGCTGCCTAGGCCCCGACGTATGAGGCCAGCTCGGCTGCATTTTTTTTTGCCCGAAGCCAGCACGGGGCTTGCGAACGTCCGGGGATTTCTCCCACGCCAAAGGGGCCAGCCCCGAAAGCTGTGGCCAGCCCTCGGCGCCCACTGCCGCCGCTTCCACGGCACCATAGAGCCTGGGGTTTCGGTGTCAACTGTGCCGCCTAGGCCCCGACGTATGAGGCCCGCTCGGCTGCATCTTTTTTTGCCCGGAGCCGGCATGGGGCTTGCGAACGTCCGGGGATTTCTCCCACGCCAAAGGGGCCAGCCCCGAAAGCTGTGGCCAGCCCTCGGCGCCCACTGCCGCCGCTTCCTTGGCACCACAGAGCCTGGGGCTGCGGTCTCCCCTGTGCTGCCTAGGCCCCGACGTATGAGGCCCGCTCGGCGGCGGTTTGTTTTGCCCGGAGCCGGCACGGGGCTTGTGAACGTCCGGGGATTTCTCCCACGCCAAAGGGGTCAGCCCCGAAAGCTGTGGCCAGCCCTCGGCGCCCACTGCCGCCGCTTCCACGGCACCACAGAGCCTGGGGCTGCAGTCTCCCCTGTGCTGCCTAGGCCCCGACGTATGAGGCCCGCTCGGCGGCGGTTTTTTTTTGCGCGGAGCCGGCACGGGGCTTGCGAACGTCCGGGGATTTCTCCCACGCCAAAGGGGCCTGCCCCGAAAGCTGTGGCCAGCCCTCGGCGCCCACTGCCGCCGCTTCCACGGCACCATAGAGCCTGGGGATTCAGTGTCACTTGTGCTGCCTAGGCCCCGACGTATGAGGCCAGCTCGGCTGCATTTTTTTTTGCCCGAAGCCAGCACGGGGCTTGCGAACGTCTGGGGATTTCTCCCACGCCAAAGGGGCCAGCCCCGAAAGCTGTGGCCAGCCCTCGGCGCCCACTGCCGCCGCTTCCACGGCACCACAGAGCCTGGGGCTGCGGTCTCCCCTGTGCTGCCTAGGCCCCGACGTATGAGGCCCGCTCGGCGGCGGTTTTTTTTTGCGCGGAGCCGGCACGGGGCTTGCGAACGTCCGGGGATTTCTCCCACGCCAAAGGGGCCAGCCCCGAAAGCTGTGGCCAGCCCTCGGCGCCCACTGCCGCCGCTTCCACGGCACCACAGAGCCTGGGGTTTCGGTGTCAACTGTGCTGCCTAGGCCCCGACGTATGAGGCCCGCTCGGCGGCGGTTTTTTTTTTGCCCGGAGCCGGCACGGGGCTTGCGAACGTCCGGGGATTTCTCCAACGCCAAAGGGGCCAGCCCCGAAAGCTGTGGCCAGCCCTCGGCGCCCACTGCCGCCGCTTCCACGGCACCACAGAGCCTGGGGTTTCGGTCTCCCCTGTGCTGCCTAGGCCCCGACGTATGAGGCCCGCTCGGCGGCGGTCTTTTTTCCCCGGAGCCGGCACGGGGCTTGCGAACATCCGGGGATTTCTCCCACGCCAAAGGGGCCTGCCCCGAAAGCTGTGGCCAGCCCTCGGCGCCCACTGCCGCCGCTTCCACGGCACCACAGAGCCTGGGGCTGCGGTCTCCCCTGTGCTGCCTAGGCCCCGACGTATGAGGCCCGCTCGGCTGCATTTTTTTTTTGCCCGGAGCCGGCACGGGGCTTGCGAACGTCCGGGGATTTCTCCCACGCCAAAGGGGCCAGCCCCGAAAGCTGTGGCCAGCCCTCGGCGCCCACTGCCGCCGCTTCCACGGCACCACAGAGCCTGGGGTTTCGGTGTCAACTCTGCTGCCTAGGCCCCGACGTATGAGGCCCGCTCGGCGGCGGTCTTTTTTGCCCGGAGCCGGCACGGGGCTTGCGAACATCCGGGGATTTCTCCCACGCCAAGGGGGCCAGCCCCGAAAGCTGTGGCCAGCCCTCGGCGCCCACTGCCACCGCTTCCACGGCACCATAGAGCCTGGGGATTCAGTGTCAACTGTGCTGCCTAGGCCCCGACGTATGAGGCCCGCTCGGCTGCATTTTTTTTTGCCCGAAGCCAGCACGGGGCTTGTGAACGTCTGGGGATTTCTCCCACGCCAAAGGGGCCAGCCCCGAAAGCTGTGGCCAGCCCTCGGCGCCCACTGCCGCCGCTTCCACGGCACCACAGAGCCTGGGGCTGCGGTCTCCCCTGTGCTGCCTAGGCCCCGACGTATGAGGCCCGCTCGGCGGCGGTTTTTTTTTGCCCGGAGCCGGCACGGGGCTTGCGAACATCCGGGGATTTCTCCCACGCCAAAGGGGCCAGCCCCGAAAGCTGTGGCCAGCCCTCGGCGCCCACTGCCGCCGCTTCCACGGCACCATAGAGCCTGGGGTTTCGGTGTCAACTGTGCTGCCTAGGCCCCGACGTATGAGGCCAGCTCGGCTGCATTTTTTTTTGCCCGAAGCCAGCACGGGGCTTGTGAACGTCTGGGGATTTCTCCCACGCCAAAGGGGCCAGCCCCGAAAGCTGTGGCCAGCCCTCGGCGCCCACTGCCGCCGCTTCCACGGCACCACAGAGCCTGGGGCTGCGGTCTCCCCTGTGCTGCCTAGGCCCCGACGTATGAGGCCCGCTCGGCGGCGGATTTTTTGCCCGGAGCCGGCACGGGGCTTGCGAACATCCGGGGATTTCTCCCACGCCAAAGGGGCCAGCCCCGAAAGCTGTGGCCAGCCCTCGGCGCCCACTGCCGCCGCTTCCACGGCACCAGAGAGCCTGGGGTTTCGGTGTCAACTGTGCTGCCTAGGCCCCGACGTATGAGGCCCGCTCGGCTGCATTTTTTTTTGCCCGGAGCCGACACGGGGCTTGCGAACGTCCGGGGATTTCTCCCACGCCAAAGGGGCCAGCCCCGAAAGCTGTGGCCAGCCCTCGGCGCCCACTGCCGCTGCTTCCACGGCACCACAGAGCCTGGGGCTGCGGTCTCCCCTGTGCTGCCTAGGCCCCGACGTATGAGGCCCGCTCGGCGGCGGTTTTTTTTTGCCCGGAGCCGGCACGGGGCTTGCGAACGTCCGGGGATTTCTCCCACGCCAAAGGGGCCAGCCCCGAAAGCTGTGGCCAGCCCTCGGCGCCCACTGCCGCCGCTTCCACGGCACCACAGAGCCTGGGGCTGCGGTGTCAACTGTGCTGCCTAGGCCCCGACGTATGAGGCCCGGTCGGCTGCATTTTTTTTTGCCCGGAGCCGGCACGGGGCTTGCGAACGTCCGGGGATTTCTCCCACGCCAAAGGGGCCAGCCCCGAAAGCTGTGGCCAGCCCTCGGCGCCCACTGCCGCCGCTTCCACGGCACCACAGAGCCTGGGGCTGCGGTGTCACCTCTGCTGCCTAGGCCCCGACGTATGAGGCCCGCTCGGTGGCGGTTTTTTTTGCCCGGAGCCGGCACGGGGCTTGCGAACGTCCGGGGATTTCTCCCACGCCAAAGGGGCCAGCCCCGAAAGCTGTGGCCAGCCCTCGGCGCCCACTGCCGCCGCTTCCACGGCACCACAGAGCCTGGGGCTGCGGTGTCAACTGTGCTGCCTAGGCCCCGACGTATGAGGCCCGCTCGGCTGCATTTTTTTTTTCCCGGAGCCGGCACGGGGCTTGCGAACGTCCGGGGATTTCTCCCACCCCAAAGGGGCCAGCCCCGAAAGCTGTGGCCAGCCCTCGGCGCCCACTGCCGCCGCTTCCACGGCACCACAGAGCCTGGGGCTGCGGTCTCCCCTGTGCTGCCTAGGCCCCGACGTATGAGGCCCGCTCGGCGGCGGTTTTTTTTGCCCGGAGCCGGCACGGGGCTTGCGAACGTCCGGGGATTTCTCCCACGCCAAAGGGGCCAGCCCCGAAAGCTGTGGCCAGCCCTCGGCGCCCACTGCCACCGCTTCCACGGCACCATAGAGCCTGGGGATTCAGTGTCAACTGTGCCGCCTAGGCCCCGACGTATGAGGCCCGCTCGGCTGCATTTTTTTTTGCCCGAAGCCAGCACGGGGCTTGCGAACGTCTGGGGATTTCTCCCACGCCAAAGGGGCCAGCCCCGAAAGCTGTGGCCAGCCCTCGGCGCCCACTGCCGCCGCTTCCACGGCACCACAGAGCCTGGGGCTGCGGTCTCCCCTGTGCTGCCTAGGCCCCGACGTATGAGGCCCGCTCGGCTGCATTTTTTTTTGCCCGGAGCCGGCACGGGGCTTGCGAACGTCTGGGGATTTCTCCCACGCCAAAGGGGCCAGCCCCGAAAGCTGTGGCCAGCCCTCGGCGCCCACTGCCGCCGCTTCCACGGCACCATAGAGCCTGGGGTTTCGGTGTCAACTGTGCTGCCTAGGCCCCGACGTATGAGGTCCGCTCGGCTGCATTTTTTTTTGCCCGGAGCCGGCACGGGGCTTGCGAACGTCCGGGGATTTCTCCCACGCCAAAGGGGCCAGCCCCGAAAGCTGTGGCCAGCCCTCGGCGCCCACTGCCGCCGCTTCCACGGCACCACAGAGCCTGGGGCTGCGGTCTCCCCTGTGCTGCCTAGGCCCCGACGTATGAGGCCCGCTCGGCGGCGGTTTTTTTTTGCCCGGAGCCGGCACGGGGCTTGTGAACGTCCGGGGATTTCTCCCACGCCAAAGGGGCCTGCCCCGAAAGCTGTGGCCAGCCCTCGGCGCCCACTGCCACCGCTTCCACGGCACCATAGAGCCTGGGGATTCAGTGTCAACTGTGCCGCCTAGGCCCCGACGTATGAGGCCCGCTCGGCTGCATTTTTTTTTGCCCGAAGCCAGCACGGGGCTTGCGAACGTCTGGGGATTTCTCCCACGCCAAAGGGGCCAGCCCCGAAAGCTGTGGCCAGCCCTCGGCGCCCACTGCCGCCGCTTCCACGGCACCACAGAGCCTGGGGCTGCGGTCTCCCCTGTGCTGCCTAGGCCCCGACGTATGAGGCCCGCTCGGCGGCGGTTTTTTTTGCCCGGAGCCGGCACGGGGCTTGCGAACATCCGGGGATTTCTCCCACGCCAAAGGGGCCAGCCCCGAAAGCTGTGGCCAGCCCTCGGCGCCCACTGCCGCCGCTTCCACGGCACCATAGAGCCTGGGGTTTCGGTGTCAACTGTGCTGCCTAGGCCCCGACGTATGAGGCCAGCTCGGCTGCATTTTTTTTTGCCCGAAGCCAGCACGGGGCTTGCGAACGTCTGGGGATTTCTCCCACGCCAAAGGGGCCAGCCCCGAAAGCTGTGGCCAGCCCTCGGCGCCCACTGCCGCCGCTTCCACGGCACCACAGAGCCTGGGGCTGCGGTCTCCCCTGTGCTGCCTAGGCCCCGACGTATGAGGCCCGCTCGGCGGCGGATTTTTTGCCCGGAGCCGGCACGGGGCTTGCGAACATCCGGGGATTTCTCCCACGCCAAAGGGGCCAGCCCCGAAAGCTGTGGCCAGCCCTCGGCGCCCACTGCCGCCGCTTCCACGGCACCACAGAGCCTGGGGTTTCGGTGTCAACTGTGCTGCCTAGGCCCCGACGTATGAGGCCCGCTCGGCTGCATTTCTTTTTGCCCGGAGCCGACACGGGGCTTGCGAACGTCCGGGGATTTCTCCCACGCCAAAGGGGCCTGCCCCGAAAGCTGTGGCCAGCCCTCGGCGCCCACTGCCGCCGCTTCCACGGCACCACAGAGCCTGGGGCTGCGGTCTCCCCTGTGCTGCCTAGGCCCCGACGTATGAGGCCCGCTCGGCGGCGGTTTTTTTTTGCCCGGAGCCGGCACGGGGCTTGCGAACGTCCGGGGATTTCTCCCACGCCAAAGGGGCCAGCCCCGAAAGCTGTGGCCAGCCCTCGGCGCCCACTGCCGCCGCTTCCACAGCACCACAGAGCCTGGGGCTGCGGTGTCAACTGTGCTGCCTAGGCCCCGACGTATGAGGCCCGGTCGGCTGCATTTTTTTTTGCCCGGAGACGGCACGGGGCTTGCGAACGTCCGGGGATTTCTCCCACGCCAAAGGGGCCAGCCCCGAAAGCTGTGGCCAGCCCTCGGCGCCCACTGCCGCCGCTTCCACGGCACCACAGAGCCTGGGGCTGCGGTGTCACCTCTGCTGCCTAGGCCCCGACGTATGAGGCCCGCTCGGCTGCATTTTTTTTTGCCCGGAGCCGGCACGGGGCTTGCGAACGTCCGGGGATTTCTCCCACGCCAAAGGGGCCAGCCCCGAAAGCTGTGGCCAGCCCTCGGCGCCCACTGCCGCCGCTTCCACGGCACCACAGAGCCTGGGGCTGCGGTCTCCCCTGTGCTGCCTAGGCCCCGACGTATGAGGCCCGCTCGGCGGCGGTTTTTTTTTGCCCGGAGCCGGCACGGGGCTTGCGAACGTCCGGGGATTTCTCCCACGCCAAAGGGGCCAGCCCCGAAAGCTGTGGCCAGCCCTCGGCGCCCACTGCCACCGCTTCCACGGCACCATAGAGCCTGGGGATTCAGTGTCAACTGTGCCGCCTAGGCCCCGACGTATGAGGCCCGCTCGGTGGCGGTTTTTTTTGCCCGAAGCCAGCACGGGGCTTGCGAACGTCTGGGGATTTCTCCCACGCCAAAGGGGCCTGCCCCGAAAGCTGTGGCCAGCCCTCGGCGCCCACTGCCGCCGCTTCCACGGCACCACAGAGCCTGGGGCTGCGGTCTCCCCTGTGCTGCCTAGGCCCCGACGTATGAGGCCCGCTCGGCGGCGGATTTTTTGCCCGGAGCCGGCACGGGGCTTGCGAACATCCGGGGATTTCTCCCACGCCAAAGGGGCCAGCCCCGAAAGCTGTGGCCAGCCCTCGGCGCCCACTGCCGCCGCTTCCACGGCACCACAGAGCCTGGGGCTGTGGTGTCACCTCTGCTGCCTAGGCCCCGACGTATGAGTCCTGCTCGGCTGCGGTTTTTTTTTCCTGGAGCCGGCACGGGGCTTGCGAACGTCCGGGGATTTCTCCCACGCCAAAGGGGCCAGCCCCGAAAGCTGTGGCCAGCCCTGGGCGCCCACTGCCGCCGCTTCCACGGCACCACAGAGCCTGGGGCTGCGGTGTCAACTGTGCTGCCTAGGCCCCGACGTATGAGGCCCGCTCGGCTGCATTTTTTTTTGCCCGGAGCCGGCACGGGGCTTGCGAACGTCCGGGGATTTCTCCCACGCCAAGGGGGCCAGCCCCGAAAGCTGTGGCCAGCCCTCGGCGCCCACTGCCGCCGCTTCCACGGCACCACAGAGCCTGGGGCTGCGGTGTCACCTCTGCTGCCTAGGCCCCGACGTATGAGGCCCGCTCGGTGGTGGTTTTTTTTTGCCCAGAGCCGGCACGGGGCTTGCGAACGTCCGGGGATTTCTCCCACGCCAAAGGGGCCAGCCCCGAAAGCTGTGGCCAGCCCTCGGCGCCCACTGCCGCCGCTTCCACGGCACCATAGAGCCTGGGGTTTCGGTGTCAAATGTGCCGCCTAGGCCCCGACGTATGAGGCCCGCTCGGCTGCATCTTTTTTTGCCCGGAGCCGGCATGGGGCTTGCGAACGTCCGGGGATTTCTCCCACGCCAAAGGGGCCAGCCCCGAAAGCTGTGGCCAGCCCTCGGCGCCCACTGCCGCCGCTTCCACGGCAGCACAGAGCCTGGGGCTGCGGTCTCCCCTGTGCTGCCTAGGCCCCGACGTATGAGGCCCGCTCGGCGGCGGTTTGTTTTGCCCGGAGCCGGCACGGGGCTTGTGAACGTCCAGGTATTTCTCCCACGCCAAAGGGGTCAGCCCCGAAAGCTGTGGCCAGCCCTCGGCGCCCACTGCCGCCGCTTCCACGGCACCACAGAGCCTGGGGCTGCAGTCTCCCCTGTGCTGCCTAGGCCCCGACGTATGAGGCCCGCTCGGCGGCGGTTTTTTTTTGCGCGGAGCCGGCACGGGGCTTGCGAACGTCCGGGGATTTCTCCCACGCCAAAGGGGCCTGCCCCGAAAGCTGTGGCCAGCCCTCGGCGCCCACTGCCGCCGCTTCCACGGCACCATAGAGCCTGGGGATTCAGTGTCAACTGTGCTGCCTAGGCCCCGACGTATGAGGCCAGCTCGGCTGCATTTTTTTTTGCCCGAAGCCAGCACGGGGCTTGCGAACGTCTGGGGATTTCTCCCACGCCAAAGGGGCCAGCCCCGAAAGCTGTGGCCAGCCCTCGGCGCCCACTGCCGCCGCTTCCACGGCACCACAGAGCCTGGGGCTGCGGTCTCCCCTGTGCTGCCTAGGCCCCGACGTATGAGGCCCGGTCGGCTGCATTTTTTTTTGCCCGGAGCCGGCACGGGGCTTGCGAACGTCCGGGGATTTCTCCCACGCCAAAGGGGCCAGCCCCGAAAGCTGTGGCCAGCCCTCGGCGCCCACTGCCGCCGCTTCCACGGCACCACGGAGCCTGGGGCTGCGGTGTCACCTCTGCTGCCTAGGCCCCGACGTATGAGGCCCGCTCGGTGGCGGTTTTTTTTTGCCCGGAGCCGGCACGGGACTTGCGAACGTCCGGGGATTTCTCCCACGCCAAAGGGGCCAGCCCCGAAAGCTGTGGCCAGCCCTCGGCGCCCACTGCCGCCGCTTCCACGGCACCACAGAGCCTGGGGTTTCGGTGTCAACTGTGCTGCCTAGGCCCCGACGTATGAGGCCCGCTCGGCGGCGGTCTTTTTTGCCCGGAGCCGGCACGGGGCTTGCGAACGTCCGGGGATTTCTCCCACGCCAAGGGGGCCAGCCCCGAAAGCTGTGGCCAGCCCTCGGCGCCCACTGCCGCCACTTCCACGGCACCACAGAGCCTGGGGCTGTGGTCTCCCCTGTGCTGCCTAGGCCCCGACGTATGAGGCCCGCTCGGCGGCGGTTTTTTTTTGCCCGGAGCCGGCACGGGGCTTGCGAACGTCCGGGGATTTCTCCCACGCCAAAGGGGCCTGCCCCGAAAGCTGTGGCCAGCCCTCGGCGCCCACTGCCACCGCTTCCACGGCACCATAGAGCCTGGGGATTCAGTGTCAACTGTGCCGCCTAGGCCCCGACGTATGAGGCCCGCTCGGCTGCATTTTTTTTTGCCCGAAGACAGCACGGGGCTTGCGAACGTCTGGGGATTTCTCCCACGCCAAAGGGGCCAGCCCCGAAAGCTGTGGCCAGCCCTCGGCGCCCACTGCCGCCGCTTCCACGGCACCACAGAGCCTGGGGCTGCGGTGTCACCTCTGCTGCCTAGGCCCCGACGTATGAGGCCCGCTCGGTGGCGGTTTTTTTTTGCCCGGAGCCGGCACGGGGCTTGCGAACGTCCGGGGATTTCTCCCACGCCAAAGGGGCCAGCCCCGAAAGCTGTGGCCAGCCCTCGGCGCGCACTGCCGCCGCTTCCACGGCACCACAGAGCCTGGGGTTTCGGTGTCAACTGTGCTGCCTAGGCCCCGACGTATGAGGTCCGCTCGGCTGCATTTTTTTTTGCCCGGAGCCGGCACGGGGCTTGCGAACGTCCGGGGATTTCTCCCACGCCAAAGGGGCCAGCCCCGAAAGCTGTGGCCAGCCCTCGGCGCCCACTGCCGCCGCTTCCACGGCACCACAGAGCCTGGGGCTGCGGTCTCCCCTGTGCTGCCTAGGCCCCGACGTATGAGGCCCGCTCGGCGGCGGTTTTTTTTTGCCCGGAGCCGGCACGGGGCTTGTGAACGTCCGGGGATTTCTCCCACGCCAAAGGGGCCTGCCCCGAAAGCTGTGGCCAGCCCTCGGTGCCCACTGCCGCCGCTTCCACGGCACCATAGAGCCTGGGGATTCAGTGTCAACTGTGCTGCCTAGGCCCCGACGTATGAGGCCCGCTCGGCTGCATTTTTTTTTGCCCGAAGCCAGCACGGGGCTTGCGAACGTCTGGGGATTTCTCCCACGCCAAAGGGACCAGCCCCGAAAGCTGTGGCCAGCCCTCGGCGCCCACTGCCGCCGCTTCCACGGCACCATAGAGCCTGGGGATTCAGTGTCAACTGTGCTGCCTAGGCCCCGACGTATGAGGCCAGCTCGGCTGCATTTTTTTTTGCCCGAAGCCAGCACGGGGCTTGCGAACGTCTGGGGATTTCTCCCACGCCAAAGGGGCCAGCCCCGAAAGCTGTGGCCAGCCCTCGGCGCCCACTGCCGCCGCTTCCACGGCACCACAGAGCCTGGGGCTGCGGTCTCCCCTGTGCTGCCTAGGCCCCGACGTATGAGGCCCGCTCGGCGGCGGTTTTTTTTGCCCGGAGCCGGCACGGGGCTTGCGAACGTCCCGGTATTTCTCCCACGCCAAAGGGGCCAGCCCCGAAAGCTGTGGCCAGCCCTCGGCGCCCACTGCCGCCGCTTCCACGGCACCACAGAGCCTCGGGTTTCGGTGTCAACTGTGCTGCCTAGGCCCCGACGTATGAGGCCCGCTCGGCTGCATTTTTTTTTGCCCGGAGCCGGCACGGGGCTTGCGAACGTCCGGGGATTTCTCCAACGCCAAAGGGGCCAGCCCCGAAAGCTGTGGCCAGCCCTCGGCGCCCACTGCCGCCGCTTCCACGGCACCACAGAGCCTGGGGTTTCGGTCTCCCCTGTGCTGCCTAGGCCCCGACGTATGAGGCCCGCTCGGCGGCGGATTTTTTGCCCGGAGCCGGCACGGGGCTTGCGAACATCCGGGGATTTCTCCCACGCCAAAGGGGCCAGCCCCGAAAGCTGTGGCCAGCCCTCGGCGCCCACTGCCGCCGCTTCCACGGCACCATAGAGCCTGGGGTTTCGGTGTCAACTGTGCTGCCTAGGCCCCGACGTATGAGGCCCGCTTGGCTGCATTTTTTTTTTCCCGAAGCCGGCACGGGGCTTGCGAACGTCTGGGGATTTCTCCCACGCCAAAGGGGCCAGCCCCGAAAGCTGTGGCCAGCCCTCGGCGCCCACTGCCGCCGCTTCCACGGCACCACAGAGCCTGGGGCTGTGGTGTCACCTCTGCTGCCTAGGCCCCGACGTATGAGTCCTGCTCGGCTGCGGTTTTTTTTTTGCCCGGAGCCGGCACGGGGCTTGCGAACGTCCGGGGATTTCTCCAACGCCAAAGGGGCCAGCCCCGAAAGCTGTGGCCAGCCCTCGGCGCCCACTGCCGCCGCTTCCACGGCACCACAGAGCCTGGGGCTGTGGTGTCACCTCTGCTGCCTAGGCCCCGATGTATGAGTCCTGATCGGCTGCGGTTGTTTTTTCCTGGAGCCGGCACGGGGCTTGCGAACGTCTGGGGATTTCTCCCACGCCAAAGGGGCCAGCCCCGAAAGCTGTGGCCAGCCCTCGGCGCCCACTGCCGCCGCTTCCACGGCACCACAGAGCCTGGGGCTGCGGTCTCCCCTGTGCTGCCTAGGCCCCGACGTATGAGGCCCGCTCGGCGGCGGTTTTTTTTTGCCCGGAGCCGGCACGGGGCTTGCGAACGTCCGGGGATTTCTCCCACGCCAAAGGGGCCTGCCCCGAAAGCTGTGGCCAGCCCTCGGCGCCCACTGCCGCCGCTTCCACGGCACCATAGAGCCTGGGGATTCAGTGTCAACTGTGCTGCCTAGGCCCCGACGTATGAGGCCAGCTCGGCTGCATTTTTTTTTGCCCGAAGCCAGCACGGGGCTTGCGAACGTCTGGGGATTTCTCCCACGCCAAAGGGGCCAGCCCCGAAAGCTGTGGCCAGCCCTCGGCGCCCACTGCCGCCGCTTCCACGGCACCACAGAGCCTGGGGCTGCGGTCTCCCCTGTGCTGCCTAGGCCCCGACATATGAGGCCCGCTCGGCGGCGGATTTTTTGCCCGGAGCCGGCACGGGGCTTGCGAACATCCGGGGATTTCTCCCACGCCAAAGGGGCCAGCCCCGAAAGCTGTGGCCAGCCCTCGGCGCCCACTGCCGCCGCTTCCACGGCACCATAGAGCCTGGGGTTTCGGTGTCAACTGTGCTGCCTAGGCCCCGACGTATGAGGCCCGCTTGGCTGCATTTTTTTTTTCCCGAAGCCGGCACGGGGCTTGCGAACGTCTGGGGATTTCTCCCACGCCAAAGGGGCCAGCCCCGAAAGCTGTGGCCAGCCCTCGGCGCCCACTGCCGCCGCTTCCACGGCACCACAGAGCCTGGGGCTGTGGTGTCACCTCTGCTGCCTAGGCCCCGACGTATGAGTCCTGCTCGGCTGCAGTTTTTTTTTCCTGGAGCCGGCACGGGGCTTGCGAACGTCCGGGGATTTCTCCCACGCCAAAGGGGCCAGCCCCGAAAGCTGTGGCCAGCCCTTGGCGCCCACTGCCGCCGCTTCCACGGCACCACAGAGCCTGGGGCTGCGGTGTCAACTGTGCTGCCTAGGCCCCGACGTATGAGGCCCGCTCGGCTGCATTTTTTTTTGCCCGGAGCCGGCAAGGGGCTTGCGAACGTCCGGGGATTTCTCCCACGCCAAGGGGGCCAGCCCCGAAAGCTGTGGCCAGCCCTCGGCGCACACTGCCGCCGCTTCCACGGCACCACAGAGCCTGGGGCTGCGGTGTCACCTCTGCTGCCTAGGCCCCGACGTATGAGGCCCGCTCGGTGGCGGTTTTTTTTTGCCCAGAGCCGGCACGGGGCTTGCGAACGTCCGGGGATTTCTCCCACGCCAAAGGGGCCAGCCCCGAAAGCTGTGGCCAGCCCTCGGCGCCCACTGCCGCCGCTTCCACGGCACCATAGAGCCTGGGGTTTCGGTGTCAACTGTGCCGCCTAGGCCCCGACGTATGAGGCCCGCTCGGCTGCATCTTTTTTTGCCCGGAGCCGGCATGGGGCTTGCGAACGTCCGGGGATTTCTCCCACGCCAAAGGGGCCAGCCCCGAAAGCTGTGGCCAGCCCTCGGCGCCCACTGCCGCCGCTTACACGGCAGCACAGAGCCTGGGGCTGCGGTCTCCCCTGTGCTGCCTAGGCCCCGACGTATGAGGCCCGCTCGGCGGTGGTTTGTTTTGCCCGGAGCCGGCACGGGGCTTGTGAACGTCCAGGTATTTCTCCCACGCCAAAGGGGTCAGCCCCGAAAGCTGTGGCCAGCCCTCGGCGCCCACTGCCGCCGCTTCCACGGCACCACAGAGCCTGGGGCTGCAGTCTCCCCTGTGCTGCCTAGGCCCCGACGTATGAGGCCCGCTCGGCGGCGGTTTTTTTTGCGCGGAGCCGGCACGGGGCTTGCGAACGTCCGGGGATTTCTCCCACGCCAAAGGGGCCAGCCCCGAAAGCTGTGGCCAGCCCTCGGCGCCCACTGCCGCCGCTTCCACGGCACCATAGAGCCTGGGGATTCAGTGTCAACTGTGCTGCCTAGGCCCCGACGTATGAGGCCAGCTCGGCTGCATTTTTTTTTGCCCGAAGACAGCACGGGGCTTGCGAACGTCTGGGGATTTCTCCCACGCCAAAGGGGCCAGCCCCGAAAGCTGTGGCCAGCCCTCGGCGCCCACTGCCGCCGCTTCCACGGCACCACAGAGCCTGGGGCTGCGGTCTCCCCTGTGCTGCCTAGGCCCCGACGTATGAGGCCCGCTCGGCGGCGGTTTTTTTTTGCGCGGAGCCGGCACGGGGCTTGCGAACGTCCGGGGATTTCTCCCACGCCAAAGGGGCCAGCCCCGAAAGCTGTGGCCAGCCCTCGGCGCCCACTGCCGCCGCTTCCACGGCACCACAGAGCCTGGGGCTGTGGTGTCACCTCTGCTGCCTAGGCCCCGACGTATGAGTCCTGCTCGGCTGCGGTTTTTTTTTTCCTGGAGCCGGCACGGGGCTTGCGAACGTCCGGGGATTTCTCCCACGCCAAAGGGGCCAGCCTTGAAAGCTGTGGCCAGCCCTTGGCGCCCACTGCCGCCGCTTCCACGGCACCACAGAGCCTGGGGCTGCGGTCTCCCCTGTGCTGCCTAGGCCCCGACGTATGAGGCCCGCTCGGCTGCATTTTTTTTTGCCCGGAGCCGGCACGGGGCTTGCGAACGTCCGGGGATTTCTCCCACGCCAAGGGGGCCAGCCCCGAAAGCTGTGGCCAGCCCTCGGCGCCCACTGCCGCCGCTTCCACGGCACCACAGAGCCTGGGGCTGCGGTGTCACCTCTGCTGCCTAGGCCCCGACGTATGAGGCCCTCTCGGCGGCGGTTTTTTTTTGCCCGGAGCCGGCACGGGGCTTGTGAACGTCCGGGGATTTCTCCCACGCCAAAGGGGCCAGCCCCGAAAGCTGTGGCCAGCCCTCGGCGCCCACTGCCGCCGCTTCCACGGCACCACAGAGCCTGGGGTTTCGGTGTCAACTGTGCTGCCTAGGCCCCGACGTATGAGGCCCGCTCGGCTGCATTTTTTTTTGCCCGGAGCCGGCACGGGGCTTGCGAACGTCCGGGGATTTCTCCCACGCCAAAGGGGCCAGCCCCGAAAGCTGTGGCCAGCCCTCGGCGCCCACTGCCGCCGCTTCCACGGCACCACAGAGCCTGGGGCTGCGGTCTCCCCTGTGCTGCCTAGGCCCCGACGTATGAGGCCCGCTCGGCGGCGGTTTTTTTTTGCGCGGAGCCGGCACGGGGCTTGCGAACGTCCGGGGATTTCTCCCACGCCAAAGGGGCCAGCCCCGAAAGCTGTGGCCAGCCCTCGGCGCCCACTGCCGCCGCTTCCACGGCACCACAGAGCCTGGGGCTGTGGTGTCACCTCTGCTGCCTAGGCCCCGACGTATGAGTCCTGCTCGGCTGCAGTTTTTTTTTCCTGGAGCCGGCACGGGGCTTGCGAACGTCCGGGGATTTCTCCCACGCCAAAGGGGCCAGCCCCGAAAGCTGTGGCCAGCCCTCGGCGCCCACTGCCGCCGCTTCCACGGCACCACAGAGCCTGGGGCTGCGGTGTCACCTCTGCTGCCTAGGCCCCGACGTATGAGGCCCGCTCGGTGGCGGTTTTTTTTGCCCAGAGCCGGCACGGGGCTTGCGAACGTCCGGGGATTTCTCCCACACCAAAGGGGCCAGCCCCGAAAGCTGTGGCCAGCCCTCGGCGCCCACTGCCGCCGCTTCCACGGCACCACAGAGCCTGGGGTTTCGGTGTCAACTGTGCCGCCTAGGCCCCGACGTATGAGGCCCGCTCGGCTGCGGTTTTTTTTTCCTGGAGCCGGCACGGGGCTTGCGAACGTCCGGGGATTTCTCCCACGCCAAAGGGGCCAGCCTTGAAAGCTGTGGCCAGCCCTTGGCGCCCACTGCCGCCGCTTCCACGGCACCACAGAGCCTGGGGCTGCGGTCTCCCCTGTGCTGCCTAGGCCCCGACGTATGAGGCCCGCTCGGCTGCATTTTTTTTTGCCCGGAGCCGGCACGGGGCTTGCGAACGTCCGGGGATTTCTCCCACGCCAAGGGGGCCAGCCCCGAAAGCTGTGGCCAGCCCTCGGCGCCCACTGCCGCCGCTTCCACGGCACCACAGAGCCTGGGGCTGCGGTGTCACCTCTGCTGCCTAGGCCCCGACGTATGAGGCCCTCTCGGCGGCGGTTTTTTTTGCCCGGAGCCGGCACGGGGCTTGTGAACGTCCGGGGATTTCTCCCACGCCAAAGGGGCCAGCCCCGAAAGCTGTGGCCAGCCCTCGGCGCCCACTGCCGCCGCTTCCACGGCACCACAGAGCCTGGGGTTTCGGTGTCAACTGTGCTGCCTAGGCCCCGACGTATGAGGCCCGCTCGGCTGCATTTTTTTTTGCCCGGAGCCGGCACGGGGCTTGCGAACGTCCGGGGATTTCTCCCACGCCAAAGGGGCCAGCCCCGAAAGCTGTGGCCAGCCCTCGGCGCCCACTGCCGCCGCTTCCACGGCACCACAGAGCCTGGGGTTTCGGTCTCCCCTGTGCTGCCTAGGCCCCGACGTATGAGGCCCGCTCGGCGGCGGTTTTTTTTTGCCCGGAGCCGGCACGGGGCTTGCGAACGTCCGGGGATTTCTCCCACGCCAAAGGGGCCAGCCCCGAAAGCTGTGGCCAGCCCTCGGCGCCCACTGCCGCCGCTTCCACGGCACCACAGAGCCTGGGGCTGCGGTCTCCCCTGTGCTGCCTAGGCCCCGACGTATGAGGCCCGCTCGGCGGCGGTTTTTTTTGCCCGGAGCCGGCACGGGGCTTGCGAACGTCCGGGGATTTCTCCCACGCCAAAGGGGCCTGCCCCGAAAGCTGTGGCCAGCCCTCGGCGCCCACTGCCACCGCTTCCACGGCACCATAGGGCCTGGGGATTCAGTGTCAACTGTGCTGCCTAGGCCCCGACGTATGAGGCCCGCTCGGCTGCATTTTTTTTTGCCCGAAGCCAGCACGGGGCTTGCGAATGTCTGGGGATTTCTCCCACGCCAAAGGGGCCAGCCCCGAAAGCTGTGGCCAGCCCTCGGCGCCCACTGCCGCCGCTTCCACGGCACCACAGAGCCTGGGGCTGCGGTCTCCCCTGTGCTGCCTAGGCCCCGACGTATGAGGCCCGCTCGGCGGCGGTTTTTTTTGCCCGGAGCCGGCACGGGGCTTGCGAAAGTCCGGGGATTTCTCCCACGCCAAAGGGGCCAGCCCCGAAAGCTGTGGCCAGCCCTCGGCGCCCACTGCCGCCGCTTCCACGGCACCATAGAGCCTGGGGATTCAGTGTCAACTGTGCTGCCTAGGCCCCGACGTATGAGGCCAGCTCGGCTGCATTTTTTTTTGCCCGAAGCCAGCACGGGGCTTGCGAACGTCTGGGGATTTCTCCCACGCCAAAGGGGCCAGCCCCGAAAGCTGTGGCCAGCCCTCGGCGCCCACTGCCGCCGCTTCCACGGCACCACAGAGCCTGGGGCTGCGGTCTCCCCTGTGCTGCCTAGGCCCCGACGTATGAGGCCCGCTCGGCGGCGGTTTTTTTTGCGCGGAGCCGGCACGGGGCTTGCGAACGTCCCGGTATTTCTCCCACGCCAAAGGGGCCAGCCCCGAAAGCTGTGGCCAGCCCTCGGCGCCCACTGCCGCCGCTTCCACGGCACCACAGAGCCTGGGGTTTCGGTGTCAACTGTGCTGCCTAGGCCCCGACGTATGAGGCCCGCTCGGCTGCATTATTTTTTGCCCGGAGCCGGCACGGGGCTTGCGAACGTCCGGGGATTTCTCCAACGCCAAAGGGGCCTGCCCCGAAAGCTGTGGCCAGCCCTCGGCGCACACTGCCGCCGCTTCCACGGCACCACAGAGCCTGGGGTTTCGGTCTCCCCTGTGCTGCCTAGGCCCCGACGTATGAGGCCCGCTCGGCGGCGGATTTTTTGCCCGGAGCCGGCACGGGGCTTGCGAACATCCGGGGATTTCTCCCACGCCAAAGGGGCCAGCCCCGAAAGCTGTGCCCAGCCCTCGGCGCCCACTGCCGCCGCTTCCACGGCACCATAGAGCCTGGGGTTTCGGTGTCAACTGTGCTGCCTAGGCCCCGACGTATGAGGCCCGCTTGGCTGCATTTTTTTTTTCCCGAAGCCGGCACGGGGCTTGCGAACGTCTGGGGATTTCTCCCACGCCAAAGGGGCCAGCCCCGAAAGCTGTGGCCAGCCCTCGGCGCCCACTGCCGCCGCTTCCACGGCACCACAGAGCCTGGGGCTGTGGTGTCACCTCTGCTGCCTAGGCCCCGACGTATGAGTCCTGCTCGGCTGCGGTTTTTTTTTGCCCGGAGCCGGCACGGGGCTTGCGAACGTCCGGGGATTTCTCCAACGCCAAAGGGGCCAGCCCCGAAAGCTGTGGCCAGCCCTCGGCGCCCACTGCCGCCGCTTCCACGGCACCACAGAGCCTGGGGCTGCGGTCTCCCCTGTGCTGCCTAGGCCCCGACGTATGAGTCCTGCTCGGCTGCGGTTGTTTTTTCCTGGAGCCGGCACGGGGCTTGCGAACGTCTGGGGATTTCTCCCACGCCAAAGGGGCCAGCCCCGAAAGCTGTGGCCAGCCCTCGGCGCCCACTGCCGCCGCTTCCACGGCACCACAGAGCCTGGGGCTGCGGTCTCCCCTGTGCTGCCTAGGCCCCGACGTATGAGGCCCGCTCGGCGGCGGTTTTTTTTTGCCCGGAGCCGGCACGGGGCTTGCGAACGTCCGGGGATTTCTCCCACGCCAAAGGGGCCTGCCCCGAAAGATGTGGCCAGCCCTCGGCGCCCACTGCCGCCGCTTCCACGGCACCATAGAGCCTGGGGATTCGGTGTCAACTGTGCTGCCTAGGCCCCGACATATGAGGCCAGCTCGGCTGCATTTTTTTTTGCCCGAAGCCAGCACGGGGCTTGCGAACGTCTGGGGATTTCTCCCACGCCAAAGGGGCCAGCCCCGAAAGCTGTGGCCAGCCCTCGGCGCCCACTGCCGCCGCTTCCACGGCACCACAGAGCCTGGGGCTGCGGTCTCCCCTGTGCTGCCTAGGCCCCGACGTATGAGGCCCGCTCGGCGGCGGTTTTTTTTTGCGCGGAGCCGGCACGGGGCTTGCGAACGTCCCGGTATTTCTCCCACGCCAAAGGGGCCAGCCCCGAAAGCTGTGGCCAGCCCTCGGCGCCCACTGCCACCGCTTCCACGGCACCACAGAGCCTCGGGTTTCGGTGTCAACTGTGCTGCCTAGGCCCCGACGTATGAGGCCCGCTCGGCTGCATTTTTTTTTGCCCGGAGCCGGCACGGGGCTTGCGAACGTCCGGGGATTTCTCCAACGCCAAAGGGGCCTGCCCCGAAAGCTGTGGCCAGCCCTCGGCGCCCACTGCCGCCGCTTCCACGGCACCACAGAGCCTGGGGTTTCGGTCTCCCCTGTGCTGCCTAGGCCCCGACGTATGAGGCCCGCTCGGCGGCGGATTTTTTGCCCGGAGCCGGCACGGGGCTTGCGAACATCCGGGGATTTCTCCCACGCCAAAGGGGCCAGCCCCGAAAGCTGTGGCCAGCCCTCGGCGCCCACTGCCGCCGCTTCCACGGCACCATAGAGCCTGGGGTTTCGGTGTCAACTGTGCTGCCTAGGCCCCGACGTATGAGGCCCGCTTGGCTGCATTTTTTTTTTCCCGAAGCCGGCACGGGGCTTGCGAACGTCTGGGGATTTCTCCCACGCCAAAGGGGCCAGCCCCGAAAGCTGTGGCCAGCCCTCGGCGCCCACTGCCGCCGCTTCCACGGCACCACAGAGCCTGGGGCTGTGGTGTCACCTCTGCTGCCTAGGCCCCGACGTATGAGTCCTGCTCGGCTGCGGTTTTTTTTTGCCCGGAGCCGGCACGGGGCTTGCGAACGTCCGGGGATTTCTCCAACGCCAAAGGGGCCAGCCCCGAAAGCTGTGGCCAGCCCTCGGCGCCCACTGCCGCCGCTTCCACGGCACCACAGAGCCTGGGGCTGTGGTGTCACCTCTGCTGCCTAGGCCCCGACGTATGAGTCCTGCTCGGCTGCGGTTGTTTTTTCCTGGAGCCGGCACGGGGCTTGCGAACGTCTGGGGATTTCTCCCACGCCAAAGGGGCCAGCCCCGAAAGCTGTGGCCAGCCCTCGGCGCCCACTGCCGCCGCTTCCACGGCACCACAGAGCCTGGGGCTGCGGTCTCCCCTGTGCTGCCTAGGCCCCGACGTATGAGGCCCGCTCGGCGGCGGTTTTTTTTGCCCGGAGCCGGCACGGGGCTTGCGAACGTCCGGGGATTTCTCCCACGCCAAAGGGGCCTGCCCCGAAAGCTGTGGCCAGCCCTCGGCGCCCACTGCCGCCGCTTCCACGGCACCATAGAGCCTGGGGATTCAGTGTCAACTGTGCTGCCTAGGCCCCGACGTATGAGGCCAGCTCGGCTGCATTTTTTTTTGCCCGAAGCCAGCACGGGGCTTGCGAACGTCTGGGGATTTCTCCCACGCCAAAGGGGCCAGCCCCGAAAGCTGTGGCCAGCCCTCGGCGCCCACTGCCGCCGCTTCCACGGCACCACAGAGCCTGGGGCTGCGGTCTCCCCTGTGCTGCCTAGGCCCCGACGTATGAGGCCCGCTCGGCGGCGGATTTTTTGCCCGGAGCCGGCACGGGGCTTGCGAACATCCGGGGATTTCTCCCACGCCAAAGGGGCCAGCCCCGAAAGCTGTGGCCAGCCCTCGGCGCCCACTGCCGCCGCTTCCACGGCACCATAGAGCCTGGGGTTTCGGTGTCAACTGTGCTGCCTAGGCCCCGACGTATGAGGCCCGCTTGGCTGCATTTTTTTTTTCCCGGAGCCGGCACGGGGCTTGCGAACGTCTGGGGATTTCTCCCACGCCAAAGGGGCCAGCCCCGAAAGCTGTGGCCAGCCCTCGGCGCCCACTGCCGCCGCTTCCACGGCACCACAGAGCCTGGGGCTGTGGTGTCACCTCTGCTGCCTAGGCCCCGACGTATGAGTCCTGCTCGGCTGCAGTTTTTTTTGCCCGGAGCCGGCACGGGGCTTGCGAACGTCCCGGTATTTCTCCCACGCCAAAGGGGCCAGCCCCGAAAGCTGTGGCCAGCCCTCGGCGCCCACTGCCGCCGCTTCCACGGCACCACAGAGCCTCGGGTTTCGGTGTCAACTGTGCTGCCTAGGCCCCGACGTATGAGGCCCGCTCGGCTGCATTTTTTTTTGCCCGGAGCCGGCACGGGGCTTGCGAACGTCTGGGGATTTCTCCCACGCCAAAGGGGCCAGCCCCGAAAGCTGTGGCCAGCCCTCGGCGCCCACTGCCGCCGCTTCCACGGCACCACAGAGCCTGGGGCTGCGGTCTCCCCTGTGCTGCCTAGGCCCCGACGTATGAGGCCCGCTCGGCGGCGGATTTTTTGCCCGGAGCCGGCACGGGGCTTGCGAACATCCGGGGATTTCTCCCACGCCAAAGGGGCCAGCCCCGAAAGCTGTGGCCAGCCCTCGGCGCCCACTGCCGCCGCTTCCACGGCACCATAGAGCCTGGGGTTTCGGTGTCAACTGTGCTGCCTAGGCCCCGACGTATGAGGCCCGCTTGGCTGCATTTTTTTTTTCCCGGAGCCGGCACGGGGCTTGCGAACGTCCGGGGATTTCTCCCACGCCAAAGGGGCCAGCCCCGAAAGCTGTGGCCAGCCCTCGGCGCCCACTGCCGCCGCTTCCACGGCACCACAGAGCCTGGGGCTGCGGTCTCCCCTGTGCTGCCTAGGCCCCGACGTATGAGGCCCGCTCGGCGGCGGTTTTTTTTGCCCGGAGCCGGCACGGGGCTTGCGAACGTCCCGGTATTTCTCCCACGCCAAAGGGGCCAGCCCCGAAAGCTGTGGCCAGCCCTCGGCGCCCACTGCCGCCGCTTCCACGGCACCACAGAGCCTCGGGTTTCGGTGTCAACTGTGCTGCCTAGGCCCCGACGTATGAGGCCCGCTCGGCTGCATTTTTTTTTGCCCGGAGCCGGCACGGGGCTTGCGAACGTCCGGGGATTTCTCCAACGCCAAAGGGGCCTGCCCCGAAAGCTGTGGCCAGCCCTCGGCGCCCACTGCCGCCGCTTCCACGGCACCACAGAGCCTGGGGTTTCGGTCTCCCCTGTGCTGCCTAGGCCCCGACGTATGAGGCCCGCTCGGCGGCGGATTTTTTGCCCGGAGCCGGCACGGGGCTTGCGAACATCCGGGGATTTCTCCCACGCCAAAGGGGCCAGCCCCGAAAGCTGTGGCCAGCCCTCGGCGCCCACTGCCGCCGCTTCCACGGCACCATAGAGCCTGGGGTTTCGGTGTCAACTGTGCTGCCTAGGCCCCGACGTATGAGGCCCGCTTGGCTGCATTTTTTTTTTCCCGAAGCCGGCACGGGGCTTGCGAACGTCTGGGGATTTCTCCCACGCCAAAGGGGCCAGCCCCGAAAGCTGTGGGTGGCCCTCGGCGCCCACTGCCGCCGCTTCCACGGCACCACAGAGCCTGGGGCTGTGGTGTCACCTCTGCTGCCTAGGCCCCGACGTATGAGTCCTGCTCGGCTGCGGTTTTTTTTTGCCCGGAGCCGGCACGGGGCTTGCGAACGTCCGGGGATTTCTCCAACGCCAAAGGGGCCAGCCCCGAAAGCTGTGGCCAGCCCTCGGCGCCCACTGCCGCCGCTTCCACGGCACCACAGAGCCTGGGGCTGTGGTGTCACCTCTGCTGCCTAGGCCCCGACGTATGAGTCCTGCTCGGCTGCGGTTGTTTTTTCCTGGAGCCGGCACGGGGCTTGCGAACGTCTGGGGATTTCTCCCACGCCAAAGGGGCCAGCCCCGAAAGCTGTGGCCAGCCCTCGGCGCCCACTGCCGCCGCTTCCACGGCACCACAGAGCCTGGGGCTGCGGTCTCCCCTGTGCTGCCTAGGCCCCGACGTATGAGGCCCGCTCGGCGGCGGTTTTTTTTGCCCGGAGCCGGCACGGGGCTTGCGAACGTCCGGGGATTTCTCCCACGCCAAAGGGGCCTGCCCCGAAAGCTGTGGCCAGCCCTCGGCGCCCACTGCCGCCGCTTCCACGGCACCATAGAGCCTGGGGATTCAGTGTCAACTGTGCTGCCTAGGCCCCGACGTATGAGGCCAGCTCGGCTGCATTTTATTTTGCCCGAAGCCAGCACGGGGCTTGCGAACGTCTGGGGATTTCTCCCACGCCAAAGGGGCCAGCCCCGAAAGCTGTGGCCAGCCCTCGGCGCCCACTGCCGCCGCTTCCACGGCACCACAGAGCCTGGGGCTGCGGTCTCCCCTGTGCTGCCTAGGCCCCGACGTATGAGGCCCGCTCGGCGGCGGTTTGTTTTGCCCGGAGCCGGCACGGGGCTTGCGAACGTCCGGGGATTTCTCCCACGCCAAAGGGGCCAGCCCCGAAAGCTGTGGCCAGCCCTCGGCGCCCACTGCCGCCGCTTCCACGGCACCATAGAGCCTGGGGTTTCGGTGTCAACTGTGCTGCCTAGGCCCCGACGTATGAGGCCCGCTTGGCTGCATTTTTTTTTTCCCGAAGCCGGCACGGGGCTTGCGAACGTCTGGGGATTTCTCCCACGCCAAAGGGGCCAGCCCCGAAAGCTGTGGCCAGCCCTCGGCGCCCACTGCCGCCGCTTCCACGGCACCACAGAGCCTGGGGCTGTGGTGTCACCTCTGCTGCCTAGGCCCCGACGTATGAGTCCTGCTCGGCTGCGGTTTTTTTTTTCCTGGAGCCGGCACGGGGCTTGCGAACGTCCGGGGATTTCTCCCACGCCAAAGGGGCCAGCCCCGAAAGCTGTGGCCAGCCCTTGGCGCCCACTGCCGCCGCTTCCACGGCACCACAGAGCCTGGGGCTGCGGTGTCAACTGTGCTGCCTAGGCCCCGACGTATGAGGCCCGCTCGGCTGCATTTTTTTTTGCCCGGAGCCGGCAAGGGGCTTGCGAACGTCCGGGGATTTCTCCCACGCCAAGGGGGCCAGCCCCGAAAGCTGTGGCCAGCCCTCGGCGCCCACTGCCGCCGCTTCCACGGCACCACAGAGCCTGGGGCTGCGGTGTCACCTCTGCTGCCTAGGCCCCGACGTATGAGGCCCGCTCGGTGGCGGTTTTTTTTGCCCAGAGCCGGCACGGGGCTTGCGAACGTCCGGGGATTTCTCCCACGCCAAAGGGGCCAGCCCCGAAAGCTGTGGCCAGCCCTCGGCGCCCACTGCCGCCGCTTCCACGGCACCATAGAGCCTGGGGTTTCGGTGTCAACTGTGCCGCCTAGGCCCCGACGTATGAGGCCCGCTCGGCTGCATCTTTTTTTGCCCGGAGCCGGCATGGGGCTTGCGAACATCCGGGGATTTCTCCCACGCCAAAGGGGCCAGCCCCGAAAGCTGTGGCCAGCCCTCGGCGCCCACTGCCGCCGCTTCCACGGCAGCACAGAGCCTGGGGCTGCGGTCTCCCCTGTGCTGCCTAGGCCCCGACGTATGAGGCCCGCTCGGCGGTGGTTTGTTTTGCCCGGAGCCGGCACGGGGCTTGTGAACGTCCAGGTATTTCTCCCACGCCAAAGGGGTCAGCCCCGAAAGCTGTGGCCAGCCCTCGGCGCCCACTGCCGCCGCTTCCACGGCACCACAGAGCCTGGGGCTGCAGTCTCCCCTGTGCTGCCTAGGCCCCGACGTATGAGGCCCGCTCGGCGGCGGTTTTTTTTTGCGCGGAGCCGGCACGGGGCTTGCGAACGTCCGGGGATTTCTCCCACGCCAAAGGGGCCAGCCCCGAAAGCTGTGGCCAGCCCTCGGCGCCCACTGCCGCCGCTTCCACGGCACCATAGAGCCTGGGGATTCGGTGTCAACTGTGCTGCCTAGGCCCCGACGTATGAGGCCAGCTCGGCTGCATTTTTTTTTGCCCGAAGCCAGCACGGGGCTTGCGAACGTCTGGGGATTTCTCCCACGCCAAAGGGGCCAGCCCCGAAAGCTGTGGCCAGCCCTCGGCGCCCACTGCCGCCGCTTCCACGGCACCACAGAGCCTGGGGCTGCGGTCTCCCCTGTGCTGCCTAGGCCCCGACGTATGAGGCCCGCTCGGCGGCGGTTTTTTTTTGCGCGGAGCCGGCACGGGGCTTGCGAACGTCCGGGGATTTCTCCCACGCCAAAGGGGCCAGCCCCGAAAGCTGTGGCCAGCCCTCGGCGCCCACTGCCGCCGCTTCCACGGCACCACAGAGCCTGGGGCTGTGGTGTCACCTCTGCTGCCTAGGCCCCGACGTATGAGTCCTGCTCGGCTGCGGTTTTTTTTTCCTGGAGCCGGCACGGGGCTTGCGAACGTCCGGGGATTTCTCCCACGCCAAAGGGGCCAGCCTTGAAAGCTGTGGCCAGCCCTTGGCGCCCACTGCCGCCGCTTCCACGGCACCACAGAGCCTGGGGCTGCGGTCTCCCCTGTGCTGCCTAGGCCCCGACGTATGAGGCCCGCTCGGCTGCATTTTTTTTTGCCCGGAGCCGGCACGGGGCTTGCGAACGTCCGGGGATTTCTCCCACGCCAAAGGGGCCAGCCCCGAAAGCTGTGGCCAGCCCTCGGCGCCCACTGCCGCCGCTTCCACGGCACCACAGAGCCTGGGGCTGCGGTGTCACCTCTGCTGCCTAGGCCCCGACGTATGAGGCCCTCTCGGCGGCGGTTTTTTTTTGCCCGGAGCCGGCACGGGGCTTGTGAACGTCCGGGGATTTCTCCCACGCCAAAGGGACCAGCCCCGAAAGCTGTGGCCAGCCCTCGGCGCCCACTGCCGCCGCTTCCACGGCACCACAGAGCCTGGGGTTTCGGTGTCAACTGTGCTGCCTAGGCCCCGACCTATGAGGCCCGCTCGGCTGCATTTTTTTTTGCCCGGAGCCGGCACGGGGCTTGCGAACGTCCGGGGATTTCTCCCACGCCAAAGGGGCCAGCCCCGAAAGCTGTGGCCAGCCCTCGGCGCCCACTGCCGCCGCTTCCACGGCACCACAGAGCCTGGGGCTGCGGTCTCCCCTGTGCTGCCTAGGCCCCGACGTATGAGGCCCGCTCGGCGGCGGTTTTTTTTTGCGCGGAGCCGGCACGGGGCTTGTGAACGTCCGGGGATTTCTCCCACGCCAAAGGGGCCAGCCCCGAAAGCTGTGGCCAGCCCTCGGCGCCCACTGCCGCCGCTTCCACGGCACCACAGAGCCTGGGGTTTCGGTGTCAACTGTGCTGCCTAGGCCCCGACGTATGAGGCCCGCTTGGCTGCATTTTTTTTTTCCCGAAGCCGGCACGGGGCTTGCGAACGTCTGGGGATTTCTCCCACGCCAAAGGGGCCAGCCCCGAAAGCTGTGGCCAGCCCTCGGCGCCCACTGCCGCCGCTTCCACGGCACCACAGAGCCTGGGGCTGTGGTGTCACCTCTGCTGCCTAGGCCCCGACGTATGAGTCCTGCTCGGCTGCGGTTTTTTTTTCCTGGAGCCGGCACGGGGCTTGCGAACGTCCGGGGATTTCTCCCACGCCAAAGGGGCCAGCCCCGAAAGCTGTGGCCAGCCCTTGGCGCCCACTGCCGCCGCTTCCACGGCACCACAGAGCCTGGGGCTGCGGTGTCAACTGTGCTGCCTAGGCCCCGACGTATGAGGCCCGCTCGGCTGCATTTTTTTTTGCCCGGAGCCGGCAAGGGGCTTGCGAACGTCCGGGGATTTCTCCCACGCCAAGGGGGCCAGCCCCGAAAGCTGTGGCCAGCCCTCGGCGCCCACTGCCGCCGCTTCCACGGCACCACAGAGCCTGGGGCTGCGGTGTCACCTCTGCTGCCTAGGCCCCGACGTATGAGGCCCGCTCGGTGGCGGTTTTTTTTTGCCCAGAGCCGGCACGGGGCTTGCGAACGTCCGGGGATTTCTCCCACGCCAAAGGGGCCAGCCCCGAAAGCTGTGGCCAGCCCTCGGCGCCCACTGCCGCCGCTTCCACGGCACCATAGAGCCTGGGGTTTCGGTGTCAACTGTGCCGCCTAGGCCCCGACGTATGAGGCCCGCTCGGCTGCATCTTTTTTTGCCCGGAGCCGGCATGGGGCTTGCGAACATCCGGGGATTTCTCCCACGCCAAAGGGGCCAGCCCCGAAAGCTGTGGCCAGCCCTCGGCGCCCACTGCCGCCGCTTCCACGGCAGCACAGAGCCTGGGGCTGCGGTCTCCCCTGTGCTGCCTAGGCCCCGACGTATGAGGCCCGCTCGGCGGTGGTTTGTTTTGCCCGGAGCCGGCACGGGCTTGTGAACGTCCAGGTATTTCTCCCACGCCAAAGGGGTCAGCCCCGAAAGCTGTGGCCAGCCCTCGGCGCCCACTGCCGCCGCTTCCACGGCACCACAGAGCCTGGGGCTGCAGTCTCCCCTGTGCTGCCTAGGCCCCGACGTATGAGGCCCGCTCGGCGGCGGTTTTTTTTTGCGCGGAGCCGGCACGGGGCTTGCGAACGTCCGGGGATTTCTCCCACGCCAAAGGGGCCAGCCCCGAAAGCTGTGGCCAGCCCTCGGCGCCCACTGCCGCCGCTTCCACGGCACCATAGAGCCTGGGGATTCAGTGTCAACTGTGCTGCCTAGGCCCCGACGTATGAGGCCAGCTCGGCTGCATTTTTTTTTGCCCGAAGCCAGCACGGGGCTTGCGAACGTCTGGGGATTTCTCCCACGCCAAAGGGGCCAGCCCCGAAAGCTGTGGCCAGCCCTCGGCGCCCACTGCCGCCGCTTCCACGGCACCACAGAGCCTGGGGCTGCGGTCTCCCCTGTGCTGCCTAGGCCCCGACGTATGAGGCCCGCTCGGCGGCGGTTTTTTTTTGCGCGGAGCCGGCACGGGGCTTGCGAACGTCCGGGGATTTCTCCCACGCCAAAGGGGCCAGCCCCGAAAGCTGTGGCCAGCCCTCGGCGCCCACTGCCGCCGCTTCCACGGCACCACAGAGCCTGGGGCTGTGGTGTCACCTCTGCTGCCTAGGCCCCGACGTATGAGTCCTGCTCGGCTGCGGTTTTTTTTTTCCTGGAGCCGGCACGGGGCTTGCGAACGTCCGGGGATTTCTCCCACGCCAAAGGGGCCAGCCTTGAAAGCTGTGGCCAGCCCTTGGCGCCCACTGCCGCCGCTTCCACGGCACCACAGAGCCTGGGGCTGCGGTCTCCCCTGTGCTGCCTAGGCCCCGACGTATGAGGCCCGCTCGGCTGCATTTTTTTTTGCCCGGAGCCGGCACGGGGCTTGCGAACGTCCGGGGATTTCTCCCACGCCAAGGGGGCCAGCCCCGAAAGCTGTGGCCAGCCCTCGGCGCCCACTGCCGCCGCTTCCACGGCACCACAGAGCCTGGGGCTGCGGTGTCACCTCTGCTGCCTAGGCCCCGACGTATGAGGCCCTCTCGGCGGCGGTTTTTTTTTGCCCGGAGCCGGCACGGGGCTTGTGAACGTCCGGGGATTTCTCCCACGCCAAAGGGACCAGCCCCGAAAGCTGTGGCCAGCCCTCGGCGCCCACTGCCGCCGCTTCCACGGCACCACAGAGCCTGGGGTTTCGGTGTCAACTGTGCTGCCTAGGCCCCGACCTATGAGGCCCGCTCGGCTGCATTTTTTTTTGCCCGGAGCCGGCACGGGGCTTGCGAACGTCCGGGGATTTCTCCCACGCCAAAGGGGCCAGCCCCGAAAGCTGTGGCCAGCCCTCGGCGCCCACTGCCGCCGCTTCCACGGCACCACAGAGCCTGGGGCTGCGGTCTCCCCTGTGCTGCCTAGGCCCCGACGTATGAGGCCCGCTCGGCTGCATTTTTTTTTGCCCGGAGCCGGCACGGGGCTTGCGAACGTCCGGGGATTTCTCCCACGCCAAGGGGGCCAGCCCCGAAAGCTGTGGCCAGCCCTCGGCGCCCACTGCCGCCGCTTCCACGGCACCACAGAGCCTGGGGCTGCGGTGTCACCTCTGCTGCCTAGGCCCCGACGTATGAGGCCCTCTCGGCGGCGGTTTTTTTTTGCCCGGAGCCGGCACGGGGCTTGTGAACGTCCGGGGATTTCTCCCACGCCAAAGGGACCAGCCCCGAAAGCTGTGGCCAGCCCTCGGCGCCCACTGCCGCCGCTTCCACGGCACCACAGAGCCTGGGGTTTCGGTGTCAACTGTGCTGCCTAGGCCCCGACCTATGAGGCCCGCTCGGCTGCATTTTTTTTTGCCCGGAGCCGGCACGGGGCTTGCGAACGTCCGGGGATTTCTCCCACGCCAAAGGGGCCAGCCCCGAAAGCTGTGGCCAGCCCTCGGCGCCCACTGCCGCCGCTTCCACGGCACCACAGAGCCTGGGGCTGCGGTCTCCCCTGTGCTGCCTAGGCCCCGACGTATGAGGCCCGCTCGGCGGCGGTTTTTTTTTGCGCGGAGCCGGCACGGGGCTTGTGAACGTCCGGGGATTTCTCCCACGCCAAAGGGGCCAGCCCCGAAAGCTGTGGCCAGCCCTCGGCGCCCACTGCCGCCGCTTCCACGGCACCACAGAGCCTGGGGTTTCGGTGTCAACTGTGCTGCCTAGGCCCCGACGTATGAGGCCCGCTTGGCTGCATTTTTTTTTTCCCGAAGCCGGCACGGGGCTTGCGAACGTCTGGGGATTTCTCCCACGCCAAAGGGGCCAGCCCCGAAAGCTGTGGCCAGCCCTCGGCGCCCACTGCCGCCGCTTCCACGGCACCACAGAGCCTGGGGCTGTGGTGTCACCTCTGCTGCCTAGGCCCCGACGTATGAGTCCTGCTCGGCTGCGGTTTTTTTTTCCTGGAGCCGGCACGGGGCTTGCGAACGTCCGGGGATTTCTCCCACGCCAAAGGGGCCAGCCCCGAAAGCTGTGGCCAGCCCTTGGCGCCCACTGCCGCCGCTTCCACGGCACCACAGAGCCTGGGGCTGCGGTGTCAACTGTGCTGCCTAGGCCCCGACGTATGAGGCCCGCTCGGCTGCATTTTTTTTTGCCCGGAGCCGGCAAGGGGCTTGCGAACGTCCGGGGATTTCTCCCACGCCAAGGGGGCCAGCCCCGAAAGCTGTGGCCAGCCCTCGGCGCCCACTGCCGCCGCTTCCACGGCACCACAGAGCCTGGGGTTTCGGTGTCAACTGTGCTGCCTAGGCCCCGACGTATGAGGCCCGCTTGGCTGCATTTTTTTTTTCCCGAAGCCGGCACGGGGCTTGCGAACGTCTGGGGATTTCTCCCACGCCAAAGGGGCCAGCCCCGAAAGCTGTGGCCAGCCCTCGGCGCCCACTGCCGCCGCTTCCACGGCACCACAGAGCCTGGGGCTGTGGTGTCACCTCTGCTGCCTAGGCCCCGACGTATGAGTCCTGCTCGGCTGCGGTTTTTTTTTTCCTGGAGCCGGCACGGGGCTTGCGAACGTCCGGGGATTTCTCCCACGCCAAAGGGGCCAGCCCCGAAAGCTGTGGCCAGCCCTTGGCGCCCACTGCCGCCGCTTCCACGGCACCACAGAGCCTGGGGCTGCGGTGTCAACTGTGCTGCCTAGGCCCCGACGTATGAGGCCCGCTCGGCTGCATTTTTTTTTGCCCGGAGCCGGCAAGGGGCTTGCGAACGTCCGGGGATTTCTCCCACGCCAAGGGGGCCAGCCCCGAAAGCTGTGGCCAGCCCTCGGCGCCCACTGCCGCCGCTTCCACGGCACCACAGAGCCTGGGGCTGCGGTGTCACCTCTGCTGCCTAGGCCCCGACGTATGAGGCCCGCTCGGTGGCGGTTTTTTTTTGCCCAGAGCCGGCACGGGGCTTGCGAACGTCCGGGGATTTCTCCCACGCCAAAGGGGCCAGCCCCGAAAGCTGTGGCCAGCCCTCGGCGCCCACTGCCGCCGCTTCCACGGCACCATAGAGCCTGGGGTTTCGGTGTCAACTGTGCCGCCTAGGCCCCGACGTATGAGGCCCGCTCGGCTGCATCTTTTTTTGCCCGGAGCCGGCATGGGGCTTGCGAACATCCGGGGATTTCTCCCACGCCAAAGGGGCCAGCCCCGAAAGCTGTGGCCAGCCCTCGGCGCCCACTGCCGCCGCTTCCACGGCAGCACAGAGCCTGGGGCTGCGGTCTCCCCTGTGCTGCCTAGGCCCCGACGTATGAGGCCCGCTCGGCGGTGGTTTGTTTTGCCCGGAGCCGGCACGGGCTTGTGAACGTCCAGGTATTTCTCCCACGCCAAAGGGGTCAGCCCCGAAAGCTGTGGCCAGCCCTCGGCGCCCACTGCCGCCGCTTCCACGGCACCACAGAGCCTGGGGCTGCAGTCTCCCCTGTGCTGCCTAGGCCCCGACGTATGAGGCCCGCTCGGCGGCGGTTTTTTTTTGCGCGGAGCCGGCACGGGGCTTGCGAACGTCCGGGGATTTCTCCCACGCCAAAGGGGCCAGCCCCGAAAGCTGTGGCCAGCCCTCGGCGCCCACTGCCGCCGCTTCCACGGCACCATAGAGCCTGGGGATTCAGTGTCAACTGTGCTGCCTAGGCCCCGACGTATGAGGCCAGCTCGGCTGCATTTTTTTTTGCCCGAAGCCAGCACGGGGCTTGCGAACGTCTGGGGATTTCTCCCACGCCAAAGGGGCCAGCCCCGAAAGCTGTGGCCAGCCCTCGGCGCCCACTGCCGCCGCTTCCACGGCACCACAGAGCCTGGGGCTGCGGTCTCCCCTGTGCTGCCTAGGCCCCGACGTATGAGGCCCGCTCGGCGGCGGTTTTTTTTTGCGCGGAGCCGGCACGGGGCTTGCGAACGTCCGGGGATTTCTCCCACGCCAAAGGGGCCAGCCCCGAAAGCTGTGGCCAGCCCTCGGCGCCCACTGCCGCCGCTTCCACGGCACCACAGAGCCTGGGGCTGTGGTGTCACCTCTGCTGCCTAGGCCCCGACGTATGAGTCCTGCTCGGCTGCGGTTTTTTTTTCCTGGAGCCGGCACGGGGCTTGCGAACGTCCGGGGATTTCTCCCACGCCAAAGGGGCCAGCCTTGAAAGCTGTGGCCAGCCCTTGGCGCCCACTGCCGCCGCTTCCACGGCACCACAGAGCCTGGGGCTGCGGTCTCCCCTGTGCTGCCTAGGCCCCGACGTATGAGGCCCGCTCGGCTGCATTTTTTTTTGCCCGGAGCCGGCACGGGGCTTGCGAACGTCCGGGGATTTCTCCCACGCCAAGGGGGCCAGCCCCGAAAGCTGTGGCCAGCCCTCGGCGCCCACTGCCGCCGCTTCCACGGCACCACAGAGCCTGGGGCTGCGGTGTCACCTCTGCTGCCTAGGCCCCGACGTATGAGGCCCTCTCGGCGGCGGTTTTTTTTTGCCCGGAGCCGGCACGGGGCTTGTGAACGTCCGGGGATTTCTCCCACGCCAAAGGGACCAGCCCCGAAAGCTGTGGCCAGCCCTCGGCGCCCACTGCCGCCGCTTCCACGGCACCACAGAGCCTGGGGTTTCGGTGTCAACTGTGCTGCCTAGGCCCCGACCTATGAGGCCCGCTCGGCTGCATTTTTTTTTGCCCGGAGCCGGCACGGGGCTTGCGAACGTCCGGGGATTTCTCCCACGCCAAAGGGGCCAGCCCCGAAAGCTGTGGCCAGCCCTCGGCGCCCACTGCCGCCGCTTCCACGGCACCACAGAGCCTGGGGCTGCGGTCTCCCCTGTGCTGCCTAGGCCCCGACGTATGAGGCCCGCTCGGCTGCATTTTTTTTTGCCCGGAGCCGGCACGGGGCTTGCGAACGTCCGGGGATTTCTCCCACGCCAAGGGGGCCAGCCCCGAAAGCTGTGGCCAGCCCTCGGCGCCCACTGCCGCCGCTTCCACGGCACCACAGAGCCTGGGGCTGCGGTGTCACCTCTGCTGCCTAGGCCCCGACGTATGAGGCCCTCTCGGCGGCGGTTTTTTTTTGCCCGGAGCCGGCACGGGGCTTGTGAACGTCCGGGGATTTCTCCCACGCCAAAGGGACCAGCCCCGAAAGCTGTGGCCAGCCCTCGGCGCCCACTGCCGCCGCTTCCACGGCACCACAGAGCCTGGGGTTTCGGTGTCAACTGTGCTGCCTAGGCCCCGACCTATGAGGCCCGCTCGGCTGCATTTTTTTTTGCCCGGAGCCGGCACGGGGCTTGCGAACGTCCGGGGATTTCTCCCACGCCAAAGGGGCCAGCCCCGAAAGCTGTGGCCAGCCCTCGGCGCCCACTGCCGCCGCTTCCACGGCACCACAGAGC
Organism: Pelecanus crispus; assembly: GCF_030463565.1. Lineage (NCBI taxonomy): Eukaryota > Metazoa > Chordata > Aves > Pelecaniformes > Pelecanidae > Pelecanus > Pelecanus crispus. Next base: position 5,794,631 of record NC_134659.1, on the reverse strand, counting down.
CTGGGGCTGCGGTCTCCCCTGTGCTGCCTAGGCCCCGACGTATGAGGCCCGCTCGGCGGCGGTTTTTTTTTGCGCGGAGCCGGCACGGGGCTTGTGAACGTCCGGGGATTTCTCCCACGCCAAAGGGGCCAGCCCCGAAAGCTGTGGCCAGCCCTCGGCGCCCACTGCCGCCGCTTCCACGGCACCACAGAGCCTGGGGTTTCGGTGTCAACTGTGCTGCCTAGGCCCCGACGTATGAGGCCCGCTTGGCTGCATTTTTTTTTTCCCGAAGCCGGCACGGGGCTTGCGAACGTCTGGGGATTTCTCCCACGCCAAAGGGGCCAGCCCCGAAAGCTGTGGCCAGCCCTCGGCGCCCACTGCCGCCGCTTCCACGGCACCACAGAGCCTGGGGCTGTGGTGTCACCTCTGCTGCCTAGGCCCCGACGTATGAGTCCTGCTCGGCTGCGGTTTTTTTTTCCTGGAGCCGGCACGGGGCTTGCGAACGTCCGGGGATTTCTCCCACGCCAAAGGGGCCAGCCCCGAAAGCTGTGGCCAGCCCTTGGCGCCCACTGCCGCCGCTTCCACGGCACCACAGAGCCTGGGGCTGCGGTGTCAACTGTGCTGCCTAGGCCCCGACGTATGAGGCCCGCTCGGCTGCATTTTTTTTTGCCCGGAGCCGGCAAGGGGCTTGCGAACGTCCGGGGATTTCTCCCACGCCAAGGGGGCCAGCCCCGAAAGCTGTGGCCAGCCCTCGGCGCCCACTGCCGCCGCTTCCACGGCACCACAGAGCCTGGGGCTGCGGTGTCACCTCTGCTGCCTAGGCCCCGACGTATGAGGCCCGCTCGGTGGCGGTTTTTTTTGCCCAGAGCCGGCACGGGGCTTGCGAACGTCCGGGGATTTCTCCCACGCCAAAGGGGCCAGCCCCGAAAGCTGTGGCCAGCCCTCGGCGCCCACTGCCGCCGCTTCCACGGCACCATAGAGCCTGGGGTTTCGGTGTCAACTGTGCCGCCTAGGCCCCGACGTATGAGGCCCGCTCGGCTGCATCTTTTTTTGCCCGGAGCCGGCATGGGGCTTGCGAACATCCGGGGATTTCTCCCACGCCAAAGGGGCCAGCCCCGAAAGCTGTGGCCAGCCCTCGGCGCCCACTGCCGCCGCTTCCACGGCAGCACAGAGCCTGGGGCTGCGGTCTCCCCTGTGCTGCCTAGGCCCCGACGTATGAGGCCCGCTCGGCGGTGGTTTGTTTTGCCCGGAGCCGGCACGGGCTTGTGAACGTCCAGGTATTTCTCCCACGCCAAAGGGGTCAGCCCCGAAAGCTGTGGCCAGCCCTCGGCGCCCACTGCCGCCGCTTCCACGGCACCACAGAGCCTGGGGCTGCAGTCTCCCCTGTGCTGCCTAGGCCCCGACGTATGAGGCCCGCTCGGCGGCGGTTTTTTTTTGCGCGGAGCCGGCACGGGGCTTGCGAACGTCCGGGGATTTCTCCCACGCCAAAGGGGCCAGCCCCGAAAGCTGTGGCCAGCCCTCGGCGCCCACTGCCGCCGCTTCCACGGCACCATAGAGCCTGGGGATTCAGTGTCAACTGTGCTGCCTAGGCCCCGACGTATGAGGCCAGCTCGGCTGCATTTTTTTTTGCCCGAAGCCAGCACGGGGCTTGCGAACGTCTGGGGATTTCTCCCACGCCAAAGGGGCCAGCCCCGAAAGCTGTGGCCAGCCCTCGGCGCCCACTGCCGCCGCTTCCACGGCACCACAGAGCCTGGGGCTGCGGTCTCCCCTGTGCTGCCTAGGCCCCGACGTATGAGGCCCGCTCGGCGGCGGTTTTTTTTTGCGCGGAGCCGGCACGGGGCTTGCGAACGTCCGGGGATTTCTCCCACGCCAAAGGGGCCAGCCCCGAAAGCTGTGGCCAGCCCTCGGCGCCCACTGCCGCCGCTTCCACGGCACCACAGAGCCTGGGGCTGTGGTGTCACCTCTGCTGCCTAGGCCCCGACGTATGAGTCCTGCTCGGCTGCGGTTTTTTTTTTCCTGGAGCCGGCACGGGGCTTGCGAACGTCCGGGGATTTCTCCCACGCCAAAGGGGCCAGCCTTGAAAGCTGTGGCCAGCCCTTGGCGCCCACTGCCGCCGCTTCCACGGCACCACAGAGCCTGGGGCTGCGGTCTCCCCTGTGCTGCCTAGGCCCCGACGTATGAGGCCCGCTCGGCTGCATTTTTTTTTGCCCGGAGCCGGCACGGGGCTTGCGAACGTCCGGGGATTTCTCCCACGCCAAGGGGGCCAGCCCCGAAAGCTGTGGCCAGCCCTCGGCGCCCACTGCCGCCGCTTCCACGGCACCACAGAGCCTGGGGCTGCGGTGTCACCTCTGCTGCCTAGGCCCCGACGTATGAGGCCCTCTCGGCGGCGGTTTTTTTTGCCCGGAGCCGGCACGGGGCTTGTGAACGTCCGGGGATTTCTCCCACGCCAAAGGGACCAGCCCCGAAAGCTGTGGCCAGCCCTCGGCGCCCACTGCCGCCGCTTCCACGGCACCACAGAGCCTGGGGTTTCGGTGTCAACTGTGCTGCCTAGGCCCCGACCTATGAGGCCCGCTCGGCTGCATTTTTTTTTGCCCGGAGCCGGCACGGGGCTTGCGAACGTCCGGGGATTTCTCCCACGCCAAAGGGGCCAGCCCCGAAAGCTGTGGCCAGCCCTCGGCGCCCACTGCCGCCGCTTCCACGGCACCACAGAGCCTGGGGCTGCGGTCTCCCCTGTGCTGCCTAGGCCCCGACGTATGAGGCCCGCTCGGCGGCGGTTTTTTTTTTGCGCGGAGCCGGCACGGGGCTTGTGAACGTCCGGGGATTTCTCCCACGCCAAAGGGGCCAGCCCCGAAAGCTGTGGCCAGCCCTCGGCGCCCACTGCCGCCGCTTCCACGGCACCACAGAGCCTGGGGTTTCGGTGTCAACTGTGCTGCCTAGGCCCCGACGTATGAGGCCCGCTCGGCTGCATTTTTTTTTGCCCGGAGCCGACACGGGGCTTGCGAACGTCCGGGGATTTCTCCCACGCCAAAGGGGCCTGCCCCGAAAGCTGTGGCCAGCCCTCGGCGCCCACTGCCGCCGCTTCCACGGCACCACAGAGTCTGGGGTTTCGGTCTCCCCTGTGCTGCCTAGGCCCCGACGTATGAGGCCCGCTCGGCGGCGTTTTTTTTTTGCCCGGAGCCGGCACGGGGCTTGCGAACGTCCGGGGATTTCTCCCACGCCAAAGGGGCCAGCCCCGAAAGCTGTGGCCAGCCCTCGGCGCCCACTGCCGCCGCTTCCACGGCAGCACAGAGCCTGGGGCTGCGGTCTCCCCTGTGCTGCCTAGGCCCCGACGTATGAGGCCCGCTCGGCGGTGGTTTGTTTTGCCCGGAGCCGGCACGGGCTTGTGAACGTCCAGGTATTTCTCCCACGCCAAAGGGGTCAGCCCCGAAAGCTGTGGCCAGCCCTCGGCGCCCACTGCCGCCGCTTCCACGGCACCACAGAGCCTGGGGCTGCAGTCTCCCCTGTGCTGCCTAGGCCCCGACGTATGAGGCCCGCTCGGCGGCGGTTTTTTTTGCGCGGAGCCGGCACGGGGCTTGCGAACGTCCGGGGATTTCTCCCACGCCAAAGGGGCCAGCCCCGAAAGCTGTGGCCAGCCCTCGGCGCCCACTGCCGCCGCTTCCACGGCACCATAGAGCCTGGGGATTCAGTGTCAACTGTGCTGCCTAGGCCCCGACGTATGAGGCCAGCTCGGCTGCATTTTTTTTTGCCCGAAGCCAGCACGGGGCTTGCGAACGTCTGGGGATTTCTCCCACGCCAAAGGGGCCAGCCCCGAAAGCTGTGGCCAGCCCTCGGCGCCCACTGCCGCCGCTTCCACGGCACCACAGAGCCTGGGGCTGCGGTCTCCCCTGTGCTGCCTAGGCCCCGACGTATGAGGCCCGCTCGGCGGCGGTTTTTTTTTGCGCGGAGCCGGCACGGGGCTTGCGAACGTCCGGGGATTTCTCCCACGCCAAAGGGGCCAGCCCCGAAAGCTGTGGCCAGCCCTCGGCGCCCACTGCCGCCGCTTCCACGGCACCACAGAGCCTGGGGCTGTGGTGTCACCTCTGCTGCCTAGGCCCCGACGTATGAGTCCTGCTCGGCTGCGGTTTTTTTTTTCCTGGAGCCGGCACGGGGCTTGCGAACGTCCGGGGATTTCTCCCACGCCAAAGGGGCCAGCCTTGAAAGCTGTGGCCAGCCCTTGGCGCCCACTGCCGCCGCTTCCACGGCACCACAGAGCCTGGGGCTGCGGTCTCCCCTGTGCTGCCTAGGCCCCGACGTATGAGGCCCGCTCGGCTGCATTTTTTTTTGCCCGGAGCCGGCACGGGGCTTGCGAACGTCCGGGGATTTCTCCCACGCCAAGGGGGCCAGCCCCGAAAGCTGTGGCCAGCCCTCGGCGCCCACTGCCGCCGCTTCCACGGCACCACAGAGCCTGGGGCTGCGGTGTCACCTCTGCTGCCTAGGCCCCGACGTATGAGGCCCTCTCGGCGGCGGTTTTTTTTTGCCCGGAGCCGGCACGGGGCTTGTGAACGTCCGGGGATTTCTCCCACGCCAAAGGGACCAGCCCCGAAAGCTGTGGCCAGCCCTCGGCGCCCACTGCCGCCGCTTCCACGGCACCACAGAGCCTGGGGTTTCGGTGTCAACTGTGCTGCCTAGGCCCCGACCTATGAGGCCCGCTCGGCTGCATTTTTTTTTGCCCGGAGCCGGCACGGGGCTTGCGAACGTCCGGGGATTTCTCCCACGCCAAAGGGGCCAGCCCCGAAAGCTGTGGCCAGCCCTCGGCGCCCACTGCCGCCGCTTCCACGGCACCACAGAGCCTGGGGCTGCGGTCTCCCCTGTGCTGCCTAGGCCCCGACGTATGAGGCCCGCTCGGCTGCATTTTTTTTTGCCCGGAGCCGGCACGGGGCTTGCGAACGTCCGGGGATTTCTCCCACGCCAAGGGGGCCAGCCCCGAAAGCTGTGGCCAGCCCTCGGCGCCCACTGCCGCCGCTTCCACGGCACCACAGAGCCTGGGGCTGCGGTGTCACCTCTGCTGCCTAGGCCCCGACGTATGAGGCCCTCTCGGCGGCGGTTTTTTTTGCCCGGAGCCGGCACGGGGCTTGTGAACGTCCGGGGATTTCTCCCACGCCAAAGGGACCAGCCCCGAAAGCTGTGGCCAGCCCTCGGCGCCCACTGCCGCCGCTTCCACGGCACCACAGAGCCTGGGGTTTCGGTGTCAACTGTGCTGCCTAGGCCCCGACCTATGAGGCCCGCTCGGCTGCATTTTTTTTTGCCCGGAGCCGGCACGGGGCTTGCGAACGTCCGGGGATTTCTCCCACGCCAAAGGGGCCAGCCCCGAAAGCTGTGGCCAGCCCTCGGCGCCCACTGCCGCCGCTTCCACGGCACCACAGAGCCTGGGGCTGCGGTCTCCCCTGTGCTGCCTAGGCCCCGACGTATGAGGCCCGCTCGGCGGCGGTTTTTTTTTTGCGCGGAGCCGGCACGGGGCTTGTGAACGTCCGGGGATTTCTCCCACGCCAAAGGGGCCAGCCCCGAAAGCTGTGGCCAGCCCTCGGCGCCCACTGCCGCCGCTTCCACGGCACCACAGAGCCTGGGGTTTCGGTGTCAACTGTGCTGCCTAGGCCCCGACGTATGAGGCCCGCTTGGCTGCATTTTTTTTTTCCCGAAGCCGGCACGGGGCTTGCGAACGTCTGGGGATTTCTCCCACGCCAAAGGGGCCAGCCCCGAAAGCTGTGGCCAGCCCTCGGCGCCCACTGCCGCCGCTTCCACGGCACCACAGAGCCTGGGGCTGTGGTGTCACCTCTGCTGCCTAGGCCCCGACGTATGAGTCCTGCTCGGCTGCGGTTTTTTTTTTCCTGGAGCCGGCACGGGGCTTGCGAACGTCCGGGGATTTCTCCCACGCCAAAGGGGCCAGCCCCGAAAGCTGTGGCCAGCCCTTGGCGCCCACTGCCGCCGCTTCCACGGCACCACAGAGCCTGGGGCTGCGGTGTCAACTGTGCTGCCTAGGCCCCGACGTATGAGGCCCGCTCGGCTGCATTTTTTTTTGCCCGGAGCCGGCAAGGGGCTTGCGAACGTCCGGGGATTTCTCCCACGCCAAGGGGGCCAGCCCCGAAAGCTGTGGCCAGCCCTCGGCGCCCACTGCCGCCGCTTCCACGGCACCACAGAGCCTGGGGCTGCGGTGTCACCTCTGCTGCCTAGGCCCCGACGTATGAGGCCCGCTCGGTGGCGGTTTTTTTTTGCCCAGAGCCGGCACGGGGCTTGCGAACGTCCGGGGATTTCTCCCACGCCAAAGGGGCCAGCCCCGAAAGCTGTGGCCAGCCCTCGGCGCCCACTGCCGCCGCTTCCACGGCACCATAGAGCCTGGGGTTTCGGTGTCAACTGTGCCGCCTAGGCCCCGACGTATGAGGCCCGCTCGGCTGCATCTTTTTTTGCCCGGAGCCGGCATGGGGCTTGCGAACATCCGGGGATTTCTCCCACGCCAAAGGGGCCAGCCCCGAAAGCTGTGGCCAGCCCTCGGCGCCCACTGCCGCCGCTTCCACGGCAGCACAGAGCCTGGGGCTGCGGTCTCCCCTGTGCTGCCTAGGCCCCGACGTATGAGGCCCGCTCGGCGGTGGTTTGTTTTGCCCGGAGCCGGCACGGGCTTGTGAACGTCCAGGTATTTCTCCCACGCCAAAGGGGTCAGCCCCGAAAGCTGTGGCCAGCCCTCGGCGCCCACTGCCGCCGCTTCCACGGCACCACAGAGCCTGGGGCTGCAGTCTCCCCTGTGCTGCCTAGGCCCCGACGTATGAGGCCCGCTCGGCGGCGGTTTTTTTTTGCGCGGAGCCGGCACGGGGCTTGCGAACGTCCGGGGATTTCTCCCACGCCAAAGGGGCCAGCCCCGAAAGCTGTGGCCAGCCCTCGGCGCCCACTGCCGCCGCTTCCACGGCACCATAGAGCCTGGGGATTCAGTGTCAACTGTGCTGCCTAGGCCCCGACGTATGAGGCCAGCTCGGCTGCATTTTTTTTTGCCCGAAGCCAGCACGGGGCTTGCGAACGTCTGGGGATTTCTCCCACGCCAAAGGGGCCAGCCCCGAAAGCTGTGGCCAGCCCTCGGCGCCCACTGCCGCCGCTTCCACGGCACCACAGAGCCTGGGGCTGCGGTCTCCCCTGTGCTGCCTAGGCCCCGACGTATGAGGCCCGCTCGGCGGCGGTTTTTTTTTGCGCGGAGCCGGCACGGGGCTTGCGAACGTCCGGGGATTTCTCCCACGCCAAAGGGGCCAGCCCCGAAAGCTGTGGCCAGCCCTCGGCGCCCACTGCCGCCGCTTCCACGGCACCACAGAGCCTGGGGCTGTGGTGTCACCTCTGCTGCCTAGGCCCCGACGTATGAGTCCTGCTCGGCTGCGGTTTTTTTTTCCTGGAGCCGGCACGGGGCTTGCGAACGTCCGGGGATTTCTCCCACGCCAAAGGGGCCAGCCTTGAAAGCTGTGGCCAGCCCTTGGCGCCCACTGCCGCCGCTTCCACGGCACCACAGAGCCTGGGGCTGCGGTCTCCCCTGTGCTGCCTAGGCCCCGACGTATGAGGCCCGCTCGGCTGCATTTTTTTTTGCCCGGAGCCGGCACGGGGCTTGCGAACGTCCGGGGATTTCTCCCACGCCAAGGGGGCCAGCCCCGAAAGCTGTGGCCAGCCCTCGGCGCCCACTGCCGCCGCTTCCACGGCACCACAGAGCCTGGGGCTGCGGTGTCACCTCTGCTGCCTAGGCCCCGACGTATGAGGCCCTCTCGGCGGCGGTTTTTTTTGCCCGGAGCCGGCACGGGGCTTGTGAACGTCCGGGGATTTCTCCCACGCCAAAGGGACCAGCCCCGAAAGCTGTGGCCAGCCCTCGGCGCCCACTGCCGCCGCTTCCACGGCACCACAGAGCCTGGGGTTTCGGTGTCAACTGTGCTGCCTAGGCCCCGACCTATGAGGCCCGCTCGGCTGCATTTTTTTTTGCCCGGAGCCGGCACGGGGCTTGCGAACGTCCGGGGATTTCTCCCACGCCAAAGGGGCCAGCCCCGAAAGCTGTGGCCAGCCCTCGGCGCCCACTGCCGCCGCTTCCACGGCACCACAGAGCCTGGGGCTGCGGTCTCCCCTGTGCTGCCTAGGCCCCGACGTATGAGGCCCGCTCGGCGGCGGTTTTTTTTTGCGCGGAGCCGGCACGGGGCTTGTGAACGTCCGGGGATTTCTCCCACGCCAAAGGGGCCAGCCCCGAAAGCTGTGGCCAGCCCTCGGCGCCCACTGCCGCCGCTTCCACGGCACCACAGAGCCTGGGGTTTCGGTGTCAACTGTGCTGCCTAGGCCCCGACGTATGAGGCCCGCTCGGCTGCATTTTTTTTTTGCCCGGAGCCGACACGGGGCTTGCGAACGTCCGGGGATTTCTCCCACGCCAAAGGGGCCTGCCCCGAAAGCTGTGGCCAGCCCTCGGCGCCCACTGCCGCCGCTTCCACGGCACCACAGAGTCTGGGGTTTCGGTCTCCCCTGTGCTGCCTAGGCCCCGACGTATGAGGCCCGCTCGGCGGCGTTTTTTTTTTCCCGGAGCCGGCACGGGGCTTGCGAACGTCCGGGGATTTCTCCCACGCCAAAGGGGCCAGCCCCGAAAGCTGTGGCCAGCCCTCGGCGCCCACTGCCGCCGCTTCCACGGCACCACAGAGCCTGGGGTTTCGGTGTCAACTGTGCTGCCTAGGCCCCGACGTATGAGGCCCGCTCGGCTGCATTTTTTTTTGCCCGGAGCCGGCACGGGGCTTGCGAACGTCCGGGGATTTCTCCCACGCCAAAGGGGCCAGCCCCGAAAGCTGTGGCCAGCCCTCGGCGCCCACTGCCGCCGCTTCCACGGCACCACAGAGCCTGGGGTTTCGGTCTCCCCTGTGCTGCCTAGGCCCCGACGTATGAGGCCCGCTCGGCGGCGGTTTTTTTTTGCCCGGAGCCGGCACGGGGCTTGCGAACGTCCGGGGATTTCTCCCACGCCAAAGGGGCCTGCCCCGAAAGCTGTGGCCAGCCCTCGGCGCCCACTGCCACCGCTTCCACGGCACCATAGAGCCTGGGGATTCAGTGTCAACTGTGCTGCCTAGGCCCCGACGTATGAGGCCCGCTCGGCTGCATTTTTTTTTGCCCGAAGCCAGCACGGGGCTTGCGAATGTCTGGGGATTTCTCCCACGCCAAAGGGGCCAGCCCCGAAAGCTGTGGCCAGCCCTCGGCGCCCACTGCCGCCGCTTCCACGGCACCACAGAGCCTGGGGCTGCGGTCTCCCCTGTGCTGCCTAGGCCCCGACGTATGAGGCCCGCTCGGCGGCGGTTTTTTTTTGCCCGGAGCCGGCACGGGGCTTGCGAAAGTCCGGGGATTTCTCCCACGCCAAAGGGGCCAGCCCCGAAAGCTGTGGCCAGCCCTCGGCGCCCACTGCCGCCGCTTCCACGGCACCATAGAGCCTGGGGATTCAGTGTCAACTGTGCCGCCTAGGCCCCGACGTATGAGGCCCGCTCGGCTGCATTTTTTTTTGCCCGAAGCCAGCACGGGGCTTGCGAACGTCTGGGGATTTCTCCCACGCCAAAGGGGCCAGCCCCGAAAGCTGTGGCCAGCCCTCGGCGCCCACTGCCGCCGCTTCCACGGCACCACAGAGCCTGGGGCTGCGGTCTCCCCTGTGCTGCCTAGGCCCCGACGTATGAGGCCCGCTCGGCGGCGGTTTTTTTTTGCGCGGAGCCGGCACGGGGCTTGCGAACGTCCGGGGATTTCTCCCACGCCAAAGGGGCCAGCCCCGAAAGCTGTGGCCAGCCCTCGGCGCCCACTGCCGCCGCTTCCACGGCACCACAGAGCCTGGGGCTGTGGTGTCACCTCTGCTGCCTAGGCCCCGACGTATGAGTCCTGCTCGGCTGCGGTTTTTTTTTCCTGGAGCCGGCACGGGGCTTGCGAACGTCCGGGGATTTCTCCCACGCCAAAGGGGCCAGCCTTGAAAGCTGTGGCCAGCCCTTGGCGCCCACTGCCGCCGCTTCCACGGCACCACAGAGCCTGGGGCTGCGGTCTCCCCTGTGCTGCCTAGGCCCCGACGTATGAGGCCCGCTCGGCTGCATTTTTTTTTGCCCGGAGCCGGCACGGGGCTTGCGAACGTCCGGGGATTTCTCCCACGCCAAGGGGGCCAGCCCCGAAAGCTGTGGCCAGCCCTCGGCGCCCACTGCCGCCGCTTCCACGGCACCACAGAGCCTGGGGCTGCGGTGTCACCTCTGCTGCCTAGGCCCCGACGTATGAGGCCCTCTCGGCGGCGGTTTTTTTTTGCCCGGAGCCGGCACGGGGCTTGTGAACGTCCGGGGATTTCTCCCACGCCAAAGGGACCAGCCCCGAAAGCTGTGGCCAGCCCTCGGCGCCCACTGCCGCCGCTTCCACGGCACCACAGAGCCTGGGGTTTCGGTGTCAACTGTGCTGCCTAGGCCCCGACCTATGAGGCCCGCTCGGCTGCATTTTTTTTTGCCCGGAGCCGGCACGGGGCTTGCGAACGTCCGGGGATTTCTCCCACGCCAAAGGGGCCAGCCCCGAAAGCTGTGGCCAGCCCTCGGCGCCCACTGCCGCCGCTTCCACGGCACCACAGAGCCTGGGGCTGCGGTCTCCCCTGTGCTGCCTAGGCCCCGACGTATGAGGCCCGCTCGGCGGCGGTTTTTTTTTGCGCGGAGCCGGCACGGGGCTTGTGAACGTCCGGGGATTTCTCCCACGCCAAAGGGGCCAGCCCCGAAAGCTGTGGCCAGCCCTCGGCGCCCACTGCCGCCGCTTCCACGGCACCACAGAGCCTGGGGTTTCGGTGTCAACTGTGCTGCCTAGGCCCCGACGTATGAGGCCCGCTCGGCTGCATTTTTTTTTGCCCGGAGCCGACACGGGGCTTGCGAACGTCCGGGGATTTCTCCCACGCCAAAGGGGCCTGCCCCGAAAGCTGTGGCCAGCCCTCGGCGCCCACTGCCGCCGCTTCCACGGCACCACAGAGTCTGGGGTTTCGGTCTCCCCTGTGCTGCCTAGGCCCCGACGTATGAGGCCCGCTCGGCGGCGTTTTTTTTTTGCCCGGAGCCGGCACGGGGCTTGCGAACGTCCGGGGATTTCTCCCACGCCAAAGGGGCCAGCCCCGAAAGCTGTGGCCAGCCCTCGGCGCCCACTGCCGCCGCTTCCACGGCACCACAGAGCCTGGGGTTTCGGTGTCAACTGTGCTGCCTAGGCCCCGACGTATGAGGCCCGCTCGGCTGCATTTTTTTTTGCCCGGAGCCGGCACGGGGCTTGCGAACGTCCGGGGATTTCTCCCACGCCAAAGGGGCCAGCCCCGAAAGCTGTGGCCAGCCCTCGGCGCCCACTGCCGCCGCTTCCACGGCACCACAGAGCCTGGGGTTTCGGTCTCCCCTGTGCTGCCTAGGCCCCGACGTATGAGGCCCGCTCGGCGGCGGTTTTTTTTTGCCCGGAGCCGGCACGGGGCTTGCGAACGTCCGGGGATTTCTCCCACGCCAAAGGGGCCTGCCCCGAAAGCTGTGGCCAGCCCTCGGCGCCCACTGCCACCGCTTCCACGGCACCATAGAGCCTGGGGATTCAGTGTCAACTGTGCTGCCTAGGCCCCGACGTATGAGGCCCGCTCGGCTGCATTTTTTTTTGCCCGAAGCCAGCACGGGGCTTGCGAATGTCTGGGGATTTCTCCCACGCCAAAGGGGCCAGCCCCGAAAGCTGTGGCCAGCCCTCGGCGCCCACTGCCGCCGCTTCCACGGCACCACAGAGCCTGGGGCTGCGGTCTCCCCTGTGCTGCCTAGGCCCCGACGTATGAGGCCCGCTCGGCGGCGGTTTTTTTTTGCCCGGAGCCGGCACGGGGCTTGCGAAAGTCCGGGGATTTCTCCCACGCCAAAGGGGCCAGCCCCGAAAGCTGTGGCCAGCCCTCGGCGCCCACTGCCGCCGCTTCCACGGCACCATAGAGCCTGGGGATTCAGTGTCAACTGTGCCGCCTAGGCCCCGACGTATGAGGCCCGCTCGGCTGCATTTTTTTTTGCCCGAAGCCAGCACGGGGCTTGCGAACGTCTGGGGATTTCTCCCACGCCAAAGGGGCCAGCCCCGAAAGCTGTGGCCAGCCCTCGGCGCCCACTGCCGCCGCTTCCACGGCACCACAGAGCCTGGGGCTGCGGTGTCACCTCTGCTGCCTAGGCCCCGACGTATGAGGCCCGCTCGGTGGCGGTTTTTTTTGCCCGGAGCCGGCACGGGGCTTGCGAACGTCCGGGGATTTCTCCCACGCCAAAGGGGCCAGCCCCGAAAGCTGTGGCCAGCCCTCGGCGCGCACTGCCGCCGCTTCCACGGCACCACAGAGCCTGGGGTTTCGGTGTCAACTGTGCTGCCTAGGCCCCGACGTATGAGGTCCGCTCGGCTGCATTTTTTTTTGCCCGGAGCCGGCACGGGGCTTGCGAACGTCCGGGGATTTCTCCCACGCCAAAGGGGCCAGCCCCGAAAGCTGTGGCCAGCCCTCGGCGCCCACTGCCGCCGCTTCCACGGCACCACAGAGCCTGGGGTTTCGGTCTCCCCTGTGCTGCCTAGGCCCCGACGTATGAGGCCCGCTCGGCTGCATTTTTTTTTGCCCGGAGCCGGCACGGGGCTTGCGAACGTCCGGGGATTTCTCCCACGCCAAAGGGGCCAGCCCCGAAAGCTGTGGCCAGCCCTCGGCGCCCACTGCCGCCGCTTCCACGGCACCACAGAGCCTGGGGCTGCGGTCTCCCCTGTGCTGCCTAGGCCCCGACGTATGAGGCCCGCTCGGCGGCGGTTTTTTTTTGCGCGGAGCCGGCACGGGGCTTGTGAACGTCCGGGGATTTCTCCCACGCCAAAGGGGCCAGCCCCGAAAGCTGTGGCCAGCCCTCGGCGCCCACTGCCGCCGCTTCCACGGCACCACAGAGCCTGGGGTTTCGGTGTCAACTGTGCTGCCTAGGCCCCGACGTATGAGGCCCGCTCGGCTGCATTTTTTTTTGCCCGGAGCCGGCACGGGGCTTGCGAACGTCCGGGGATTTCTCCCACGCCAAAGGGGCCAGCCCCGAAAGCTGTGGCCAGCCCTCGGCGCCCACTGCCGCCGCTTCCACGGCACCACAGAGCCTGGGGTTTCGGTCTCCCCTGTGCTGCCTAGGCCCCGACGTATGAGGCCCGCTCGGCGGCGGTTTTTTTTTGCCCGGAGCCGGCACGGGGCTTGCGAACGTCCGGGGATTTCTCCCACGCCAAAGGGGCCTGCCCCGAAAGCTGTGGCCAGCCCTCGGCGCCCACTGCCACCGCTTCCACGGCACCATAGAGCCTGGGATTCAGTGTCAACTGTGCTGCCTAGGCCCCGACGTATGAGGCCCGCTCGGCTGCATTTTTTTTTGCCCGAAGCCAGCACGGGGCTTGCGAATGTCTGGGGATTTCTCCCACGCCAAAGGGGCCAGCCCCGAAAGCTGTGGCCAGCCCTCGGCGCCCACTGCCGCCGCTTCCACGGCACCACAGAGCCTGGGGCTGCGGTCTCCCCTGTGCTGCCTAGGCCCCGACGTATGAGGCCCGCTCGGCGGCGGTTTTTTTTTGCCCGGAGCCGGCACGGGGCTTGCGAAAGTCCGGGGATTTCTCCCACGCCAAAGGGGCCAGCCCCGAAAGCTGTGGCCAGCCCTCGGCGCCCACTGCCGCCGCTTCCACGGCACCATAGAGCCTGGGGATTCAGTGTCAACTGTGCCGCCTAGGCCCCGACGTATGAGGCCCGCTCGGCTGCATTTTTTTTTGCCCGAAGCCAGCACGGGGCTTGCGAACGTCTGGGGATTTCTCCCACGCCAAAGGGGCCAGCCCCGAAAGCTGTGGCCAGCCCTCGGCGCCCACTGCCGCCGCTTCCACGGCACCACAGAGCCTGGGGCTGCGGTGTCACCTCTGCTGCCTAGGCCCCGACGTATGAGGTCCGCTCGGCTGCATTTTTTTTTGCCCGGAGCCGGCACGGGGCTTGCGAACGTCCGGGGATTTCTCCCACGCCAAAGGGGCCAGCCCCGAAAGCTGTGGCCAGCCCTCGGCGCCCACTGCCGCCGCTTCCACGGCACCACAGAGCCTGGGGCTGCGGTCTCCCCTGTGCTGCCTAGGCCCCGACGTATGAGGCCCGCTCGGCGGCGGTTTTTTTTTGCCCGGAGCCGGCACGGGGCTTGTGAACGTCCGGGGATTTCTCCCACGCCAAAGGGGCCTGCCCCGAAAGCTGTGGCCAGCCCTCGGTGCCCACTGCCGCCGCTTCCACGGCACCATAGAGCCTGGGGATTCAGTGTCAACTGTGCTGCCTAGGCCCCGACGTATGAGGCCCGCTCGGCTGCATTTTTTTTTGCCCGAAGCCAGCACGGGGCTTGCGAACGTCTGGGGATTTCTCCCACGCCAAAGGGGCCAGCCCCGAAAGCTGTGGCCAGCCCTCGGCGCCCACTGCCGCCGCTTCCACGGCACCATAGAGCCTGGGGATTCAGTGTCAACTGTGCTGCCTAGGCCCCGACGTATGAGGCCAGCTCGGCTGCATTTTTTTTTGCCCGAAGCCAGCACGGGGCTTGCGAACGTCTGGGGATTTCTCCCACGCCAAAGGGGCCAGCCCCGAAAGCTGTGGCCAGCCCTCGGCGCCCACTGCCGCCGCTTCCACGGCACCACAGAGCCTGGGGCTGCGGTCTCCCCTGTGCTGCCTAGGCCCCGACGTATGAGGCCCGCTCGGCGGCGGTTTTTTTTTGCGCGGAGCCGGCACGGGGCTTGCGAACGTCCCGGTATTTCTCCCACGCCAAAGGGGCCAGCCCCGAAAGCTGTGGCCAGCCCTCGGCGCCCACTGCCGCCGCTTCCACGGCACCACAGAGCCTCGGGTTTCGGTGTCAACTGTGCTGCCTAGGCCCCGACGTATGAGGCCCGCTCGGCTGCATTTTTTTTTGCCCGGAGCCGGCACGGGGCTTGCGAACGTCCGGGGATTTCTCCAACGCCAAAGGGGCCTGCCCCGAAAGCTGTGGCCAGCCCTCGGCGCCCACTGCCGCCGCTTCCACGGCACCACAGAGCCTGGGGTTTCGGTCTCCCCTGTGCTGCCTAGGCCCCGACGTATGAGGCCCGCTCGGCGGCGGATTTTTTGCCCGGAGCCGGCACGGGGCTTGCGAACATCCGGGGATTTCTCCCACGCCAAAGGGGCCAGCCCCGAAAGCTGTGGCCAGCCCTCGGCGCCCACTGCCGCCGCTTCCACGGCACCATAGAGCCTGGGGTTTCGGTGTCAACTGTGCTGCCTAGGCCCCGACGTATGAGGCCCGCTTGGCTGCATTTTTTTTTTCCCGAAGCCGGCACGGGGCTTGCGAACGTCTGGGGATTTCTCCCACGCCAAAGGGGCCAGCCCCGAAAGCTGTGGCCAGCCCTCGGCGCCCACTGCCGCCGCTTCCACGGCACCACAGAGCCTGGGGCTGTGGTGTCACCTCTGCTGCCTAGGCCCCGACGTATGAGTCCTGCTCGGCTGCGGTTTTTTTTTGCCCGGAGCCGGCACGGGGCTTGCGAACGTCCGGGGATTTCTCCAACGCCAAAGGGGCCAGCCCCGAAAGCTGTGGCCAGCCCTCGGCGCCCACTGCCGCCGCTTCCACGGCACCACAGAGCCTGGGGCTGTGGTGTCACCTCTGCTGCCTAGGCCCCGACGTATGAGTCCTGCTCGGCTGCGGTTGTTTTTTCCTGGAGCCGGCACGGGGCTTGCGAACGTCTGGGGATTTCTCCCACGCCAAAGGGGCCAGCCCCGAAAGCTGTGGCCAGCCCTCGGCGCCCACTGCCGCCGCTTCCACGGCACCACAGAGCCTGGGGCTGCGGTCTCCCCTGTGCTGCCTAGGCCCCGACGTATGAGGCCTGCTCGGCGGCGGTTTTTTTTTGCCCGGAGCCGGCACGGGGCTTGCGAACGTCCGGGGATTTCTCCCACGCCAAAGGGGCCTGCCCCGAAAGCTGTGGCCAGCCCTCGGCGCCCACTGCCGCCGCTTCCACGGCACCATAGAGCCTGGGGATTCAGTGTCAACTGTGCAGCCTAGGCCCCGACGTATGAGGCCAGCTCGGCTGCATTTTTTTTTGCCCGAAGCCAGCACGGGGCTTGCGAACGTCTGGGGATTTCTCCCACGCCAAAGGGGCCAGCCCCGAAAGCTGTGGCCAGCCCTCGGCGCCCACTGCCGCCGCTTCCACGGCACCACAGAGCCTGGGGCTGCGGTCTCCCCTGTGCTGCCTAGGCCCCGACGTATGAGGCCCGCTCGGCGGCGGATTTTTTGCCCGGAGCCGGCACGGGGCTTGCGAACATCCGGGGATTTCTCCCACGCCAAAGGGGCCAGCCCCGAAAGCTGTGGCCAGCCCTCGGCGCCCACTGCCGCCGCTTCCACGGCACCATAGAGCCTGGGGTTTCGGTGTCAACTGTGCTGCCTAGGCCCCGACGTATGAGGCCCGCTTGGCTGCATTTTTTTTTTCCCGAAGCCGGCACGGGGCTTGCGAACGTCTGGGGATTTCTCCCACGCCAAAGGGGCCAGCCCCGAAAGCTGTGGCCAGCCCTCGGCGCCCACTGCCGCCGCTTCCACGGCACCACAGAGCCTGGGGCTGTGGTGTCACCTCTGCTGCCTAGGCCCCGACGTATGAGTCCTGCTCGGCTGCGGTTTTTTTTTTCCTGGAGCCGGCACGGGGCTTGCGAACGTCCGGGGATTTCTCCCACGCCAAAGGGGCCAGCCCCGAAAGCTGTGGCCAGCCCTCGGCGCCCACTGCCGCCGCTTCCACGGCACCATAGAGGCTGGGGTTTCGGTGTCAACTGTGCCGCCTAGGCCCCGACGTATGAGGCCCGCTCGGCTGCATCTTTTTTTGCCCGGAGCCGGCATGGGGCTTGCGAACGTCCGGGGATTTCTCCCACGCCAAAGGGGCCAGCCCCGAAAGCTGTGGCCAGCCCTCGGCGCCCACTGCCGCCGCTTCCACGGCACCACAGAGCCTGGGGCTGCGGTCTCCCCTGTGCTGCCTAGGCCCCGACGTATGAGGCCCGCTCGGCGGTGGTTTGTTTTGCCCGGAGCCGGCACGGGGCTTGTGAACGTCCAGGTATTTCTCCCACGCCAAAGGGGTCAGCCCCGAAAGCTGTGGCCAGCCCTCGGCGCCCACTGCCGCCGCTTCCACGGCACCACAGAGCCTGGGGCTGCAGTCTCCCCTGTGCTGCCTAGGCCCCGACGTATGAGGCCCGCTCGGCGGCGGTTTTTTTTTTGCGCGGAGCCGGCACGGGGCTTGCGAACGTCTGGGGATTTCTCCCACGCCAAAGGGGCCAGCCCCGAAAGCTGTGGCCAGCCCTCGGCGCCCACTGCCGCCGCTTCCACGGCACCACAGAGCCTGGGGCTGTGGGTGTCACCTCTGCTGCCTAGGGACGTATGAGGCCCGCTCGGCGGTGGTTTGTTTTGCCCGGAGCCGGCACGGGGCTTGTGAACGTCCAGGTATTTCTCCCACGCCAAAGGGGTCAGCCCCGAAAGCTGTGGCCAGCCCTCGGCGCCCACTGCCGCCGCTTCCACGGCACCACAGAGCCTGGGGCTGCAGTCTCCCCTGTGCTGCCTAGGCCCCGACGTATGAGGCCCGCTCGGCGGCGGTTTTTTTTGCGCGGAGCCGGCACGGGGCTTGCGAACGTCCGGGGATTTCTCCCACGCCAAAGGGGCCAGCCCCGAAAGCTGTGGCCAGCCCTCGGCGCCCACTGCCGCCGCTTCCACGGCACCATAGAGCCTGGGGATTCAGTGTCACCTGTGCTGCCTAGGCCCCGACGTATGAGGCCAGCTCGGCTGCATTTTTTTTTGCCCGAAGCCAGCACGGGGCTTGCGAACGTCTGGGGATTTCTCCCACGCCAAAGGGGCCAGCCCCGAAAGCTGTGGCCAGCCCTCGGCGCCCACTGCCGCCGCTTCCACGGCACCACAGAGCCTGGGGCTGCGGTCTCCCCTGTGCTGCCTAGGCCCCGACGTATGAGGCCCGCTCGGCGGCGGTTTTTTTTTGCGCGGAGCCGGCACGGGGCTTGCGAACGTCCGGGGATTTCTCCCACGCCAAAGGGGCCAGCCCCGAAAGCTGTGGCCAGCCCTCGGCGCCCACTGCCGCCGCTTCCACGGCACCACAGAGCCTGGGGCTGTGGTGTCACCTCTGCTGCCTAGGCCCCGACGTATGAGTCCTGCTCGGCTGCGGTTTTTTTTGCGCGGAGCCGGCACGGGGCTTGCGAACGTCCGGGGATTTCTCCCACGCCAAAGGGGCCAGCCTTGAAAGCTGTGGCCAGCCCTTGGCGCCCACTGCCGCCGCTTCCACGGCACCACAGAGCCTGGGGCTGCGGTCTCCCCTGTGCTGCCTAGGCCCTGACGTATGAGGCCCGCTCGGCTGCATTTTTTTTTGCCCGGAGCCGGCACGGGGCTTGCGAACGTCCGGGGATTTCTCCCACGCCAAGGGGGCCAGCCCCGAAAGCTGTGGCCAGCCCTCGGCGCCCACTGCCGCCGCTTCCACGGCACCACAGAGCCTGGGGCTGCGGTGTCACCTCTGCTGCCTAGGCCCCGACGTATGAGGCCCTCTCGGCGGCGGTTTTTTTTGCCCGGAGCCGGCACGGGGCTTGTGAACGTCCGGGGATTTCTCCCACGCCAAAGGGACCAGCCCCGAAAGCTGTGGCCAGCCCTCGGCGCCCACTGCCGCCGCTTCCACGGCACCACAGAGTCTGGGGTTTCGGTCTCCCCTGTGCTGCCTAGGCCCCGACGTATGAGGCCCGCTCGGCGGCGTTTTTTTTTTGCCCGGAGCCGGCACGGGGCTTGCGAACGTCCGGGGATTTCTCCCACGCCAAAGGGGCCAGCCCCGAAAGCTGTGGCCAGCCCTCGGCGCCCACTGCCGCCGCTTCCACGGCACCACAGAGCCTGGGGTTTCGGTGTCAACTGTGCTGCCTATGCCCCGACGTATGAGGCCCGCTCGGCTGCATTTTTTTTTGCCCGGAGCCGGCACGGGGCTTGCGAACGTCCGGGGATTTCTCCCACGCCAAAGGGGCCAGCCCCGAAAGCTGTGGCCAGCCCTCGGCGCCCACTGCCGCCGCTTCCACGGCACCACAGAGCCTGGGGTTTCGGTCTCCCCTGTGCTGCCTAGGCCCCGACGTATGAGGCCCGCTCGGCGGCGGTTTTTTTTTGCCCGGAGCCGGCACGGTGCTTGCGAACGTCCGGGGATTTCTCCCACGCCAAAGGGGCCAGCCCCGAAAGCTGTGGCCAGCCCTCGGCGCCCACTGCCGCCGCTTCCACGGCACCACAGAGCCTGGGGCTGCGGTCTCCCCTGTGCTGCCTAGGCCCCGACGTATGAGGCCCGCTCGGCGGCGGTTTTTTTTGCCCGGAGCCGGCACGGGGCTTGCGAACGTCCGGGGATTTCTCCCACGCCAAAGGGGCCTGCCCCGAAAGCTGTGGCCAGCCCTCGGCGCCCACTGCCACCGCTTCCACGGCACCATAGAGCCTGGGGATTCAGTGTCAACTGTGCTGCCTAGGCCCCGACGTATGAGGCCCGCTCGGCTGCATTTTTTTTTGCCCGAAGCCAGCACGGGGCTTGCGAATGTCTGGGGATTTCTCCCACGCCAAGGGGGCCAGCCCCGAAAGCTGTGGCCAGCCCTCGGCGCCCACTGCCGCCGCTTCCACGGCACCACAGAGCCTGGGGCTGCGGTGTCACCTCTGCTGCCTAGGCCCCGACGTATGAGGCCCGCTCGGTGGCGGTTTTTTTTGCCCAGAGCCGGCACGGGGCTTGCGAACGTCCGGGGATTTCTCCCACGCCAAAGGGGCCAGCCCCGAAAGCTGTGGCCAGCCCTCGGCGCCCACTGCCGCCGCTTCCACGGCACCACAGAGCCTGGGGTTTCGGTGTCAACTGTGCCGCCTAGGCCCCGACGTATGAGGCCCGCTCGGCTGCATCTTTTTTTGCCCGGAGCCGGCATGGGGCTTGCGAACGTCCGGGGATTTCTCCCACGCCAAAGGGGCCAGCCCCGAAAGCTGTGGCCAGCCCTCGGCGCCCACTGCCGCCGCTTCCACGGCAGCACAGAGCCTGGGGCTGCGGTCTCCCCTGTGCTGCCTAGGCCCCGACGTATGAGGCCCGCTCGGCGGTGGTTTGTTTTGCCCGGAGCCGGCACGGGGCTTGTGAACGTCCAGGTATTTCTCCCACGCCAAAGGGGTCAGCCCCGAAAGCTGTGGCCAGCCCTCGGCGCCCACTGCCGCCGCTTCCACGGCACCACAGAGCCTGGGGCTGCAGTCTCCCCTGTGCTGCCTAGGCCCCGACGTATGAGGCCCGCTCGGCGGCGGTTTTTTTTGCGCGGAGCCGGCACGGGGCTTGCGAACGTCCGGGGATTTCTCCCACGCCAAAGGGGCCAGCCCCGAAAGCTGTGGCCAGCCCTCGGCGCCCACTGCCGCCGCTTCCACGGCACCATAGAGCCTGGGGATTCAGTGTCAACTGTGCTGCCTAGGCCCCGACGTATGAGGCCAGCTCGGCTGCATTTTTTTTTGCCCGAAGCCAGCACGGGGCTTGCGAACGTCTGGGGATTTCTCCCACGCCAAAGGGGCCAGCCCCGAAAGCTGTGGCCAGCCCTCGGCGCCCACTGCCGCCGCTTCCACGGCACCACAGAGCCTGGGGCTGCGGTCTCCCCTGTGCTGCCTAGGCCCCGACGTATGAGGCCCGCTCGGCGGCGGTTTTTTTTGCGCGGAGCCGGCACGGGGCTTGCGAACGTCCGGGGATTTCTCCCACGCCAAAGGGGCCAGCCCCGAAAGCTGTGGCCAGCCCTCGGCGCCCACTGCCGCCGCTTCCACGGCACCACAGAGCCTGGGGCTGTGGTGTCACCTCTGCTGCCTAGGCCCCGACGTATGAGTCCTGCTCGGCTGCGGTTTTTTTTTGCGCGGAGCCGGCACGGGGCTTGCGAACGTCCGGGGATTTCTCCCACGCCAAAGGGGCCAGCCTTGAAAGCTGTGGCCAGCCCTTGGCGCCCACTGCCGCCGCTTCCACGGCACCACAGAGCCTGGGGCTGCGGTCTCCCCTGTGCTGCCTAGGCCCTGACGTATGAGGCCCGCTCGGCTGCATTTTTTTTTGCCCGGAGCCGGCACGGGGCTTGCGAACGTCCGGGGATTTCTCCCACGCCAAGGGGGCCAGCCCCGAAAGCTGTGGCCAGCCCTCGGCGCCCACTGCCGCCGCTTCCACGGCACCACAGAGCCTGGGGCTGCGGTGTCACCTCTGCTGCCTAGGCCCCGACGTATGAGGCCCTCTCGGCGGCGGTTTTTTTTGCCCGGAGCCGGCACGGGGCTTGTGAACGTCCGGGGATTTCTCCCACGCCAAAGGGACCAGCCCCGAAAGCTGTGGCCAGCCCTCGGCGCCCACTGCCGCCGCTTCCACGGCACCACAGAGTCTGGGGTTTCGGTCTCCCCTGTGCTGCCTAGGCCCCGACGTATGAGGCCCGCTCGGCGGCGTTTTTTTTTGCCCGGAGCCGGCACGGGGCTTGCGAACGTCCGGGGATTTCTCCCACGCCAAAGGGGCCAGCCCCGAAAGCTGTGGCCAGCCCTCGGCGCCCACTGCCGCCGCTTCCACGGCACCACAGAGCCTGGGGTTTCGGTGTCAACTGTGCTGCCTAGGCCCCGACGTATGAGGCCCGCTCGGCTGCATTTTTTTTTGCCCGGAGCCGGCACGGGGCTTGCGAACGTCCGGGGATTTCTCCCACGCCAAAGGGGCCAGCCCCGAAAGCTGTGGCCAGCCCTCGGCGCCCACTGCCGCCGCTTCCACGGCACCACAGAGCCTGGGGTTTCGGTCTCCCCTGTGCTGCCTAGGCCCCGACGTATGAGGCCCGCTCGGCGGCGGTTTTTTTTTGCCCGGAGCCGGCACGGGGCTTGCGAACGTCCGGGGATTTCTCCCACGCCAAAGGGGCCAGCCCCGAAAGCTGTGGCCAGCCCTCGGCGCCCACTGCCGCCGCTTCCACGGCACCACAGAGCCTGGGGCTGCGGTCTCCCCTGTGCTGCCTAGGCCCCGACGTATGAGGCCCGCTCGGCGGCGGTTTTTTTTGCCCGGAGCCGGCACGGGGCTTGCGAACGTCCGGGGATTTCTCCCACGCCAAAGGGGCCTGCCCCGAAAGCTGTGGCCAGCCCTCGGCGCCCACTGCCACCGCTTCCACGGCACCATAGAGCCTGGGGATTCAGTGTCAACTGTGCTGCCTAGGCCCCGACGTATGAGGCCCGCTCGGCTGCATTTTTTTTTGCCCGAAGCCAGCACGGGGCTTGCGAATGTCTGGGGATTTCTCCCACGCCAAAGGGGCCAGCCCCGAAAGCTGTGGCCAGCCCTCGGCGCCCACTGCCGCCGCTTCCACGGCACCACAGAGCCTGGGGCTGCGGTCTCCCCTGTGCTGCCTAGGCCCCGACGTATGAGGCCCGCTCGGCGGCGGTTTTTTTTGCCCGGAGCCGGCACGGGGCTTGCGAAAGTCCGGGGATGTCTCCCACGCCAAAGGGGCCAGCCCCGAAAGCTGTGGCCAGCCCTCGGCGCCCACTGCCGCCGCTTCCACGGCACCATAGAGCCTGGGGATTCAGTGTCAACTGTGCTGCCTAGGCCCCGACGTATGAGGCCAGCTCGGCTGCATTTTTTTTTGCCCGAAGCCAGCACGGGGCTTGCGAACGTCTGGGGATTTCTCCCACGCCAAAGGGGCCAGCCCCGAAAGCTGTGGCCAGCCCTCGGCGCCCACTGCCGCCGCTTCCACGGCACCACAGAGCCTGGGGCTGCGGTCTCCCCTGTGCTGCCTAGGCCCTGACGTATGAGGCCCGCTCGGCGGCGGTTTTTTTTTGCGCGGAGCCGGCACGGGGCTTGCGAACGTCCGGGGATTTCTCCCACGCCAAAGGGGCCAGCCCCGAAAGCTGTGGCCAGCCCTCGGCGCCCACTGCCGCTGCTTCCACGGCACCACAGAGCCTGGGGCTGTGGTGTCACCTCTGCTGCCTAGGCCCCGACGTATGAGGCCCGCTCGGCGGCGGTTTTTTTTTGCGCGGAGCCGGCACGGGGCTTGCGAACGTCCGGGGATTTCTCCCACGCCAAAGGGGCCTGCCCCGAAAGCTGTGGCCAGCCCTCGGCGCCCACTGCCGCTGCTTCCACGGCACCACAGAGCCTAGGGCTGTGGTGTCACCTCTGCTGCCTAGGCCCCGACGTATGAGTCCTGCTCGGCTGCGGTGTTTTTTTCCTGGAGCAGGCACGGGGCTTGCGAACGTCCGGGGATTTCTCCCACGCCAAAGGGGCCAGCCCCGAAAGCTGTGGCCAGCCCTTGGCGCCCACTGCCGCCGCTTCCACGGCACCACAGAGCCTGGGGCTGCGGTGTCAACTGTGCTGCCTAGGCCCCGACGTATGAGGCCCGCTCGGCTGCATTTTTTTTTGCCCGGAGCCGGCACGGGGCTTGCGAACGTCCGGGGATTTCTCCCACGCCAAGGGGGCCAGCCCCGAAAGCTGTGGCCAGCCCTCGGCGCCCACTGCCGCCGCTTCCACGGCACCACAGAGCCTGGGTCTGCGGTGTCACCTCTGCTGCCTAGGCCCCGACGTATGAGGCCCGCTCGGTGGCGGTTTTTTTTTGCCCGGAGCCGGCACGGGGCTTGTGAACGTCCGGGGATTTCTCCCACGCCAAAGGGGCCAGCCCCGAAAGCTGTGGCCAGCCCTCGGCGCCCACTGCCGCCGCTTCCACGGCCCCACAGAGCCTGGGGCTGCGGTCTCCCCTGTGCTGCCTAGGCCCCGACGTATGAGGCCCGCTCGGCGGCGGTTTTTTTTTGCCCGGAGCCGGCACGGGGCTTGCGAACGTCCGGGGATTTCTCCCACGCCAAAGGGGCCAGCCCCGAAAGCTGTGGCCAGCCCTCGGCGCCCACTGCCGCCGCTTCCACGGCACCACAGAGCCTGGGGTTTCGGTGTCAACTGTGCTGCCTAGGCCCCGACGTATGAGGCCCGCTCGGCTGCATTTTTTTTGGCCCGGAGCCGACACGGGGCTTGCGAACGTCCGGGGATTTCTCCCACGCCAAAGGGGCCTGCCCCAAAGCTGTGGCCAGCCCTCGGCGCCCACTGCCGCCGCTTCCACGGCACCACAGAGCCTGGGGTTTCGGTCTCCCCTGTGCTGCCTAGGCCCCGACGTATGAGGCCCGCTCGGCGGCGGTCTTTTTTGCCCGGAGCCGGCACGGGGCTTGCGAACGTCCGGGGATTTCTCCCACGCCAAAGGGGCCAGCCCCGAAAGCTGTGGCCAGCCCTCGGCGCCCACTGCCGCCGCTTCCACGGCACCACAGAGCCTGGGGCTGCGGTCTCCCCTGTGCTGCCTAGGCCCCGACGTATGAGGCCCGCTCGGCGGCGTTTTTTTTTGCCCGGAGCCGGCACGGTGCTTGCGAACGTCCGGGGATTTCTCCCACGCCAAAGGGGCCAGCCCCGAAAGCTGTGGCCAGCCCTCGGCGCCCACTGCCGCCGCTTCCACGGCACCACAGAGCCTGGGGCTGCGGTCTCCCCTGTGCTGCCTAGGCCCCGACGTATGAGGCCCGCTCGGCGGCGGTTTTTTTTGCCCGGAGCCGGCACGGGGCTTGTGAACGTCCGGGGATTTCTCCCACGCCAAAGGGGCCAGCCCCGAAAGCTGTGGCCAGCCCTTGGTGCCCACTGCCGCCGCTTCCACGGCACCACAGAGCCTGGGGTTTCGGTGTCAACTGTGCTGCCTAGGCCCCGACGTATGAGGCCCGCTCGGCTGCATTTTTTTTTGCCCGGAGCCGACACGGGGCTTGCGAACGTCCGGGGATTTCTCCCACGCCAAAGGGGCCTGCCCCGAAAGCTGTGGCCAGCCCTCGGCGCCCACTGCCGCCGCTTCCACGGCACCACAGAGCCTGGGGTTTCGGTCTCCCCTGTGCTGCCTAGGCCCCGACGTATGAGGCCCGCTCGGCGGCGTTTTTTTTTTGCGCGGAGCCGGCACGGGGCTTGCGAACGTCCGGGGATTTCTCCCACGCCAAAGGGGCCAGCCCCGAAAGCTGTGGCCAGCCCTCGGCGCCCACTGCCGCTGCTTCCACGGCACCACAGAGCCTGGGGTTTCGGTGTCAACTGTGCTGCCTAGGCCCCGACGTATGAGGCCCGCTCGGCTGCATTTTTTTTTGCCCGGAGCCGGCACGGGGCTTGCGAACGTCCGGGGATTTCTCCCACGCCAAAGGGGCCTGCCCCGAAAGCTGTGGCCAGCCCTCGGCGCCCACTGCCGCCGCTTCCACGGCACCACAGAGCCTGGGGTTTCGGTCTCCCCTGTGCTGCCTAGGCCCCGACGTATGAGGCCCGCTCGGCGGCGGTTTTTTTTGCGCGGAGCCGGCACGGGGCTTGCGAACGTCCGGGGATTTCTCCCACGCCAAAGGGGCCAGCCCCGAAAGCTGTGGCCAGCCCTCGGCGCCCACTGCCGCCGCTTCCACGGCACCACAGAGCCT
This sequence comes from Pelecanus crispus, assembly GCF_030463565.1. Taxonomy (NCBI): domain Eukaryota; kingdom Metazoa; phylum Chordata; class Aves; order Pelecaniformes; family Pelecanidae; genus Pelecanus; species Pelecanus crispus. The sequence goes on along the minus strand of NC_134659.1, from coordinate 5,769,249 downwards.
GGGGCTGCGGTCTCCCCTGTGCTGCCTAGGCCCCGACGTATGAGGCCCGCTCGGCGGCGGTTTTTTTTGCCCGGAGCCGGCACGGGGCTTGCGAACGTCCGGGGATTTCTCCCACGCCAAAGGGGCCTGCCCCGAAAGCTGTGGCCAGCCCTCGGCGCCCACTGCCACCGCTTCCACGGCACCATAGAGCCTGGGGATTCAGTGTCAACTGTGCTGCCTATGCCCCGACGTATGAGGCCCGCTCGGCTGCATTTTTTTTTGCCCGAAGCCAGCACGGGGCTTGCGAACGTCTGGGGATTTCTCCCACGCCAAAGGGGCCAGCCCCGAAAGCTGTGGCCAGCCCTCGGCGCCCACTGCCGCCGCTTCCACGGCACCACAGAGCCTGGGGCTGCGGTCTCCCCTGTGCTGCCTAGGCCCCGACGTATGAGGCCCGCTCGGCGGCGGTTTTTTTTGCCCGGAGCCGGCACGGGGCTTGCGAAAGTCCGGGGATTTCTCCCACGCCAAAGGGGCCAGCCCCGAAAGCTGTGGCCAGCCCTCGGCGCCCACTGCCGCCGCTTCCACGGCACCACAGAGCCTGGGGCTGCGGTCTCCCCTGTGCTGCCTAGGCCCCGACGTATGAGGCCCTCTCGGCGGCGGTTTTTTTTGCCCGGAGCCGACACGGGGCTTGTGAACGTGCGGGGATTTCTCCCACGCCAAAGGGGCCAGCCCCGAAAGCTGTGGCCAGCCCTCGGCGCCCACTGCCGCCGCTTCCACGGCACCACAGAGCCTGGGGTTTCGGTCTCCCCTGTGCTGCCTAGGCCCCGACGTATGAGGCCCGCTCGGCGGCGGTTTTTTTTTGCGCGGAGCCGGCACGGGGCTTGCGAACGTCCGGGGATTTCTCCCACGCCAAAGGGGCCTGCCCCGAAAGCTGTGGCCAGCCCTCGGCGCCCACTGCCGCCGCTTCCACGGCACCATAGAGCCTGGGGATTCAGTGTCAACTGTGCTGCCTAGGCCCCGACGTATGAGGCCCGCTCGGCGGCGGTTTTTTTTTGCGCGGAGCCGGCACGGGGCTTGCGAACGTCCGGGGATTTCTCCCACGCCAAAGGGGCCTGCCCCAAAGCTGTGGCCAGCCCTCGGCGCCCACTGCCGCCGCTTCCACGGCACCACAGAGCCTGGGGTTTCGGTCTCCCCTGTGCTGCCTAGGCCCTGACGTATGAGGCCCGCTCGGCGGCGGTCTTTTTTGCCCGGAGCCGGCACGGGGCTTGCGAACGTCCGGGGATTTCTCCCACGCCAAAGGGGCCAGCCCCGAAAGCTGTGGCCAGCCCTCGGCGCCCACTGCCGCCGCTTCCACGGCACCACAGAGCCTGGGGCTGCGGTCTCCCCTGTGCTGCCTAGGCCCCGACGTATGAGGCCCGCTCGGCGGCGTTTTTTTTTGCCCGGAGCCGGCACGGTGCTTGCGAACGTCCGGGGATTTCTCCCACGCCAAAGGGGCCAGCCCCGAAAGCTGTGGCCAGCCCTCGGCGCCCACTGCCGCCGCTTCCACGGCACCACAGAGCCTGGGGCTGCGGTCTCCCCTGTGCTGCCTAGGCCCCGACGTATGAGGCCCGCTCGGCGGCGGTTTTTTTTGCCCGGAGCCGGCACGGGGCTTGTGAACGTCCGGGGATTTCTCCCACGCCAAAGGGGCCAGCCCCGAAAGCTGTGGCCAGCCCTCGGTGCCCACTGCCGCCGCTTCCACGGCACCACAGAGCCTGGGGTTTCGGTGTCAACTGTGCTGCCTAGGCCCCGACGTATGAGGCCCGCTCGGCTGCATTTTTTTTTGCCCGGAGCCGACACGGGGCTTGCGAACGTCCGGGGATTTCTCCCACGCCAAAGGGGCCTGCCCCGAAAGCTGTGGCCAGCCCTCGGCGCCCACTGCCGCCGCTTCCACGGCACCACAGAGCCTGGGGTTTCGGTCTCCCCTGTGCTGCCTAGGCCCCGACGTATGAGGCCCGCTCGGCGGCGTTTTTTTTTGCCCGGAGCCGGCACGGGGCTTGCGAACGTCCGGGGATTTCTCCCACGCCAAAGGGGCCAGCCCCGAAAGCTGTGGCCAGCCCTCGGCGCCCACTGCCGCCGCTTCCACGGCACCACAGAGCCTGGGGTTTCGGTGTCAACTGTGCTGCCTAGGCCCCGACGTATGAGGCCCGCTCGGCTGCATTTTTTTTTGCCCGGAGCCGGCACGGGGCTTGCGAACGTCCGGGGATTTCTCCCACGCCAAAGGGGCCTGCCCCGAAAGCTGTGGCCAGCCCTCGGCGCCCACTGCCGCCGCTTCCACGGCACCACAGAGCGTGGGGTTTCGGTCTCCCCTGTGCTGCCTAGGCCCCGACGTATGAGGCCCGCTCGGCGGCGGTTTTTTTTTGCCCGGAGCCGGCACGGGGCTTGCGAACGTCCGGGGATTTCTCCCACGCCAAAGGGGCCAGCCCCGAAAGCTGTGGCCAGCCCTCGGTGCCCACTGCCGCCGCTTCCACGGCACCACAGAGCCTGGGGCTGCGGTCTCCCCTGTGCTGCCTAGGCCCCGACGTATGAGGCCCGCTCGGCCGCGGTTTTTTTTGCCCGGAGCCGGCACGGGGCTTGCGAACGTCCGGGGATTTCTCCCACGCCAAAGGGGCCTGCCCCGAAAGCTGTGGCCAGCCCTCGGCGCCCACTGCCACCGCTTCCACGGCACCATAGAGCCTGGGGATTCAGTGTCAACTGTGCTGCCTATGCCCCGACGTATGAGGCCCGCTCGGCTGCATTTTTTTTTGCCCGAAGCCAGCACGGGGCTTGCGAACGTCCGGGGATTTCTCCCACGCCAAAGGGGCCAGCCCCGAAAGCTGTGGCCAGCCCTCGGCGCCCACTGCCGCCGCTTCCACGGCACCACAGAGCCTGGGGCTGCGGTCTCCCCTGTGCTGCCTAGGCCCCGACGTATGAGGCCCGCTCGGCGGCGGTTTTTTTTGCCCGGAGCCGGCACGGGGCTTGCGAAAGTCCGGGGATTTCTCCCACGCCAAAGGGGCCAGCCCCGAAAGCTGTGGCCAGCCCTCGGCGCCCACTGCCGCCGCTTCCACGGCACCACAGAGCCTGGGGTTTCGGTGTCAACTGTGCTGCCTAGGCCCCGACGTATGAGGCCCTCTCGGCGGCGGTTTTTTTTGCCCGGAGCCGACACGGGGCTTGTGAACGTGCGGGGATTTCTCCCACGCCAAAGGGGCCAGCCCCGAAAGCTGTGGCCAGCCCTCGGCGCCCACTGCCGCCGCTTCCACGGCACCACAGAGCCTGGGGTTTCGGTCTCCCCTGTGCTGCCTAGGCCCCGACGTATGAGGCCCGCTCGGCGGCGGTTTTTTTTTGCGCGGAGCCGGCACGGGGCTTGCGAACGTCCGGGGATTTCTCCCACGCCAAAGGGGCCAGCCCCGAAAGCTGTGGCCAGCCCTCGGCGCCCACTGCCGCCGCTTCCACGGCACCATAGAGCCTGGGGATTCAGTGTCAACTGTGCCGCCTAGGCCCCGACGTATGAGGCCCGCTCGGCTGCATTTTTTTTTGCCCGAAGCCAGCACGGGGCTTGCGAACGTCTGGGGATTTCTCCCACGCCAAAGGGGCCAGCCCCGAAAGCTGTGGCCAGCCCTCGGCGCCCACTGCCGCCGCTTCCACGGCACCACAGAGCCTGGGGCTGCGGTCTCCCCTGTGCTGCCTAGGCCCCGACGTATGAGGCCCGCTCGGCGGCGGTTTTTTTTTGCCCGGAGCCGGCACGGGGCTTGCGAACGTCCGGGGATTTCTCCCACGCCAAAGGGGCCTGCCCCGAAAGCTGTGGCCAGCCCTCGGCGCCCACTGCCGCCGCTTCCACGGCACCATAGAGCCTGGGGATTCAGTGTCAACTGTGCTGCCTAGGCCCCGACGTATGAGGCCAGCTCGGCTGCATTTTTTTTTGCCCGAAGCCAGCACGGGGCTTGCGAACGTCTGGGGATTTCTCCCACGCCAAAGGGGCCAGCCCCGAAAGCTGTGGCCAGCCCTCGGCGCCCACTGCCGCCGCTTCCACGGCACCAGAGAGCCTGGGGCTGCGGTCTCCCCTGTGCTGCCTAGGCCCCGACGTATGAGGCCCGCTCGGCGGCGGATTTTTTTCCCGGAGCCGGCACGGGGCTTGCGAACATCCGGGGATTTCTCCCACGCCAAAGGGGCCAGCCCCGAAAGCTGTGGCCAGCCCTCGGCGCCCACTGCCGCCGCTTCCACGGCACCATAGAGCCTGGGGTTTCGGTGTCAACTGTGCTGCCTAGGCCCCGACGTATGAGGCCCGCTTGGCTGCATTTTTTTTTGCCCGAAGCCGGCACGGGGCTTGCGAACGTCTGGGGATTTCTCCCACGCCAAAGGGGCCAGCCCCGAAAGCTGTGGCCAGCCCTCGGCGCCCACTGCCGCCGCTTCCACGGCACCACAGAGCCTGGGGCTGTGGTGTCACCTCTGCTGCCTAGGCCCCGACGTATGAGTCCTGCTCGGCTGCGGTTTTTTTTTTCCTGGAGCCGGCACGGGGCTTGCGAACGTCCGGGGATTTCTCCCACGCCAAAGGGGCCAGCCCCGAAAGCTGTGGCCAGCCCTTGGCGCCCACTGCCGCCGCTTCCACGGCACCACAGAGCCTGGGGCTGCGGTGTCAACTGTGCTGCCTAGGCCCCGACGTATGAGGCCCGCTCGGCTGCATTTTTTTTTGCCCGGAGCCGGCACGGGGCTTGCGAACGTCCGGGGATTTCTCCCACGCCAAGGGGGCCAGCCCCGAAAGCTGTGGCCAGCCCTCGGCGCCCACTGCCGCCGCTTCCACGGCACCACAGAGCCTGGGGCTGCGGTGTCACCTCTGCTGCCTAGGCCCCGACGTATGAGGCCCGCTCGGCGGCGGTTTTTTTTTGCCCGGAGCCGGCACGGGGCTTGCGAACGTCCGGGGATTTCTCCCACGCCAAAGGGGCCTGCCCCGAAAGCTGTGGCCAGCCCTCGGCGCCCACTGCCACCGCTTCCACGGCACCATAGAGCCTGGGGATTCAGTGTCAACTGTGCTGCCTATGCCCCGACGTATGAGGCCCGCTCGGCTGCATTTTTTTTTGCCCGAAGCCAGCACGGGGCTTGCGAATGTCTGGGGATTTCTCCCACGCCAAAGGGGCCAGCCCCGAAAGCTGTGGCCAGCCCTCGGCGCCCACTGCCGCCGCTTCCACGGCACCACAGAGCCTGGGGCTGCGGTCTCCCCTGTGCTGCCTAGGCCCCGACGTATGAGGCCCGCTCGGCGGCGGTTTTTTTTTGCCCGGAGCCGGCACGGGGCTTGCGAAAGTCCGGGGATTTCTCCCACGCCAAAGGGGCCAGCCCCGAAAGCTGTGGCCAGCCCTCGGCGCCCACTGCCGCCGCTTCCACGGCACCATAGAGCCTGGGGATTCAGTGTCAACTGTGCTGCCTAGGCCCCGACGTATGAGGCCAGCTCGGCTGCATTTTTTTTTGCCCGAAGCCAGCACGGGGCTTGCGAACGTCTGGGGATTTCTCCCACGCCAAAGGGGCCAGCCCCGAAAGCTGTGGCCAGCCCTCGGCGCCCACTGCCGCCGCTTCCACGGCACCACAGAGCCTGGGGCTGCGGTCTCCCCTGTGCTGCCTAGGCCCCGACGTATGAGGCCCGCTCGGCGGCGGTTTTTTTTTGCCCGGAGCCGGCACGGGGCTTGCGAACGTCCGGGGATTTCTCCCACGCCAAAGGGGCCAGCCCCGAAAGCTGTGGCCAGCCCTCGGCGCCCACTGCCGCTGCTTCCACGGCACCACAGAGCCTGGGGCTGTGGTGTCACCTCTGCTGCCTAGGCCCCGACGTATGAGTCCTGCTCGGCTGCGGTGTTTTTTTCCTGGAGCAGGCACGGGGCTTGCGAACGTCCGGGGATTTCTCCCACGCCAAAGGGGCCAGCCCCGAAAGCTGTGGCCAGCCCTTGGCGCCCACTGCCGCCGCTTCCACGGCACCACAGAGCCTGGGGCTGCGGTGTCAACTGTGCTGCCTAGGCCCCGACGTATGAGGCCCGCTCGGCTGCATTTTTTTTTGCCCGGAGCCGGCACGGGGCTTGCGAACGTCCGGGGATTTCTCCCACGCCAAGGGGGCCAGCCCCGAAAGCTGTGGCCAGCCCTCGGCGCCCACTGCCGCCGCTTCCACGGCACCACAGAGCCTGGGTCTGCGGTGTCACCTCTGCTGCCTAGGCCCCGACGTATGAGGCCCGCTCGGTGGCGGTTTTTTTTGCCCGGAGCCGGCACGGGGCTTGTGAACGTCCGGGGATTTCTCCCACGCCAAAGGGGCCAGCCCCGAAAGCTGTGGCCAGCCCTCGGCGCCCACTGCCGCCGCTTCCAACGGCACCACAGAGCCTGGGGCTGCGGTGTCACCTGTGCTGCCTAGGCCCCGACGTATGAGGCCCGCTCGGCGGCGGTTTTTTTTGCCCGGAGCCGGCACGGGGCTTGCGAACGTCCGGGGATTTCTCCCACGCCAAAGGGGCCAGCCCCGAAAGCTGTGGCCAGCCCTCGGCGCCCACTGCCGCCGCTTCCACGGCACCACAGAGCCTGGGGTTTCGGTGTCAACTGTGCTGCCTAGGCCCCGACGTATGAGGCCCGCTCGGCTGCATTTTTTTTTGCCCGGAGCCGACACGGGGCTTGCGAACGTCCGGGGATTTCTCCCACGCCAAAGGGGCCTGCCCCAAAGCTGTGGCCAGCCCTCGGCGCCCACTGCCGCCGCTTCCACGGCACCACAGAGCCTGGGGTTTCGGTCTCCCCTGTGCTGCCTAGGCCCCGACGTATGAGGCCCGCTCGGCGGCGGTCTTTTTTGCCCGGAGCCGGCACGGGGCTTGCGAACGTGCGGGGATTTCTCCCACGCCAAAGGGGCCAGCCCCGAAAGCTGTGGCCAGCCCTCGGCGCCCACTGCCGCCGCTTCCACGGCACCACAGAGCCTGGGGCTGCGGTCTCCCCTGTGCTGCCTAGGCCCCGACGTATGAGGCCCGCTCGGCGGCGGTTTTTTTTGCCCGGAGCCGGCACGGTGCTTGCGAACGTCCGGGGATTTCTCCCACGCCAAAGGGGCCAGCCCCGAAAGCTGTGGCCAGCCCTCGGCGCCCACTGCCGCCGCTTCCACGGCACCACAGAGCCTGGGGCTGCAGTCTCCCCTGTGCTGCCTAGGCCCCGACGTATGAGGCCCGCTCGGCGGCGGTTTTTTTTTGCCCGGAGCCGGCACGGGGCTTGTGAACGTCCGGGGATTTCTCCCACGCCAAAGGGGCCAGCCCCGAAAGCTGTGGCCAGCCCTCGGCGCCCACTGCCGCCGCTTCCACGGCACCACAGAGCCTGGGGTTTCGGTGTCAACTGTGCTGCCTAGGCCCCGACGTATGAGGCCCGCTCGGCTGCATTTTTTTTTGCCCGGAGCCGACACGGGGCTTGCGAACGTCCGGGGATTTCTCCCACGCCAAAGGGGCCAGCCCCGAAAGCTGTGGCCAGCCCTCGGCGCCCACTGCCGCCGCTTCCACGGCACCAGAGAGCCTGGGGCTGCGGTCTCCCCTGTGCTGCCTAGGCCCCGACGTATGAGGCCCGCTCGGCGGCGTTTTTTTTTGCCCGGAGCCGGCACGGGGCTTGCGAACGTCCGGGGATTTCTCCCACGCCAAAGGGGCCAGCCCCGAAAGCTGTGGCCAGCCCTCGGCGCCCACTGCCGCCGCTTCCACGGCACCACAGAGCCTGGGGTTTCGGTGTCAACTGTGCTGCCTAGGCCCCGACGTATGAGGCCCGCTCGGCTGCATTTTTTTTTGCCCGGAGCCGGCACGGGGCTTGCGAACGTCCGGGGATTTCTCCCACGCCAAAGGGGCCTGCCCCGAAAGCTGTGGCCAGCCCTCGGCGCCCACTGCCGCCGCTTCCACGGCACCACAGAGCCTGGGGTTTCGGTCTCCCCTGTGCTGCCTAGGCCCCGACGTATGAGGCCCGCTCGGCGGCGGTTTTTTTTGCCCGGAGCCGGCACGGGGCTTGCGAACGTCCGGGGATTTCTCCCACGCCAAAGGGGCCAGCCCCGAAAGCTGTGGCCAGCCCTCGGCGCCCACTGCCGCCGCTTCCACGGCACCACAGAGCCTGGGGCTGCGGTCTCCCCTGTGCTGCCTAGGCCCCGACGTATGAGGCCCGCTCGGCGGCGGTTTTTTTTGCCCGGAGCCGGCACGGGGCTTGCGAAAGTCCGGGGATTTCTCCCACGCCAAAGGGGCCAGCCCCGAAAGCTGTGGCCAGCCCTCGGCGCCCACTGCCGCCGCTTCCACGGCACCATAGAGCCTGGGGATTCAGTGTCAACTGTGCTGCCTAGGCCCCGACGTATGAGGCCAGCTCGGCTGCATTTTTTTTTGCCCGAAGCCAGCACGGGGCTTGCGAACGTCTGGGGATTTCTCCCACGCCAAAGGGGCCAGCCCCGAAAGCTGTGGCCAGCCCTCGGCGCCCACTGCCGCCGCTTCCACGGCACCACAGAGCCTGGGGCTGCGGTCTCCCCTGTGCTGCCTAGGCCCCGACGTATGAGGCCCGCTCGGCGGCGTTTTTTTTTGCCCGGAGCCGGCACGGGGCTTGCGAACGTCCGGGGATTTCTCCCACGCCAAAGGGGCCTGCCCCGAAAGCTGTGGCCAGCCCTCGGCGCCCACTGCCGCTGCTTCCACGGCACCACAGAGCCTGGGGCTGTGGTGTCACCTCTGCTGCCTAGGCCCCGACGTATGAGTCCTGCTCGGCTGCGGTGTTTTTTGCCCGGAGCCGGCACGGGGCTTGTGAACGTCCGGGGATTTCTCCGACGCCAAAGGGGCCAGCCCCGAAAGCTGTGGCCAGCCCTCGGCGCCCACTGCCGCCGCTTCCACGGCACCACAGAGCCTGGGGTTTCGGTGTCAACTGTGCTGCCTAGGCCCCGACGTATGAGGCCCGCTCGGCTGCATTTTTTTTTGCCCGGAGCCGACACGGGGCTTGCGAACGTCCGGGGATTTCTCCCACGCCAAAGGGGCCTGCCCCGAAAGCTGTGGCCAGCCCTCGGCGCCCACTGCCGCCGCTTCCACGGCACCACAGAGCCTGGGGTTTCGGTCTCCCCTGTGCTGCCTAGGCCCCGACGTATGAGGCCCGCTCGGCGGCGTTTTTTTTTTGCCCGGAGCCGGCACGGGGCTTGCGAACGTCCGGGGATTTCTCCCACGCCAAAGGGGCCAGCCCCGAAAGCTGTGGCCAGCCCTCGGCGCCCACTGCCGCCGCTTCCACGGCACCACAGAGCCTGGGGTTTCGGTGTCAACTGTGCTGCCTAGGCCCCGACGTATGAGGCCCGCTCGGCTGCATTTTTTTTTGCCCGGAGCAGGCACGGGGCTTGCGAACGTCCGGGGATTTCTCCCACGCCAAAGGGGCCTGCCCCGAAAGCTGTGGCCAGCCCTCGGCGCCCACTGCCGCCGCTTCCACAGCACCACAGAGCCTGGGGTTTCGGTCTCCCCTGTGCTGCCTAGGCCCCGACGTATGAGGCCCGCTCGGCGGCGGTTTTTTTTTGCCCGGAGCCGGCACGGGGCTTGCGAACGTCCGGGGATTTCTCCCACGCCAAAGGGGCCAGCCCCGAAAGCTGTGGCCAGCCCTCGGCGCCCACTGCCGCCGCTTCCACGGCACCACAGAGCCTGGGGCTGCGGTCTCCCCTGTGCTGCCTAGGCCCCGACGTATGAGGCCCGCTCGGCGGCGGTTTTTTTTGCCCGGAGCCGGCACGGGGCTTGCGAACGTCCGGGGATTTCTCCCACGCCAAAGGGGCCTGCCCCGAAAGCTGTGGCCAGCCCTCGGCGCCCACTGCCACCGCTTCCACGGCACCATAGAGCCTGGGGATTCAGTGTCAACTGTGCTGCCTATGCCCCGACGTATGAGGCCCGCTCGGCTGCATTTTTTTTTGCCCGAAGCCAGCACGGGGCTTGCGAAAGTCTGGGGATTTCTCCCACGCCAAAGGGGCCAGCCCCGAAAGCTGTGGCCAGCCCTCGGCGCCCACTGCCGCCGCTTCCACGGCACCACAGAGCCTGGGGCTGCGGTCTCCCCTGTGCTGCCTAGGCCCCGACGTATGAGGCCCGCTCGGCGGCGGTTTTTTTTTGCCCGGAGCCGGCACGGGGCTTGCGAAAGTCCGGGGATTTCTCCCACGCCAAAGGGGCCAGCCCCGAAAGCTGTGGCCAGCCCTCGGCGCCCACTGCCGCCGCTTCCACGGCACCACAGAGCCTGGGGCTGCGGTCTCCCCTGTGCTGCCTAGGCCCCGACGTATGAGGCCCTCTCGGCGGCGGTTTTTTTTTGCCCGGAGCCGGCACGGGGCTTGCGAACGTGCGGGGATTTCTCCCACGCCAAAGGGGCCAGTCCCGAAAGCTGTGGCCAGCCCTCGGCACCCACTGCCGCCGCTTCCACGGCACCACAGAGCCTGGGGTTTCGGTCTCCCCTGTGCTGCCTAGGCCCCGACGTATGAGGCCCGCTCGGCGGCGGTTTTTTTTGCCCGGAGCCGGCACGGGGCTTGCGAACGTCCGGGGATTTCTCCCACGCCAAAGGGGCCTGCCCCGAAAGCTGTGGCCAGCCCTCGGCGCCCACTGCCGCCGCTTCCACGGCACCATAGAGCCTGGGGATTCAGTGTCAACTGTGCTGCCTAGGCCCCGACGTATGAGGCCAGCTCGGCTGCATTTTTTTTTGCCCGAAGCCAGCACGGGGCTTGCGAACGTCTGGGGATTTCTCCCACGCCAAAGGGGCCAGCCCCGAAAGCTGTGGCCAGCCCTCGGCGCCCACTGCCGCCGCTTCCACGGCACCATAGAGCCTGGGGATTCAGTGTCAACTGTGCTGCCTAGGCCCCGACGTATGAGGCCAGCTCGGCTGCATTTTTTTTTGCCCGAAGCCAGCACGGGGCTTGCGAACGTCTGGGGATTTCTCCCACGCCAAAGGGGCCAGCCCCGAAAGCTGTGGCCAGCCCTTGGCGCCCACTGCCGCCGCTTCCACGGCACCACAGAGCCTGGGGCTGCGGTCTCCCCTGTGCTGCCTAGGCCCCGACGTATGAGGCCCGCTCGGCGGCGGTTTTTTTTTGCCCGGAGCCGGCACGGGGCTTGTGAACGTCCGGGGATTTCTCCCACGCCAAAGGGGCCAGCCCCGAAAGCTGTGGCCAGCCCTCGGCGCCCACTGCCGCCGCTTCCACGGCACCACAGAGCCTGGGGTTTCGGTGTCAACTGTGCTGCCTAGGCCCCGACGTATGAGGCCCGCTCGGCTGCATTTTTTTTGCCCGGAGCCGACACGGGGCTTGCGAACGTCCGGGGATTTCTCCCACGCCAAAGGGGCCTGCCCCGAAAGCTGTGGCCAGCCCTCGGCGCCCACTGCCGCCGCTTCCACGGCACCACAGAGCCTGGGGTTTCGGTCTCCCCTGTGCTGCCTAGGCCCCGACGTATGAGGCCCGCTCGGCGGCGTTTTTTTTTTGCCCGGAGCCGGCACGGGGCTTGCGAACGTCCGGGGATTTTTCCCACGCCAAAGGGGCCAGCCCCGAAAGCTGTGGCCAGCCCTCGGCGCCCACTGCCGCCGCTTCCACGGCACCACAGAGCCTGGGGTTTCGGTGTCAACTGTGCTGCCTAGGCCCCGACGTATGAGGCCAGCTCGGCTGCATTTTTTTTTGCCCGGAGCCGGCACGGGGCTTGCGAACGTCCGGGGATTTCTCCCACGCCAAAGGGGCCTGCCCCGAAAGCTGTGGCCAGCCCTCGGCGCCCACTGCCGCCGCTTCCACGGCACCACAGAGCCTGGGGTTTCGGTCTCCCCTGTGCTGCCTAGGCCCCGACGTATGAGGCCCGCTCGGCGGCGGTTTTTTTTGCCCGGAGCCGGCACGGGGCTTGCGAACGTCCGGGGATTTCTCCCACGCCAAAGGGGCCAGCCCCGAAAGCTGTGGCCAGCCCTCGGCGCCCACTGCCGCCGCTTCCACGGCACCACAGAGCCTGGGGCTGCGGTCTCCCCTGTGCTGCCTAGGCACCGACGTATGAGGCCCGCTCGGCGGCGGTTTTTTTTGCCCGGAGCCGGCACGGGGCTTGCGAACGTCCGGGGATTTCTCCCACGCCAAAGGGGCCTGCCCCGAAAGCTGTGGCCAGCCCTCGGCGCCCACTGCCGCCGCTTCCACGGCACCATAGAGCCTGGGGATTCAGTGTCAACTGTGCTGCCTATGCCCCGACGTATGAGGCCCGCTCGGCTGCATTTTTTTTTGCCCGAAGCCAGCACGGGGCTTGCGAAAGTCTGGGGATTTCTCCCACGCCAAAGGGGCCAGCCCCGAAAGCTGTGGCCAGCCCTCGGCGCCCACTGCCGCCGCTTCCACGGCACCACAGAGCCTGGGGCTGCGGTCTCCCCTGTGCTGCCTAGGCCCCGACGTATGAGGCCCGCTCGGCGGCGGTTTTTTTTTGCCCGGAGCCGGCACGGGGCTTGCGAAAGTCCGGGGATTTCTCCCACGCCAAAGGGGCCAGCCCCGAAAGCTGTGGCCAGCCCTCGGCGCCCACTGCCGCCGCTTCCACGGCACCACAGAGCCTGGGGCTGCGGTCTCCCCTGTGCTGCCTAGGCCCCGACGTATGAGGCCCTCTCGGCGGCGGTTTTTTTTGCCCGGAGCCGGCACGGGGCTTGCGAACGTGCGGGGATTTCTCCCACGCCAAAGGGGCCAGCCCCGAAAGCTGTGGCCAGCCCTCGGCGCCCACTGCCGCCGCTTCCACGGCACCACAGAGCCTGGGGTTTCGGTGTCAACTGTGCTGCCTAGGCCCCGACGTATGAGGCCCGCTCGGCGGCGGTTTTTTTTGCCCGGAGCCGGCACGGGGCTTGCGAACGTCCGGGGATTTCTCCCACGCCAAAGGGGCCTGCCCCGAAAGCTGTGGCCAGCCCTCGGCGCCCACTGCCGCCGCTTCCACGGCACCATAGAGCCTGGGGATTCAGTGTCAACTGTGCTGCCTAGGCCCCGACGTATGAGGCCCGCTCGGCGGCGGTTTTTTTTTGCCCGGAGCCGGCACGGGGCTTGCGAACGTCCGGGGATTTCTCCCACGCCAAAGGGGCCTGCCCCGAAAGCTGTGGCCAGCCCTCGGCGCCCACTGCCACCGCTTCCACGGCACCATAGAGCCTGGGGATTCAGTGTCAACTGTGCCGCCTAGGCCCCGACGTATGAGGCCCGCTCGGCTGCATTTTTTTTTGCCCGAAGCCAGCACGGGGCTTGCGAACGTCTGGGGATTTCTCCCACGCCAAAGGGGCCAGCCCCGAAAGCTGTGGCCAGCCCTCGGCGCCCACTGCCGCCGCTTCCACGGCACCACAGAGCCTGGGGCTGCGGTCTCCCCTGTGCTGCCTAGGCCCCGACGTATGAGGCCCGCTCGGCGGCGGTTTTTTTTTGCCCGGAGCCGGCACGGGGCTTGCGAACGTCCGGGGATTTCTCCCACGCCAAAGGGGCCAGCCCCGAAAGCTGTGGCCAGCCCTCGGCGCCCACTGCCGCTGCTTCCACGGCACCACAGAGCCTGGGGCTGTGGTGTCACCTCTGCTGCCTAGGCCCCGACGTATGAGTCCTGCTCGGCTGCGGTTTTTTTTTTCCTGGAGCCGGCACGGGGCTTGCGAACGTCCGGGGATTTCTCCCACGCCAAAGGGGCCAGCCTTTAAAGCTGTGGCCAGCCCTTGGCGCCCACTGCCGCCGCTTCCACGGCACCACAGAGCCTGGGGCTGCGGTCTCCCCTGTGCTGCCTAGGCCCCGACGTATGAGGCCCGCTCGGCTGCATTTTTTTTTGCCCGGAGCCGGCACGGGGCTTGCGAACGTCCGGGGATTTCTCCCACGCCAAGGGGGCCAGCCCCGAAAGCTGTGGCCAGCCCTCGGCGCCCACTGCCGCCGCTTCCACGGCACCACAGAGCCTGGGGCTGCGGTCTCCCCTGTGCTGCCTAGGCCCCGACGTATGAGGCCCGCTCGGCGGCGGTTTTTTTTTGCCCGGAGCCGGCACGGGGCTTGCGAACGTCCGGGGATTTCTCCCACGCCAAAGGGGCCAGCCCCGAAAGCTGTGGCCAGCCCTCGGCGCCCACTGCCGCCGCTTCCACGGCACCACAGAGCCTGGGGTTTCGGTGTCAACTGTGCTGCCTAGGCCCCGACGTATGAGGCCCGCTCGGCTGCATTTTTTTTTGCCCGGAGCCGGCACGGGGCTTGCGAACGTCCGGGGATTTCTCCCACGCCAAAGGGGCCAGCCCCGAAAGCTGTGGCCAGCCCTCGGCGCCCACTGCCGCCGCTTCCACGGCACCACAGAGCCTGGGGCTGCGGTCTCCCCTGTGCTGCCTAGGCCCCGACGTATGAGGCCCGCTCGGCGGCGGTTTTTTTTTGCGCGGAGCCGGCACGGGGCTTGTGAACGTCCGGGGATTTCTCCCACGCCAAAGGGGCCAGCCCCGAAAGCTGTGGCCAGCCCTCGGCGCCCACTGCCGCCGCTTCCACGGCACCACAGAGCCTGGGGTTTCGGTGTCAACTGTGCTGCCTAGGCCCCGACGTATGAGGCCCGCTCGGCTGCATTTTTTTTTGCCCGGAGCCGACACGGGGCTTGCGAACGTCCGGGGATTTCTCCCACGCCAAAGGGGCCTGCCCCGAAAGCTGTGGCCAGCCCTCGGCGCCCACTGCCGCCGCTTCCACGGCACCACAGAGCCTGGGGTTTCGGTCTCCCCTGTGCTGCCTAGGCCCCGACGTATGAGGCCCGCTCGGCGGCGTTTTTTTTTGCCCGGAGCCGGCACGGGGCTTGCGAACGTCCGGGGATTTCTCCCACGCCAAAGGGGCCAGCCCCGAAAGCTGTGGCCAGCCCTCGGCGCCCACTGCCGCCGCTTCCACGGCACCACAGAGCCTGGGGTTTCGGTGTCAACTGTGCTGCCTAGGCCCCGACGTATGAGGCCCGCTCGGCTGCATTTTTTTTTGCCCGGAGCCGGCACGGGGCTTGCGAACGTCCGGGGATTTCTCCCACGCCAAAGGGGCCAGCCCCGAAAGCTGTGGCCAGCCCTCGGCGCCCACTGCCGCCGCTTCCACGGCACCACAGAGCCTGGGGTTTCGGTCTCCCCTGTGCTGCCTAGGCCCCGACGTATGAGGCCCGCTCGGCGGCGGTTTTTTTTTGCCCGGAGCCGGCACGGGGCTTGCGAACGTGCGGGGATTTCTCCCACGCCAAAGGGGCCAGCCCCGAAAGCTGTGGCCAGCCCTCGGCGCCCACTGCCGCCGCTTCCACGGCACCAGAGAGCCTGGGGCTGCGGTCTCCCCTGTGCTGCCTAGGCCCCGACGTATGAGGCCCGCTCGGCGGCGGTTTTTTTTGCCCGGAGCCGGCACGGGGCTTGCGAACGTCCGGGGATTTCTCCCACGCCAAAGGGGCCTGCCCCGAAAGCTGTGGCCAGCCCTCGGCGCCCACTGCCACCGCTTCCACGGCACCATAGAGCCTGGGGATTCAGTGTCAACTGTGCTGCCTATGCCCCGACGTATGAGGCCCGCTCGGCTGCATTTTTTTTTTCCCGAAGCCAGCACAGGGCTTGCGAATGTCTGGGGATTTCTCCCACGCCAAAGGGGCCAGCCCCGAAAGCTGTGGCCAGCCCTCGGCGCCCACTGCCGCCGCTTCCACGGCACCACAGAGCCTGGGGCTGCGGTCTCCCCTGTGCTGCCTAGGCCCCGACGTATGAGGCCCGCTCGGCGGCGGTTTTTTTTTGCCCGGAGCCGGCACGGGGCTTGCGAAAGTCCGGGGATTTCTCCCACGCCAAAGGGGCCAGCCCCGAAAGCTGTGGCCAGCCCTCGGCGCCCACTGCCGCCGCTTCCACGGCACCATAGAGCCTGGGGATTCAGTGTCAACTGTGCTGCCTAGGCCCCGACGTATGAGGCCAGCTCGGCTGCATTTTTTTTTGCCCGAAGCCAGCACGGGGCTTGCGAACGTCTGGGGATTTCTCCCACGCCAAAGGGGCCAGCCCCGAAAGCTGTGGCCAGCCCTCGGCGCCCACTGCCGCCGCTTCCACGGCACCACAGAGCCTGGGGCTGCGGTCTCCCCTGTGCTGCCTAGGCCCCGACGTATGAGGCCCGCTCGGCGGCGGTTTTTTTTTGCCCGGAGCCGGCACGGGGCTTGCGAACGTCCGGGGATTTCTCCCACGCCAAAGGGGCCAGCCCCGAAAGCTGTGGCCAGCCCTCGGCGCCCACTGCCGCTGCTTCCACGGCACCACAGAGCCTGGGGCTGTGGTGTCACCTCTGCTGCCTAGGCCCCGACGTATGAGTCCTGCTCGGCTGCGGTGTTTTTTTCCTGGAGCAGGCACGGGGCTTGCGAACGTCCGGGGATTTCTCCCACGCCAAAGGGGCCAGCCCCGAAAGCTGTGGCCAGCCCTTGGCGCCCACTGCCGCCGCTTCCACGGCACCACAGAGCCTGGGGCTGCGGTGTCAACTGTGCTGCCTAGGCCCCGACGTATGAGGCCCGCTCGGCTGCATTTTTTTTTGCCCGGAGCCGGCACGGGGCTTGCGAACGTCCGGGGATTTCTCCCACGCCAAGGGGGCCAGCCCCGTAAGCTGTGGCCAGCCCTCGGCGCCCACTGCCGCCGCTTCCACGGCACCACAGAGCCTGGGTCTGCGGTGTCACCTCTGCTGCCTAGGCCCCGACGTATGAGGCCCGCTCGGTGGCGGTTTTTTTTGCCCGGAGCCGGCACGGGGCTTGCGAACGTCCGGGGATTTCTCCCACGCCAAAGGGGCCAGCCCCGAAAGCTGTGGCCAGCCCTCGGCGCCCACTGCCGCCGCTTCCACGGCACCACAGAGCCTGGGGTTTCGGTGTCAACTGTGCTGCCTAGGCCCCGACGTATGAGGCCCGCTCGGCTGCATTTTTTTTTGCCCGGAGCCGACACGGGGCTTGCGAACGTCTGGGGATTTCTCCCACGCCAAAGGGGCCTGCCCCAAAGCTGTGGCCAGCCCTCGGCGCCCACTGCCGCCGCTTCCACGGCACCACAGAGCCTGGGGTTTCGGTCTCCCCTGTGCCGCCTAGGCCCCGACGTATGAGGCCCGCTCGGCGGCGGTCTTTTTTGCCCGGAGCCGGCACGGGGCTTGCGAACGTCCGGGGATTTCTCCCACGCCAAAGGGGCCAGCCCCGAAAGCTGTGGCCAGCCCTCGGCGCCCACTGCCGCCGCTTCCACGGCACCACAGAGCCTGGGGCTGCGGTCTCCCCTGTGCTGCCTAGGCCCCGACGTATGAGGCCCGCTCGGCGGCGTTTTTTTTTGCCCGGAGCCGGCACGGTGCTTGCGAACGTCCGGGGATTTCTCCCACGCCAAAGGGGCCAGCCCCGAAAGCTGTGGCCAGCCCTCGGCGCCCACTGCCGCCGCTTCCACGGCACCACAGAGCCTGGGGCTGCGGTCTCCCCTGTGCTGCCTAGGCCCCGACGTATGAGGCCCGCTCGGCGGCGTTTTTTTTTGCCCGGAGCCGGCACGGGGCTTGCGAACGTCCGGGGATTTCTCCCACGCCAAAGGGGCCAGCCCCGAAAGCTGTGGCCAGCCCTCGGCGCCCACTGCCGCCGCTTCCACGGCACCACAGAGCCTGGGGTTTCGGTGTCAACTGTGCTGCCTAGGCCCCGACGTATGAGGCCCGCTCGGCTGCATTTTTTTTTGCCCGGAGCCGGCACGGGGCTTGCGAACGTCCGGGGATTTCTCCCACGCCAAAGGTGCCTGCCCCGAAAGCTGTGGCCAGCCCTCGGCGCCCACTGCCGCCGCTTCCACGGCACCACAGAGCCTGGGGCTGCGGTCTCCCCTGTGCTGCCTAGGCCCCGACGTATGAGGCCCGCTCGGCGGCGGTTTTTTTTTGCCCGGAGCCGGCACGGGGCTTGCGAACGTCCGGGGATTTCTCCCACGCCAAAGGGGCCAGCCCCGAAAGCTGTGGCCAGCCCTTGGCGCCCACTGCCGCCGCTTCCACGGCACCACAGAGCCTGGGGCTGCGGTGTCAACTGTGCTGCCTAGGCCCCGACGTATGAGGCCCGCTCGGCTGCATTTTTTTTTGCCCGGAGCCGGCACGGGGCTTGCGAACGTCCGGGGATTTCTCCCACGCCAAGGGGGCCAGCCCCGTAAGCTGTGGCCAGCCCTCGGCGCCCACTGCCGCCGCTTCCACGGCACCACAGAGCCTGGGTCTGCGGTGTCACCTCTGCTGCCTAGGCCCCGACGTATGAGGCCCGCTCGGTGGCGGTTTTTTTTGCCCGGAGCCGGCACGGGGCTTGCGAACGTCCGGGGATTTCTCCCACGCCAAAGGGGCCAGCCCCGAAAGCTGTGGCCAGCCCTCGGCGCCCACTGCCGCCGCTTCCACGGCACCACAGAGCCTGGGGTTTCGGTGTCAACTGTGCTGCCTAGGCCCCGACGTATGAGGCCCGCTCGGCTGCATTTTTTTTTGCCCGGAGCCGACACGGGGCTTGCGAACGTCTGGCGATTTCTCCCACGCCAAAGGGGCCTGCCCCAAAGCTGTGGCCAGCCCTCGGCGCCCACTGCCGCCGCTTCCACGGCACCACAGAGCCTGGGGTTTCGGTCTCCCCTGTGCCGCCTAGGCCCCGACGTATGAGGCCCGCTCGGCGGCGGTCTTTTTTGCCCGGAGCCGGCACGGGGCTTGCGAACGTCCGGGGATTTCTCCCACGCCAAAGGGGCCAGCCCCGAAAGCTGTGGCCAGCCCTCGGCGCCCACTGCCGCCGCTTCCACGGCACCAGAGAGCCTGGGGCTGCGGTCTCCCCTGTGCTGCCTAGGCCCCGACGTATGAGGCCCGCTCGGCGGCGTTTTTTTTTGCCCGGAGCCGACACGGTGCTTGCGAACGTCCGGGGATTTCTCCCACGCCAAAGGGGCCAGCCCCGAAAGCTGTGGCCAGCCCTCGGCGCCCACTGCCGCCGCTTCCACGGCACCACAGAGCCTGGGGCTGCGGTCTCCCCTGTGCTGCCTAGGCCCCGACGTATGAGGCCCGCTCGGCGGCGTTTTTTTTTTGCCCGGAGCCGGCACGGGGCTTGCGAACGTCCGGGGATTTCTCCCACGCCAAAGGGGCCAGCCCCGAAAGCTGTGGCCAGCCCTCGGCGCCCACTGCCGCCGCTTCCACGGCACCACAGAGCCTGGGGTTTCGGTGTCAACTGTGCTGCCTAGGCCCCGACGTATGAGGCCCGCTCGGCTGCATTTTTTTTTGCCCGGAGCCGGCACGGGGCTTGCGAACGTCCGGGGATTTCTCCCACGCCAAAGGTGCCTGCCCCGAAAGCTGTGGCCAGCCCTCGGCGCCCACTGCCGCCGCTTCCACGGCACCACAGAGCCTGGGGTTTCGGTCTCCCCTGTGCTGCCTAGGCCCCGACGTATGAGGCCCGCTCGGCGGCGGTTTTTTTTGCCCGGAGCCGGCACGGGGCTTGCGAACGTCCGGGGATTTCTCCCACGCCAAAGGGGCCAGCCCCGAAAGCTGTGGCCAGCCCTCGGCGCCCACTGCCGCCGCTTCCACGGCACCACAGAGCCTGGGGCTGCGCTCTCCCCTGTGCTGCCTAGGCCCCGACGTATGAGGCCCGCTCGGCGGCGGTTTTTTTTTGCGCGGAGCCGGCACGGGGCTTGCGAACGTCCGGGGATTTCTCCCACGCCAAAGGGGCCAGCCCCGAAAGCTGTGGCCAGCCCTCGGCGCCCACTGCCACCGCTTCCACGGCACCATAGAGCCTGGGGATTCAGTGTCAACTGTGCTGCCTATGCCCCGACGTATGAGGCCCGCTCGGCTGCATTTTTTTTTGCCCGAAGCCAGCACGGGGCTTGCGAAAGTCTGGGGATTTCTCCCACGCCAAAGGGGCCAGCCCCGAAAGCTGTGGCCAGCCCTCGGCGCCCACTGCCGCCGCTTCCACGGCACCACAGAGCCTGGGGCTGCGGTCTCCCCTGTGCTGCCTAGGCCCCGACGTATGAGGCCCGCTCGGCGGCGGTTTTTTTTTGCGCGGAGCCGGCACGGGGCTTGCGAAAGTCCGGGGATTTCTCCCACGCCAAAGGGGCCAGCCCCGAAAGCTGTGGCCAGCCCTCGGCGCCCACTGCCGCCGCTTCCACGGCACCACAGAGCCTGGGGCTGCGGTCTCCCCTGTGCTGCCTAGGCCCCGACGTATGAGGCCCTCTCGGCGGCGGTTTTTTTTGCCCGGAGCCGGCACGGGGCTTGCGAACGTCCGGGGATTTCTCCCACGCCAAAGGGGCCAGCCCCGAAAGCTGTGGCCAGCCCTCAGCGCCCACTGCCGTCGCTTCCACGGCACCAGAGAGCCTGGGGCTGCGGTCTCCCCTGTGCTGCCTAGGCCCCGACGTATGAGGCCCGCTCGGCGGCGGTTTTTTTTTGCGCGGAGCCGGCACGGGGCTTGCGAACGTCCGGGGATTTCTCCCACGCCAAAGGGGCCAGCCCCGAAAGATGTTGCCAGCCCTCGGCGCCCACTGCCGCCGCTTCCACGGCACCATAGAGCCTGGGGTTTCGGTGTCAACTGTGCCGCCTAGGCCCCGACGTATGAGGCCCGCTCGGCTGCATCTTTTTTTGCCCGGAGCCGGCATGGGGCTTGCGAACGTCCGGGGATTTCTCCCACGCCAAAGGGGCCAGCCCCGAAAGCTGTGGCCAGCCCTCGGCGCCCACTGCCGCCGCTTCCACGGCACCACAGAGCCTGGGGCTGCGGTATCCCCTGTGCTGCCTAGGCCCCGACGTATGAGGCCCGCTCGGCGGCGGTTTTTTTTGCCCGGAGCCGGCACGGGGCTTGCGAACGTCCGGGGATTTCTCCCACGCCAAAGGGGCCTGCCCCGAAAGCTGTGGCCAGCCCTCGGCGCCCACTGCCGCCGCTTCCACGGCACCATAGAGCCTGGGGATTCAGTGTCAACTGTGCTGCCTAGGCCCCGACGTATGAGGCCAGCTCGGCTGCATTTTTTTTTGCCCGAAGCCAGCACGGGGCTTGCGAACGTCCGGGGATTTCTCCCACGCCAAAGGGGCCAGCCCCGAAAGCTGTGGCCAGCCCTCGGCGCCCACTGCCGCCGCTTCCACGGCACCACAGAGCCTGGGGTTTCGGTGTCAACTGTGCTGCCTAGGCCCCGACGTATGAGGCCCGCTCGGCTGCATTTTTTTTTGCCCGGAGCCGACACGGGGCTTGCGAACGTCCGGGGATTTCTCCCACGCCAAAGGGGCCTGCCCCGAAAGCTGTGGCCAGCCCTCGGCGCCCACTGCCGCCGCTTCCACGGCACCACAGAGCCTGGGTCTGCGGTGTCACCTCTGCTGCCTAGGCCCCGACGTATGAGGCCCGCTCGGTGGCGGTTTTTTTTGCCCGGAGCCGGCACGGGGCTTGTGAACGTCCGGGGATTTCTCCCACGCCAAAGGGGCCAGCCCCGAAAGCTGTGGCCAGCCCTCGGCGCCCACTGCCGCCGCTTCCACGGCACCACAGAGCCTGGGGCTGCGGTCTCCCCTGTGCTGCCTAGGCCCCGACGTATGAGGCCCGCTCGGCGGCGTTTTTTTTTTGCGCGGAGCCGGCACGGGGCTTGCGAACGTCTGGGGATTTCTCCCACGCCAAAGGGGCCAGCCCCGAAAGCTGTGGCCAGCCCTCGGCGCCCACTGCCGCCGCTTCCACGGCACCACAGAGCCTGGGGTTTCGGTGTCAACTGTGCTGCCTAGGCCCCGACGTATGAGGCCCGCTCGGCTGCATTTTTTTTTGCCCGGAGCCGACACGGGGCTTGCGAACGTCCGGGGATTTCTCCCACGCCAAAGGGGCCTGCCCCGAAAGCTGTGGCCAGCCCTCGGCGCCCACTGCCGCCGCTTCCACGGCACCACAGAGCCTGGGGTTTCGGTCTCCCCTGTGCTGCCTAGGCCCCGACGTATGAGGCCCGCTCGGCGGCGGTCTTTTTTGCCCGGAGCCGGCACGGGGCTTGCGAACGTCCGGGGATTTCTCCCACGCCAAAGGGGCCAGCCCCGAAAGCTGTGGCCAGCCCTCGGCGCCCACTGCCGCCGCTTCCACGGCACCACAGAGCCTGGGGCTGCGGTCTCCCCTGTGCTGCCTAGGCCCCGACGTATGAGGCCCGCTCGGCGGCGTTTTTTTTTGCCCGGAGCCGGCACGGGGCTTGCGAACGTCCGGGGATTTCTCCCACGCCAAAGGGGCCAGCCCCGAAAGCTGTGGCCAGCCCTCGGCGCCCACTGCCGCCGCTTCCACGGCACCACAGAGCCTGGGGCTGCGGTCTCCCCTGTGCTGCCTAGGCCCCGACGTATGAGGCCCGCTCGGCGGCGGTTTTTTTTGCCCGGAGCCGGCACGGGGCTTGTGAACGTCCGGGGATTTCTCCCACGCCAAAGGGGCCAGCCCCGAAAGCTGTGGCCAGCCCTCGGCGCCCACTGCCGCCGCTTCCACGGCACCACAGAGCCTGGGGTTTCGGTGTCAACTGTGCTGCCTAGGCCCCGACGTATGAGGCCCGCTCGGCTGCATTTTTTTTTGCCCGGAGCCGACACGGGGCTTGCGAACGTCCGGGGATTTCTCCCACGCCAAAGGGGCCTGCCCCGAAAGCTGTGGCCAGCCCTCGGCGCCCACTGCCGCCGCTTCCACGGCACCACAGAGCCTGGGGTTTCGGTCTCCCCTGTGCTGCCTAGGCCCCGACGTATGAGGCCCGCTCGGCGGCGTTTTTTTTTGCCCGGAGCCGGCACGGGGCTTGCGAACGTCCGGGGATTTCTCCCACGCCAAAGGGGCCAGCCCCGAAAGCTGTGGCCAGCCCTCGGCGCCCACTGCCGCCGCTTCCACGGCACCACAGAGCCTGGGGTTTCGGTGTGAACTGTGCTGCCTAGGCCCCGACGTATGAGGCCCGCTCGGCTGCATTTTTTTTTGCCCGAAGCCGGCACGGGGCTTGCGAACGTCCGGGGATTTCTCCCACGCCAAAGGGGCCTGCCCCGAAAGCTGTGGCCAGCCCTCGGCGCCCACTGCCGCCGCTTCCATGGCACCACAGAGCCTGGGGTTTCGGTCTCCCCTGTGCTGCCTAGGCCCCGACGTATGAGGCCCGCTCGGCGGCGGTCTTTTTTGCCCGGAGCCGGCACGGGGCTTGCGAACGTCCGGGGATTTCTCCCACGCCAAAGGGGCCAGCCCCGAAAGCTGTGGCCAGCCCTTGGCGCCCACTGCCGCCGCTTCCACGGCACCACAGAGCCTGGGGCTGCGGTCTCCCCTGTGCTGCCTAGGCCCCGACGTATGAGGCCCGCTCGGCGGCGGTTTTTTTTTGCGCGGAGCCGGCACGGGGCTTGCGAACGTCCGGGGATTTCTCCCACGCCAAAGGGGCCTGCCCCGAAAGCTGTGGCCAGCCCTCGGCGCCCACTGCCACCGCTTCCACGGCACCATAGAGCCTGGGGATTCAGTGTCAACTGTGCTGCCTATGCCCCGACGTATGAGGCCCGCTCGGCTGCATTTTTTTTTGCCCGAAGCCAGCACGGGGCTTGCGAAAGTCCGGGGATTTCTCCCACGCCAAAGGGGCCAGCCCCGAAAGCTGTGGCCAGCCCTCGGCGCCCACTGCCGCCGCTTCCACGGCACCACAGAGCCTGGGGCTGCGGTCTCCCCTGTGCTGCCTAGGCCCCGACGTATGAGGCCCGCTCGGCGGCGGTTTTTTTTGCCCGGAGCCGGCACGGGGCTTGCGAACGTCCGGGGATTTCTCCCACGCCAAAGGGGCCTGCCCCGAAAGCTGTGGCCAGCCCTCGGCGCCCACTGCCACCGCTTCCACGGCACCATAGAGCCTGGGGATTCAGTGTCAACTGTGCTGCCTATGCCCCGACGTATGAGGCCCGCTCGGCTGCATTTTTTTTTGCCCGAAGCCAGCACGGGGC
This sequence comes from Pelecanus crispus, assembly GCF_030463565.1. Taxonomy (NCBI): domain Eukaryota; kingdom Metazoa; phylum Chordata; class Aves; order Pelecaniformes; family Pelecanidae; genus Pelecanus; species Pelecanus crispus. The sequence continues at coordinate 5,745,518 of NC_134659.1, read as the reverse complement.
TTGCGAAAGTCTGGGGATTTCTCCCACGCCAAAGGGGCCAGCCCCGAAAGCTGTGGCCAGCCCTCGGCGCCCACTGCCGCCGCTTCCACGGCACCACAGAGCCTGGGGCTGCGGTCTCCCCTGTGCTGCCTAGGCCCCGACGTATGAGGCCCGCTCGGCGGCGGTTTTTTTTGCGCGGAGCCGGCACGGGGCTTGCGAAAGTCCGGGGATTTCTCCCACGCCAAAGGGGCCAGCCCCGAAAGCTGTGGCCAGCCCTCGGCGCCCACTGCCGCCGCTTCCACGGCACCACAGAGCCTGGGGCTGCGGTCTCCCCTGTGCTGCCTAGGCCCCGACGTATGAGGCCCTCTCGGCGGCGGTTTTTTTTTTCCCGGAGCCGGCACGGGGCTTGCGAACGTGCGGGGATTTCTCCCACGCCAAAGGGGCCAGCCCCGAAAGCTGTGGCCAGCCCTCAGCGCCCACTGCCGTCGCTTCCACGGCACCAGAGAGCCTGGGGCTGCGGTCTCCCCTGTGCTGCCTAGGCCCCGACGTATGAGGCCCGCTCGGCGGCGGTTTTTTTTGCGCGGAGCCGGCACGGGGCTTGCGAACGTCCGGGGATTTCTCCCACGCCAAAGGGGCCAGCCCCGAAAGATGTTGCCAGCCCTCGGCGCCCACTGCCGCCGCTTCCACGGCACCATAGAGCCTGGGGTTTCGGTGTCAACTGTGCCGCCTAGGCCCCGACGTATGAGGCCCGCTCGGCTGCATCTTTTTTTGCCCGGAGCCGGCATGGGGCTTGCGAACGTCCGGGGATTTCTCCCACGCCAAAGGGGCCAGCCCCGAAAGCTGTGGCCAGCCCTCGGCGCCCACTGCCGCCGCTTCCACGGCACCACAGAGCCTGGGGCTGCGGTCTCCCCTGTGCTGCCTAGGCCCCGACGTATGAGGCCCGCTCGGCGGCGGTTTTTTTTTGCCCGGAGCCGGCACGGGGCTTGCGAACGTCCGGGGATTTCTCCCACGCCAAAGGGGCCAGCCCCGAAAGCTGTGGCCAGCCCTCGGCGCCCACTGCCGCGGCTTCCACGGCACCATAGAGCCTGGGGATTCAGTGTCAACTGTGCTGCCTAGGCCCCGACGTATGAGGCCAGCTCGGCTGCATTTTTTTTTGCCCGAAGCCGGCACGGGGCTTGCGAACGTCCGGGGATTTCTCCCACGCCAAAGGGGCCAGCCCCGAAAGCTGTGGCCAGCCCTCGGCGCCCACTGCCGCCGCTTCCACGGCACCACAGAGCCTGGGGTTTCGGTGTCAACTGTGCTGCCTAGGCCCCGACGTATGAGGCCCGCTCGGCTGCATTTTTTTTTGCCCGGAGCCGACACGGGGCTTGCGAACGTCCGGGGATTTCTCCCACGCCAAAGGGGCCTGCCCCGAAAGCTGTGGCCAGCCCTCGGCGCCCACTGCCGCCGCTTCCACGGCACCACAGAGCCTGGGGTTTCGGTCTCCCCTGTGCTGCCTAGGCCCCGACGTATGAGGCCCGCTCGGCTGCATTTTTTTTTGCCCGGAGCCGGCACGGGGCTTGCGAACGTCCGGGGATTTCTCCCACGCCAAGGGGGCCAGCCCCGAAAGCTGTGGCCAGCCCTCGGCGCCCACTGCCGCCGCTTCCACGGCACCACAGAGCCTGGGTCTGCGGTGTCACCTCTGCTGCCTAGGCCCCGACGTATGAGGCCCGCTCGGTGGCGTTTTTTTTTGCCCGGAGCCGGCACGGGGCTTGTGAACGTCCGGGGATTTCTCCCACGCCAAAGGGGCCAGCCCCGAAAGCTGTGGCCAGCCCTCGGCGCCCACTGCCGCCGCTTCCACGGCACCACAGAGCCTGGGGCTGCGGTCTCCCCTGTGCTGCCTAGGCCCCGACGTATGAGGCCCGCTCGGCGGCGTTTTTTTTTTGCGCGGAGCCGGCACGGGGCTTGCGAACGTCCGGGGATTTCTCCCACGCCAAAGGGGCCAGCCCCGAAAGCTGTGGCCAGCCCTCGGCGCCCACTGCCGCCGCTTCCACGGCACCACAGAGCCTGGGGTTTCGGTGTCAACTGTGCTGCCTAGGCCCCGACGTATGAGGCCCGCTCGGCTGCATTTTTTTTTGCCCGGAGCCGACACGGGGCTTGCGAACGTCCGGGGATTTCTCCCACGCCAAAGGGGCCTGCCCCGAAAGCTGTGGCCAGCCCTCGGCGCCCACTGCCGCCGCTTCCACGGCACCACAGAGCCTGGGGTTTCGGTCTCCCCTGTGCTGCCTAGGCCCCGACGTATGAGGCCCACTCGGCGGCGGTCTTTTTTGCCCGGAGCCGGCACGGGGCTTGCGAACGTCCGGGGATTTCTCCCACGCCAAAGGGGCCAGCCCCGAAAGCTGTGGCCAGCCCTCGGCGCCCACTGCCGCCGCTTCCACGGCACCACAGAGCCTGGGGCTGCGGTCTCCCCTGTGCTGCCTAGGCCCCGACGTATGAGGCCCGCTCGGCGGCGTTTTTTTTTGCCCGGAGCCGGCACGGTGCTTGCGAACGTCCGGGGATTTCTCCCACGCCAAAGGGGCCAGCCCCGAAAGCTGTGGCCAGCCCTCGGCGCCCACTGCCGCCGCTTCCACGGCACCACAGAGCCTGGGGCTGCGGTCTCCCCTGTGCTGCCTAGGCCCCGACATGTGAGGCCCGCTCGGCGGCGGTTTTTTTTTGCCCGGAGCCGGCACGGGGCTTGTGAACGTCCGGGGATTTCTCCCACGCCAAAGGGGCCAGCCCCGAAAGCTGTGGCCAGCCCTCGGCGCCCACTGCCGCCGCTTCCACGGCACCACAGAGCCTGGGGTTTCGGTGTCAACTGTGCTGCCTAGGCCCCGACGTATGAGGCCCGCTCGGCTGCATTTTTTTTTGCCCGGAGCCGACACGGGGCTTGCGAACGTCCGGGGATTTCTCCCACGCCAAAGGGGCCTGCCCCGAAAGCTGTGGCCAGCCCTCGGCGCCCACTGCCGCCGCTTCCACGGCACCACAGAGCCTGGGGTTTCGGTCTCCCCTGTGCTGCCTAGGCCCCGACGTATGAGGCCCGCTCGGCGGCGTTTTTTTTTGCCCGGAGCCGGCACGGGGCTTGCGAACGTCCGGGGATTTCTCCCACGCCAAAGGGGCCAGCCCCGAAAGCTGTGGCCAGCCCTCGGCGCCCACTGCCGCCGCTTCCACGGCACCACAGAGCCTGGGGTTTCGGTGTCAACTGTGCTGCCTAGGCCCCGACGTATGAGGCCCGCTCGGCTGCATTTTTTTTTGCCCGGAGCCGGCACGGGGCTTGCGAACGTCCGGGGATTTCTCCCACGCCAAAGGGGCCTTCCCCGAAAGCTGTGGCCAGCCCTCGGCACCCACTGCCGCCGCTTCCACGGCACCACAGAGCCTGGGGTTTCGGTCTCCCCTGTGCTGCCTAGGCCCCGACGTATGAGGCCCGCTCGGCGGCGGTTTTTTTTTGCCCGGAGCCGGCATGGGGCTTGCGAACGTCCGGGGATTTCTCCCACGCCAAAGGGGCCAGCCCCGAAAGCTGTGGCCAGCCCTCGGCGCCCACTGCCGCCGCTTCCACGGCACCACAGAGCCTGGGGCTGCGGTCTCCCCTGTGCTGCCTAGGCCCCGACGTATGAGGCCCGCTCGGCGGCGGTTTTTTTTTTGCCCGGAGCCGGCACGGGGCTTGCGAACGTCCGGGGATTTCTCCCACGCCAAAGGGGCCTGCCCCGAAAGCTGTGGCCAGCCCTCGGCGCCCACTGCCACCGCTTCCACGGCACCATAGAGCCTGGGGATTCAGTGTCAACTGTGCTGCCTATGCCCCGACGTATGAGGCCCGCTCGGCTGCATTTTTTTTTGCCCGAAGCCAGCACGGGGCTTGCGAAAGTCTGGGGATTTCTCCCACGCCAAAGGGGCCAGCCCCGAAAGCTGTGGCCAGCCCTCGGCGCCCACTGCCGCCGCTTCCACGGCACCACAGAGCCTGGGGCTGCGGTCTCCCCTGTGCTGCCTAGGCCCCGACGTATGAGGCCCGCTCGGCGGCGGTTTTTTTTTGCCCGGAGCCGGCACGGGGCTTGCGAAAGTCCGGGGATTTCTCCCACGCCAAAGGGGCCAGCCCCGAAAGCTGTGGCCAGCCCTCGGCGCCCACTGCCGCCGCTTCCACGGCACCACAGAGCCTGGGGCTGCGGTCTCCCCTGTGCTGCCTAGGCCCCGACGTATGAGGCCCGCTCGGCGGCGGTTTTTTTTGCCCGGAGCCGGCACGGGGCTTGCGAACGTCTGGGGATTTCTCCCACGCCAAAGGGGCCAGCCCCGAAAGCTGTGGCCAGCCCTCAGCGCCCACTGCCGTCGCTTCCACGGCACCAGAGAGCCTGGGGCTGCGGTCTCCCCTGTGCTGCCTAGGCCCCGACGTATGAGGCCCGCTCGGCGGCGGTTTTTTTTTGCGCGGAGCCGGCACGGGGCTTGCGAACGTCCGGGGATTTCTCCCACGCCAAAGGGGCCAGCCCCGAAAGATGTTGCCAGCCCTCGGCGCCCACTGCCGCCGCTTCCACGGCACCATAGAGCCTGGGGTTTCGGTGTCAACTGTGCCGCCTAGGCCCCGACGTATGAGGCCCGCTCGGCTGCATCTTTTTTTGCCCGGAGCCGGCATGGGGCTTGCGAACGTCCGGGGATTTCTCCCACGCCAAAGGGGCCAGCCCCGAAAGCTGTGGCCAGCCCTCGGCGCCCACTGCCGCCGCTTCCACGGCACCACAGAGCCTGGGGCTGCGGTCTCCCCTGTGCTGCCTAGGCCCCGACGTATGAGGCCCGCTCGGCGGCGTTTTTTTTTTGCCCGAAGCCGGCACGGGGCTTGCGAACGTCCGGGGATTTCTCCCACGCCAAAGGGGCCAGCCCCGAAAGCTGTGGCCAGCCCTCGGCGCCCACTGCCGCCGCTTCCACGGCACCATAGAGCCTGGGGATTCAGTGTCAACTGTGCTGCCTAGGCCCCGACGTATGAGGCCAGCTCGGCTGCATTTTTTTTTGCCCGAAGCCAGCACGGGGCTTGCGAACGTCTGGGGATTTCTCCCACGCCAAAGGGGCCAGCCCCGAAAGCTGTGGCCAGCCCTCGGCGCCCACTGCCGCCGCTTCCACGGCACCACAGAGCCTGGGGCTGCGGTCTCCCCTGTGCTGCCTAGGCCCCGACGTATGAGGCCCGCTCGGCTGCATCTTTTTTTGCCCGGAGCCGACACGGGGCTTGCGAACGTCCGGGGATTTCTCCCACGCCAAAGGGGCCTGCCCCGAAAGCTGTGGCCAGCCCTCGGCGCCCACTGCCGCCGCTTCCACAGCACCACAGAGCCTGGGGTTTCGGTCTCCCCTGTGCTGCCTAGGCCCCGACGTATGAGGCCCGCTCGGCTGCATTTTTTTTTGCCCGGAGCCGGCACGGGGCTTGCGAACGTCCGGGGATTTCTCCCACGCCAAGGGGGCCAGCCCCGAAAGCTGTGGCCAGCCCTCGGCGCCCACTGCCGCCGCTTCCACGGCACCACAGAGCCTGGGTCTGCGGTGTCACCTCTGCTGCCTAGGCCCCGACGTATGAGGCCCGCTCGGTTGCGGTTTTTTTTGCCCGGAGCCGGCACGGGGCTTGTGAACGTCCGGGGATTTCTCCCACGCCAAAGGGGCCAGCCCCGAAAGCTGTGGCCAGCCCTCGGCGCCCACTGCCGCCGCTTCCACGGCACCACAGAGCCTGGGGCTGCGGTCTCCCCTGTGCTGCCTAGGCCCCGACGTATGAGGCCCGCTCGGCGGCGTTTTTTTTTTGCGCGGAGCCGGCACGGGGCTTGCGAACGTCCGGGGATTTCTCCCACGCCAAAGGGGCCAGCCCCGAAAGCTGTGGCCAGCCCTCGGCGCCCACTGCCGCCGCTTCCACGGCACCACAGAGCCTGGGGTTTCGGTGTCAACTGTGCTGCCTAGGCCCCGACGTATGAGGCCCGCTCGGCTGCATTTTTTTTTGCCCGGAGCCGACACGGGGCTTGCGAACGTCCGGGGATTTCTCCCACGCCAAAGGGGCCTGCCCCGAAAGCTGTGGCCAGCCCTCGGCGCCCACTGCCGCCGCTTCCACGGCACCACAGAGCCTGGGGTTTCGGTCTCCCCTGTGCTGCCTAGGCCCCGACGTATGAGGCCCGCTCGGCGGCGGTCTTTTTTGCCCGGAGCCGGCACGGGGCTTGCGAACGTCCGGGGATTTCTCCCACGCCAAAGGGGCCAGCCCCGAAAGCTGTGGCCAGCCCTCGGCGCCCACTGCCGCCGCTTCCACGGCACCACAGAGCCTGGGGCTGCGGTCTCCCCTGTGCTGCCTAGGCCCCGACGTATGAGGCCCGCTCGGCGGCGTTTTTTTTTGCCCGGAGCCGGCACGGTGCTTGCGAACGTCCGGGGATTTCTCCCACGCCAAAGGGGCCAGCCCCGAAAGCTGTGGCCAGCCCTCGGCGCCCACTGCCGCCGCTTCCACGGCACCACAGAGCCTGGGGCTGCGGTCTCCCCTGTGCTGCCTAGGCCCCGACGTATGAGGCCCGCTCGGCGGCGGTTTTTTTTTGCGCGGAGCCGGCACGGGGCTTGTGAACGTCCGGGGATTTCTCCCACGCCAAAGGGGCCAGCCCCGAAAGCTGTGGCCAGCCCTCGGCGCCCACTGCCGCCGCTTCCACGGCACCACAGAGCCTGGGGTTTCGGTGTCAACTGTGCTGCCTAGGCCCCGACGTATGAGGCCCGCTCGGCTGCATTTTTTTTTGCCCGGAGCCGACACGGGGCTTGCGAACGTCCGGGGATTTCTCCCACGCCAAAGGGGCCTGCCCCGAAAGCTGTGGCCAGCCCTCGGCGCCCACTGCCGCCGCTTCCACGGCACCACAGAGCCTGGGGTTTCGGTCTCCCCTGTGCTGCCTAGGCCCCGACGTATGAGGCCCGCTCGGCGGCGTTTTTTTTTGCCCGGAGCCGGCACGGGGCTTGCGAACGTCCGGGGATTTCTCCCACGCCAAAGGGGCCAGCCCCGAAAGCTGTGGCCAGCCCTCGGCGCCCACTGCCGCCGCTTCCACGGCACCACAGAGCCTGGGGTTTCGGTGTCAACTGTGCTGCCTAGGCCCCGACGTATGAGGCCCGCTCGGCTGCAGTTTTTTTTTGCGCGGAGCCGGCACGGGGCTTGCGAACGTCCGGGGATTTCTCCCACGCCAAAGGGGCCAGCCCCGAAAGCTGTGGCCAGCCCTCGGCGCCCACTGCCGCCGCTTCCACGGCACCACAGAGCCTGGGGTTTCGGTCTCCCCTGTGCTGCCTAGGCCCCGACGTATGAGGCCAGCTCGGCTGCATTTTTTTTTGCCCGAAGCCAGCACGGGGCTTGCGAACGTCTGGGGATTTCTCCCACGCCAAAGGGGCCAGCCCCGAAAGCTGTGGCCAGCCCTCGGCGCCCACTGCCGCCGCTTCCACGGCACCACAGAGCCTGGGGCTGCGGTCTCCCCTGTGCTGCCTAGGCCCCGACGTATGAGGCCCGCTCGGCGGCGGTTTTTTTTTGCGCGGAGCCGGCACGGGGCTTGCGAACGTCCGGGGATTTCTCCCACGCCAAAGGGGCCTGCCCCGAAAGCTGTGGCCAGCCCTCGGCGCCCACTGCCGCCGCTTCCACGGCACCACAGAGCCTGGGGTTTCGGTCTCCCCTGTGCCGCCTAGGCCCCGACGTATGAGGCCCGCTCGGCGGCGTTTTTTTTTTGCCCGGAGCCGGCACGGGGCTTGCGAACGTCCGGGGATTTCTCCCACGCCAAAGGGGCCAGCCCCGAAAGCTGTGGCCAGCCCTCGGCGCCCACTGCCGCCGCTTCCACGGCACCACAGAGCCTGGGGCTGCGGTCTCCCCTGTGCTGCCTAGGCCCCGACGTATGAGGCCCGCTCGGCGGCGGTTTTTTTTTGCGCGGAGCCGGCACGGGGCTTGCGAACGTCCGGGGATTTCTCCCACGCCAAAGGGGCCAGCCCCGAAAGCTGTGGCCAGCCCTCGGCGCCCACTGCCGCCGCTTCCACGGCACCACAGAGCCTGGGGCTGCGGTCTCCCCTGTGCTGCCTAGGCCCCGACGTATGAGGCCCGCTCGGCGGCGGTTTTTTTTGCCCGGAGCCGGCACGGGGCTTGCGAACGTCTGGGGATTTCTCCCACGCCAAAGGGGCCAGCCCCGAAAGCTGTGGCCAGCCCTCAGCGCCCACTGCCGTCGCTTCCACGGCACCAGAGAGCCTGGGGCTGCGGTCTCCCCTGTGCTGCCTAGGCCCCGACGTATGAGGCCCGCTCGGCGGCGGTTTTTTTTTGCGCGGAGCCGGCACGGGGCTTGCGAACGTCCGGGGATTTCTCCCACGCCAAAGGGGCCAGCCCCGAAAGATGTTGCCAGCCCTCGGCGCCCACTGCCGCCGCTTCCACGGCACCACAGAGCCTGGGGTTTCGGTGTCAACTGTGCCGCCTAGGCCCCGACGTATGAGGCCCGCTCGGCTGCATCTTTTTTTGCCCGGAGCCGGCATGGGGCTTGCGAACGTCCGGGGATTTCTCCCACGCCAAAGGGGCCAGCCCCGAAAGCTGTGGCCAGCCCTCGGCGCCCACTGCCGCCGCTTCCACGGCACCACAGAGCCTGGGGCTGCGGTCTCCCCTGTGCTGCCTAGGCCCCGACGTATGAGGCCCGCTCGGCGGCGGTTTTTTTTTGCCCGGAGCCGGCACGGGGCTTGCGAACGTCCGGGGATTTCTCCCACGCCAAAGGGGCCAGCCCCGAAAGCTGTGGCCAGCCCTCGGCGCCCACTGCCGCCGCTTCCACGGCACCACAGAGCCTGGGGTTTCGGTGTCAACTGTGCTGCCTAGGCCCCGACGTATGAGGCCCGCTCGGCTGCATTTTTTTTTGCCCGGAGCCGGCACGGGGCTTGCGAACGTCCGGGGATTTCTCCCACGCCAAAGGGGCCAGCCCCGAAAGCTGTGGCCAGCCCTCGGCGCCCACTGCCGCCGCTTCCACGGCACCAGAGAGCCTGGGGTTTCGGTCTCCCCTGTGCTGCCTAGGCCCCGACGTATGACGCCCGCTCGGCGGCGGTCTTTTTTGCCCGGAGCCGGCACGGGGCTTGCGAACGTCCGGGGATTTCTCCCACGCCAAAGGGGCCAGCCCCGAAAGCTGTGGCCAGCCCTCGGCGCCCACTGCCGCCGCTTCCACGGCACCACAGAGCCTGGGGCTGCGGTCTCCCCTGTGCTGCCTAGGCCCCGACGTATGAGGCCCGCTCGGCGGCGGTTTTTTTTGCCCGGAGCCGGCACGGGGCTTGCGAACGTCCGGGGATTTCTCCCACGCCAAAGGGGCCAGCCCCGAAAGCTGTGGCCAGCCCTCGGCGCCCACTGCCACCGCTTCCACGGCACCACAGAGCCTGGGGCTGTGGTGTCACCTCTGCTGCCTAGGCCCCGACGTATGAGTCCTGCTCGGCTGCGGTTTTTTTTTCCTGGAGCCGGCACGGGGCTTGCGAACGTCCGGGGATTTCTCCCACGCCAAAGGGGCCAGCCCCGAAAGCTGTGGCCAGCCCTTGGCGCCCACTGCCGCCGCTTCCACGGCACCACAGAGCCTGGGGCTGCGGTGTCAACTGTGCTGCCTAGGCCCCGACGTATGAGGCCCGCTCGGCTGCATTTTTTTTTGCCCGGAGCCGGCACGGGGCTTGCGAACGTCCGGGGATTTCTCCCACGCCAAGGGGGCCAGCCCCGAAAGCTGTGGCCAGCCCTCGGCGCCCACTGCCGCCGCTTCCACGGCACCATAGAGCCTGGGTCTGCGGTGTCACCTCTGCTGCCTAGGCCCCGACGTATGAGGCCCGCTCGGTGGCGTTTTTTTTTTGCGCGGAGCCGGCACGGGGCTTGCGAACGTCCGGGGATTTCTCCCACGCCAAAGGGGCCAGCCCCGAAAGCTGTGGCCAGCCCTCGGCGCCCACTGCCGCCGCTTCCACGGCACCACAGAGCCTGGGGTTTCGGTGTCAACTGTGCTGCCTAGGCCCCGACGTATGAGGCCCGCTCGGCTGCATTTTTTTTTGCCCGGAGCCGACACGGGGCTTGCGAACGTCCGGGGATTTCTCCCACGCCAAAGGGGCCAGCCCCGAAAGCTGTGGCCAGCCCTCGGCGCCCACTGCCGCCGCTTCCACGGCACCACAGAGCCTGGGGCTGCGGTCTCCCCTGTGCTGCCTAGGCCCCGACGTATGAGGCCCGCTCGGCGGCGTTTTTTTTTTGCGCGGAGCCGGCACGGTGCTTGCGAACGTCCGGGGATTTCTCCCACGCCAAAGGGGCCAGCCCCGAAAGCTGTGGCCAGCCCTCGGCGCCCACTGCCGCCGCTTCCATGGCACCACAGAGCCTGGGGTTTCGGTGTCAACTGTGCTGCCTAGGCCCCGACGTATGAGGCCCGCTCGGCTGCATTTTTTTTTGCCCGGAGCCAGCACGGGGCCTGCGAACGTCCGGGGATTTCTCCCACGCCAAAGGGGCCAGCCCCGAAAGCTGTGGCCAGCCCTCGGCGCCCACTGCCGCCGCTTCCACGGCACCACAGAGCCTGGGGTTTCGGTCTCCCCTGTGCTGCCTAGGCCCCGACGTATGAGGCCCGCTCGGCGGCGGTTTTTTTTGCCCGGAGCCGGCACGGGGCTTGCGAACTTCCGGGGATTTCTCCCACGCCAAAGGGGCCAGCCCCGAAAGCTGTGGCCAGCCCTCGGCGCCCACTGCCGCCGCTTCCACGGCACCACAGAGCCTGGGGCTGCGGTCTCCCCTGTGCTGCCTAGGCCCCGACGTATGAGGCCCGCTCGGCGGCGGTTTTTTTTTGCGCGGAGCCGGCACGGGGCTTGCGAACGTCCGGGGATTTCTCCCACGCCAAAGGGGCCTGCCCCGAAAGCTGTGGCCAGCCCTCGGCGCCCACTGCCACCGCTTCCACGGCACCATAGAGCCTGGGGATTCAGTGTCAACTGTGCTGCCTAGGCCCCGACGTATGAGGCCCGCTCGGCTGCATTTTTTTTTTGCCCGAAGCCAGCACGGGGCTTGCGAACGTCTGGGGATTTCTCCCACGCCAAAGGGGCCAGCCCCGAAAGCTGTGGCCAGCCCTCGGCGCCCACTGCCGCCGCTTCCACGGCACCACAGAGCCTGGGGCTGCGGTCTCCCCTGTGCTGCCTAGGCCCTGACGTATGAGGCCCGCTCGGCGGCGGTTTTTTTTGCGCGGAGCCGGCACGGGGCTTGCGAACGTCCGGGGATTTCTCCCACGCCAAAGGGGCCAGCCCCGAAAGCTGTGGCCAGCCCTCGGCGCCCACTGCCGCCGCTTCCACGGCACCACAGAGCCTGGGGTTTCGGTCTCCCCTGTGCTGCCTAGGCCCCGACGTATGAGGCCCGCTCGGTGGCGGTTTTTTTTGCCCGGAGCCGGCACGGGGCTTGCGAACGTCCGGGGATTTCTCCCACGCCAAAGGGGCCAGCCCCGAAAGCTGTGGCCAGCCCTCGGCGCCCACTGCCGCCGCTTCCACGGCACCACAGAGCCTGGGGTTTCGGTCTCCCCTGTGCTGCCTAGGCCCCGACGTATGAGGCCCGCTCGGCGGCGGTTTTTTTTGCCCGGAGCCTGCATGGGGCTTGCGAACGTCCGGGGATTTCTCCCACGCCAAGGGGGCCAGCCCCGAAAGCTGTGGCCAGCCCTCGGCGCCCACTGCCGCCGCTTCCACGGCACCACAGAGCCTGGGGCTGCGGTCTCCCCTGTGCTGCCTAGGCCCCGACGTATGAGGCCCGCTCGGCGGCGGTTTGTTTTGCCCGGAGCCGGCACGGGGCTTGCGAACGTCCGGGGATTTCTCCCACGCCAAAGGGGCCAGCCCCGAAAGCTGTGGCCAGCCCTCGGCGCCCACTGCCGCCGCTTCCACGGCACCACAGAGCCTGGGGTTTCGGTGTCAACTGTGCTGCCTAGGCCCCGACGTATGAGGCCCGCTCGGCTGCATTTTTTTTTGCCCGGAGCCGACACGGGGCTTGCGAACGTCCGGGGATTTCTCCCACGCCAAAGGGGCCTGCCCCGAAAGCTGTGGCCAGCCCTCGGCGCCCACTGCCGCCGCTTCCACGGCACCACAGAGCCTGGGGTTTCGGTCTCCCCTGTGCTGCCTAGGCCCCGACGTATGAGGCCCGCTCGGCGGCGTTTTTTTTTGCCCGGAGCCGGCACGGGGCTTGCGAACGTCCGGGGATTTCTCCCACGCCAAAGGGGCCAGCCCCGAAAGCTGTGGCCAGCCCTCGGCGCCCACTGCCGCCGCTTCCACGGCACCACAGAGCCTGGGGTTTCGGTGTCAACTGTGCTGCCTAGGCCCCGACGTATGAGGCCCGCTCGGCTGCATTTTTTTTTGCCTGGAGCCGGCACGGGGCTTGCGAACGTCCGGGGATTTCTCCCACGCCAAAGGGGCCTTCCCCGAAAGCTGTGGCCAGCCCTCGGCACCCACTGCCGCCGCTTCCACGGCACCACAGAGCCTGGGGTTTCGGTCTCCCCTGTGCTGCCTAGGCCCCGACGTATGAGGCCCGCTCGGCGGCGGTTTTTTTTTGCCCGGAGCCGGCATGGGGCTTGCGAACGTCCGGGGATTTCTCCCACGCCAAAGGGGCCAGCCCCGAAAGCTGTGGCCAGCCCTCGGCGCCCACTGCCGCCGCTTCCACGGCACCACAGAGCCTGGGGCTGCGGTCTCCCCTGTGCTGCCTAGGCCCCGACGTATGAGGCCCGCTCGGCGGCGGTTTTTTTTGCGCGGAGCCGGCACGGGGCTTGCGAACGTCCGGGGATTTCTCCCACGCCAAAGGGGCCTGCCCCGAAAGCTGTGGCCAGCCCTCGGCGCCCACTGCCACCGCTTCCACGGCACCATAGAGCCTGGGGATTCAGTGTCAACTGTGCTGCCTATGCCCCGACGTATGAGGCCCGCTCGGCTGCATTTTTTTTTGCCCGAAGCCAGCACGGGGCTTGCGAAAGTCTGGGGATTTCTCCCACGCCAAAGGGGCCAGCCCCGAAAGCTGTGGCCAGCCCTCGGCGCCCACTGCCGCCGCTTCCACGGCACCACAGAGCCTGGGGCTGCGGTCTCCCCTGTGCTGCCTAGGCCCCGACGTATGAGGCCCGCTCGGCGGCGGTTTTTTTTGCCCGGAGCCGGCACGGGGCTTGCGAAAGTCCGGGGATTTCTCCCACGCCAAAGGGGCCAGCCCCGAAAGCTGTGGCCAGCCCTCGGCGCCCACTGCCGCCGCTTCCACGGCACCACAGAGCCTGGGGCTGCGGTCTCCCCTGTGCTGCCTAGGCCCCGACGTATGAGGCCCGCTCGGCGGCGGTTTTTTTTGCCCGGAGCCGGCACGGGGCTTGCGAACGTCTGGGGATTTCTCCCACGCCAAAGGGGCCAGCCCCGAAAGCTGTGGCCAGCCCTCAGCGCCCACTGCCGTCGCTTCCACGGCACCAGAGAGCCTGGGGCTGCGGTCTCCCCTGTGCTGCCTAGGCCCCGACGTATGAGGCCCGCTCGGCGGCGGTTTTTTTTTGCGCGGAGCCGGCACGGGGCTTGCGAACGTCCGGGGATTTCTCCCACGCCAAAGGGGCCAGCCCCGAAAGATGTTGCCAGCCCTCGGCGCCCACTGCCGCCGCTTCCACGGCACCACAGAGCCTGGGGTTTCGGTGTCAACTGTGCCGCCTAGGCCCCGACGTATGAGGCCCGCTCGGCTGCATCTTTTTTTGCCCGGAGCCGGCATGGGGCTTGCGAACGTCCGGGGATTTCTCCCACGCCAAAGGGGCCAGCCCCGAAAGCTGTGGCCAGCCCTCGGCGCCCACTGCCGCCGCTTCCACGGCACCACAGAGCCTGGGGCTGCGGTCTCCCCTGTGCTGCCTAGGCCCCGACGTATGAGGCCCGCTCGGCGGCGGTTTTTTTTTGCCCGGAGCCGGCACGGGGCTTGCGAACGTCCGGGGATTTCTCCCACGCCAAAGGGGCCAGCCCCGAAAGCTGTGGCCAGCCCTCGGCGCCCACTGCCGCCGCTTCCACGGCACCACAGAGCCTGGGGTTTCGGTGTCAACTGTGCTGCCTATGCCCCGACGTATGAGGCCCGCTCGGCTGCAATTTTTTTTGCCCGGAGCCGGCACGGGGCTTGCGAACGTCCGGGGATTTCTCCCACGCCAAAGGGGCCAGCCCCGAAAGCTGTGGCCAGCCCTCGGCGCCCACTGCCGCCGCTTCCACGGCACCAGAGAGCCTGGGGTTTCGGTCTCCCCTGTGCTGCCTAGGCCCCGACGTATGAGGCCCGCTCGGCGGCGGTCTTTTTTGCCCGGAGCCGGCACGGGGCTTGCGAACGTCCGGGGATTTCTCCCACGCCAAAGGGGCCAGCCCCGAAAGCTGTGGCCAGCCCTCGGCGCCCACTGCCGCCGCTTCCACGGCACCACAGAGCCTGGGGCTGCGGTCTCCCCTGTGCTGCCTAGGCCCCGACGTATGAGGCCCGCTCGGCGGCGGTTTTTTTTGCCCGGAGCCGGCACGGGGCTTGCGAACGTCCGGGGATTTCTCCCACGCCAAAGGGGCCAGCCCCGAAAGCTGTGGCCAGCCCTCGGCGCCCACTGCCGCTGCTTCCACGGCACCACAGAGCCTGGGGCTGTGGTGTCACCTCTGCTGCCTAGGCCCCGACGTATGAGTCCTGCTCGGCTGCGGTTTTTTTTTCCTGGAGCCGGCACGGGGCTTGCGAACGTCCGGGGATTTCTCCCACGCCAAAGGGGCCAGCCCCGAAAGCTGTGGCCAGCCCTTGGCGCCCACTGCCGCCGCTTCCACGGCACCACAGAGCCTGGGGCTGCGGTGTCAACTGTGCTGCCTAGGCCCCGACGTATGAGGCCCGCTCGGCTGCATTTTTTTTTGCCCGGAGCCGGCACGGGGCTTGCGAACGTCCGGGGATTTCTCCCAAGCCAAGGGGGCCAGCCCCGAAAGCTGTGGCCAGCCCTCGGCGCCCACTGCCGCCGCTTCCACGGCACCATAGAGCCTGGGTCTGCGGTGTCACCTCTGCTGCCTAGGCCCCGACGTATGAGGCCCGCTCGGTGGCGTTTTTTTTTGCGCGGAGCCGGCACGGGGCTTGCGAACGTCCGGGGATTTCTCCCACGCCAAAGGGGCCAGCCCCGAAAGCTGTGGCCAGCCCTCGGCGCCCACTGCCGCCGCTTCCACGGCACCACAGAGCCTGGGGTTTCGGTGTCAACTGTGCTGCCTAGGCCCCGACGTATGAGGCCCGCTCGGCTGCATTTTTTTTTGCCCGGAGCCGACACGGGGCTTGCGAACGTCCGGGGATTTCTCCCACGCCAAAGGGGCCAGCCCCGAAAGCTGTGGCCAGCCCTCGGCGCCCACTGCCGCCGCTTCCACGGCACCACAGAGCCTGGGGCTGCGGTCTCCCCTGTGCTGCCTAGGCCCCGACGTATGAGGCCCGCTCGGCGGCGTTTTTTTTTGCGCGGAGCCGGCACGGTGCTTGCGAACGTCCGGGGATTTCTCCCACGCCAAAGGGGCCAGCCCCGAAAGCTGTGGCCAGCCCTCGGCGCCCACTGCCGCCGCTTCCATGGCACCACAGAGCCTGGGGTTTCGGTGTCAACTGTGCTGCCTAGGCCCCGACGTATGAGGCCCGCTCGGCTGCATTTTTTTTTGCCCGGAGCCAGCACGGGGCCTGCGAACGTCCGGGGATTTCTCCCACGCCAAAGGGGCCAGCCCCGAAAGCTGTGGCCAGCCCTCGGCGCCCACTGCCGCCGCTTCCACGGCACCACAGAGCCTGGGGTTTCGGTCTCCCCTGTGCTGCCTAGGCCCCGACGTATGAGGCCCGCTCGGCGGCGGTTTTTTTTTGCCCGGAGCCGGCACGGGGCTTGCGAACTTCCGGGGATTTCTCCCACGCCAAAGGGGCCAGCCCCGAAAGCTGTGGCCAGCCCTCGGCGCCCACTGCCGCCGCTTCCACGGCACCACAGAGCCTGGGGCTGCGGTCTCCCCTGTGCTGCCTAGGCCCCGACGTATGAGGCCCGCTCGGCGGCGGTTTTTTTTGCCCGGAGCCGGCACGGGGCTTGCGAACGTCCGGGGATTTCTCCCACGCCAAAGGGGCCTGCCCCGAAAGCTGTGGCCAGCCCTCGGCGCCCACTGCCACCGCTTCCACGGCACCATAGAGCCTGGGGATTCAGTGTCAACTGTGCTGCCTAGGCCCCGACGTATGAGGCCCGCTCGGCTGCATTTTTTTTTGCCCGAAGCCAGCACGGGGCTTGCGAACGTCTGGGGATTTCTCCCACGCCAAAGGGGCCAGCCCCGAAAGCTGTGGCCAGCCCTCGGCGCCCACTGCCGCCGCTTCCACGGCACCACAGAGCCTGGGGCTGCGGTCTCCCCTGTGCTGCCTAGGCCCCGACGTATGAGGCCCGCTCGGCGGCGGTTTTTTTTTGCGCGGAGCCGGCACGGGGCTTGCGAACGTCCGGGGATTTCTCCCACGCCAAAGGGGCCAGCCCCGAAAGCTGTGGCCAGCCCTCGGCGCCCACTGCCGCCGCTTCCACGGCACCACAGAGCCTGGGGTTTCGGTCTCCCCTGTGCTGCCTAGGCCCCGACGTATGAGGCCCGCTCGGTGGCGGTTTTTTTTGCCCGGAGCCGGCACGGGGCTTGCGAACGTCCGGGGATTTCTCCCACGCCAAAGGGGCCAGCCCCGAAAGCTGTGGCCAGCCCTCGGCGCCCACTGCCGCCGCTTCCACGGCACCACAGAGCCTGGGGTTTCGGTCTCCCCTGTGCTGCCTAGGCCCCGACGTATGAGGCCCGCTCGGCGGCGGTTTTTTTTGCCCGGAGCCTGCATGGGGCTTGCGAACGTCCGGGGATTTCTCCCACGCCAAGGGGGCCAGCCCCGAAAGCTGTGGCCAGCCCTCGGCGCCCACTGCCGCCGCTTCCACGGCACCACAGAGCCTGGGGCTGCGGTCTCCCCTGTGCTGCCTAGGCCCCGACGTATGAGGCCCGCTCGGCGGCGGTTTGTTTTGCCCGGAGCCGGCACGGGGCTTGCGAACGTCCGGGGATTTCTCCCACGCCAAAGGGGCCAGCCCCGAAAGCTGTGGCCAGCCCTCGGCGCCCACTGCCGCCGCTTCCACGGCACCACAGAGCCTGGGGCTGCGGTCTCCCCTGTGCTGCCTAGGCCCCGACGTATGAGGCCCGCTCGGCGGCGGTTTTTTTTTGCCCGCAGCCGGCACGGGGCTTGCGAACGTCCGGGGATTTCTCCCACGCCAAAGGGGCCAGCCCCGAAAGCTGTGGCCAGCCCTCGGCGCCCACTGCCGCCGCTTCCACGGCACCATAGAGCCTGGGGTTTCGGTGTCAACTGTGCCGCCTAGGCCCCGACGTATGAGGCCCGCTCGGCTGCATCTTTTTTTGCCCGGAGCAGGCATGGGGCTTGCGAACGTCCGGGGATTTCTCCCACGCCAAAGGGGCCAGCCCCGAAAGCTGTGGCCAGCCCTCGGCGCCCACTGCCGCCGCTTCCACGGCACCACAGAGCCTGGGGCTGCAGTCTCCCCTGTGCTGCCTAGGCCCCGACGTATGAGGCCCGCTCGGCGGCGGTTTTTTTTGCGCGGAGCCGGCACGGGGCTTGCGAACGTCCGGGGATTTCTCCCACGCCAAAGGGGCCTGCCCCGAAAGCTGTGGCCAGCCCTCGGCGCCCACTGCCGCCGCCTCCACGGCACCATAGAGCCTGGGGATTCAGTGTCAACTGTGCTGCCTAGGCCCCGACGTATGAGGCCAGCTCGGCTGCATTTTTTTTTGCCCGAAGCCAGCACGGGGCTTGCGAACGTCTGGGGATTTCTCCCACGCCAAAGGGGCCAGCCCCGAAAGCTGTGGCCAGCCCTCGGCGCCCACTGCCGCCGCTTCCACGGCACCACAGAGCCTGGGGCTGCGGTCTCCCCTGTGCTGCCTAGGCCCCGACGTATGAGGCCCGCTCGGCGGCGGTTTTTTTTTGCGCGGAGCCGGCACGGGGCTTGCGAACGTCCGGGGATTTCTCCCACGCCAAAGGGGCCAGCCCCGAAAGCTGTGGCCAGCCCTCGGCGCCCACTGCCGCCGCTTCCACGGCACCACAGAGCCTGGGGTTTCGGTGTCAACTGTGCTGCCTAGGCCCCGACGTATGAGGCCCGCTCGGCTGCATTTTTTTTTGCCCGGAGCCGACACGGGGCTTGCGAACGTCCGGGGATTTCTCCCACGCCAAAGGGGCCTGCCCCGAAAGCTGTGGCCAGCCCTCGGCGCCCACTGCCGCCGCTTCCACGGCACCACAGAGCCTGGGGTTTCGGTCTCCCCTGTGCTGCCTAGGCCCCGACGTATGAGGCCCGCTCGGCGGCGGTTTTTTTTTGCCCGAAGCCGGCACGGGGCTTGCGAACGTCCGGGGATTTCTCCCACGCCAAAGGGGCCAGCCCCGAAAGCTGTGGCCAGCCCTCGGCGCCCACTGCCGCCGCTTCCACGGCACCACAGAGCCTGGGGTTTCGGTGTCAACTGTGCTGCCTAGGCCCCGACGTATGAGGCCCGCTCGGCTGCATTTTTTTTTGCCCGGAGCCGACACGGGGCTTGCGAACGTCCGGGGATTTCTCCCACGCCAAAGGGGCCTGCCCCGAAAGCTGTGGCCAGCCCTCGGCGCCCACTGCCGCCGCTTCCACGGCACCACAGAGCCTGGGGTTTCGGTCTCCCCTGTGCTGCCTAGGCCCCGATGTATGAGGCCCGCTCGGCGGCGTCTTTTTTTGCCAGGAGCCGGCACGGGGCTTGCGAACGTCCGGGGATTTCTCCCACGCCAAAGGGGCCAGCCCCGAAAGCTGGGGCCAGCCCTCGGCGCCCACTGCCGCCGCTTCCACGGCACCACAGAGCCTGGGGTTTCGGTGTCAACTGTGCTGCCTAGGCCCCGACGTATGAGGCCCGCTCGGCTGCATCTTTTTTTGCCCGGAGCAGGCATGGGGCTTGCGAACGTCCGGGGATTTCTCCCACGCCAAAGGGGCCAGCCCCGAAAGCTGTGGCCAGCCCTCGGCGCCCACTGCCGCCGCTTCCACGGCACCACAGAGCCTGGGGCTGCAGTCTCCCCTGTGCTGCCTAGGCCCCGACGTATGAGGCCCGCTCGGCGGCGGTTTTTTTTGCGCGGAGCCGGCACGGGGCTTGCGAACGTCCGGGGATTTCTCCCACGCCAAAGGGGCCTGCCCCGAAAGCTGTGGCCAGCCCTCGGCGCCCACTGCCGCCGCTTCCACGGCACCATAGAGCCTGGGGATTCAGTGTCAACTGTGCTGCCTAGGCCCCGACGTATGAGGCCAGCTCGGCTGCATTTTTTTTTGCCCGAAGCCAGCACGGGGCTTGCGAACGTCTGGGGATTTCTCCCACGCCAAAGGGGCCAGCCCCGAAAGCTGTGGCCAGCCCTCGGCGCCCACTGCCGCCGCTTCCACGGCACCACAGAGCCTGGGGCTGCGGTCTCCCCTGTGCTGCCTAGGCCCCGACGTATGAGGCCCGCTCGGCGGCGGTTTTTTTTTGCGCGGAGCCGGCACGGGGCTTGCGAACGTCCGGGGATTTCTCCCACGCCAAAGGGGCCTGCCCCGAAAGCTGTGGCCAGCCCTCGGCGCCCACTGCCGCCGCTTCCACGGCACCACAGAGCCTGGGGTTTCGGTGTCAACTGTGCTGCCTAGGCCCCGAAGTATGAGGCCCGCTCGGCTGCATTTTTTTTTTGCCCGGAGCCGACACGGGGCTTGCGAACGTCCGGGGATTTCTCCCACGCCAAAGGGGCCTGCCCCGAAAGCTGTGGCCAGCCCTCGGCGCCCACTGCCGCCGCTTCCACGGCACCACAGAGCCTGGGGTTTCGGTCTCCCCTGTGCTGCCTAGCCCCCGACGTATGAGGCCCGCTCGGCGGCGTTTTTTTTTGCCCGAAGCCGGCACGGGGCTTGCGAACGTCCGGGGATTTCTCCCACGCCAAAGGGGCCAGCCCCGAAAGCTGTGGCCAGCCCTCGGCGCCCACTGCCGCCGCTTCCACGGCACCACAGAGCCTGGGGTTTCGGTGTCAACTGTGCTGCCTAGGCCCCGACGTATGAGGCCCGCTCGGCTGCATTTTTTTTTGCCCGGAGCCGGCACGGGGCTTGTGAACGTCCGGGGATTTCTCCCACGCCAAAGGGGCCAGCCCCGAAAGCTGTGGCCAGCCCTCGGCGCCAACTGCCGCCGCTTCCACGGCACCACAGAGCCTGGGGTTTCGGTCTCCCCTGTGCTGCCTAGGCCCTGACGTATGAGGCCCGCTCGGCGGCGGTCTTTTTTGCCCGGAGCCGGCACGGGGCTTGCGAACGTCCGGGGATTTCTCCCACGCCAAAGGGGCCAGCCCCGAAAGCTGTGGCCAGCCCTCGGCGCCCACTGCCGCCGCTTCCACGGCACCACAGAGCCTGGGGCTGCGGTCTCCCCTGTGCTGCCTAGGCCCCGACGTATGAGGCCCGCTCGGCGGCGGTTTTTTTTGCCCGGAGCCGGCACGGGGCTTGCGAACGTCCGGGGATTTCTCCCACGCCAAAGGGGCCAGCCCCGAAAGCTGTGGCCAGCCCTCGGCGCCCACTGCCGCCGCTTCCACGGCACCATAGAGCCTGGGGATTCAGTGTCAACTGTGCTGCCTAGGCCCCGACGTATGAGGCCAGCTCGGCTGCATTTTTTTTTGCCCGAAGCCAGCACGGGGCTTGCGAACGTCTGGGGATTTCTCCCACGCCAAAGGGGCCAGCCCCGAAAGCTGTGGCCAGCCCTCGGCGCCCACTGCCGCCGCTTCCACGGCACCACAGAGCCTGGGGCTGCGGTCTCCCCTGTGCTGCCTAGGCCCCGACGTATGAGGCCCGCTCGGCGGCGGTTTTTTTTGCGCGGAGCCGGCACGGGGCTTGCGAACGTGCGGGGATTTCTCCCACGCCAAAGGGGCCAGCCCCGAAAGCTGTGGCCAGCCCTCGGCGCCCACTGCCGCCGCTTCCACGGCACCACAGAGCCTGGGGTTTCGGTGTCAACTGTGCTGCCTAGGCCCCGACGTATGAGGCCCGCTCGGCTGCATTTTTTTTTGCCCGGAGCCGACACGGGGCTTGCGAACGTCCGGGGATTTCTCCCACGCCAAAGGGGCCTGCCCCGAAAGCTGTGGCCAGCCCTCGGCGCCCACTGCCGCCGCTTCCACGGCACCACAGAGCCTGGGGTTTCGGTCTCCCCTGTGCTGCCTAGCCCCCGACGTATGAGGCCCGCTCGGCGGCGTTTTTTTTTTGCCCGAAGCCGGCACGGGGCTTGCGAACGTCCGGGGATTTCTCCCACGCCAAAGGGGCCAGCCCCGAAAGCTGTGGCCAGCCCTCGGCGCCCACTGCCGCCGCTTCCACGGCACCACAGAGCCTGGGGTTTCGGTGTCAACTGTGCTGCCTAGGCCCCGACGTATGAGGCCCGCTCGGCTGCATTTTTTTTTGCCTGGAGCCGGCACGGGGCTTGTGAACGTCCGGGGATTTCTCCCACGCCAAAGGGGCCAGCCCCGAAAGCTGTGGCCAGCCCTCGGCGCCCACTGCCGCCGCTTCCACGGCACCACAGAGCCTGGGGTTTCGGTCTCCCCTGTGCTGCCTAGGCCCTGACGTATGAGGCCCGCTCGGCGGCGGTCTTTTTTGCCCGGAGCCGGCACGGGGCTTGCGAACGTCCGGGGATTTCTCCCACGCCAAAGGGGCCAGCCCCGAAAGCTGTGGCCAGCCCTCGGCGCCCACTGCCGCCGCTTCCACGGCACCATAGAGCCTGGGGTTTCGGTGTCAACTGTGCCGCCTAGGCCCCGACGTATGAGGCCCGCTCGGCTGCATCTTTTTTTGCCCGGAGCAGGCATGGGGCTTGCGAACGTCCGGGGATTTCTCCCACGCCAAAGGGGCCAGCCCCGAAAGCTGTGGCCAGCCCTCGGCGCCCACTGCCGCCGCTTCCACGGCACCACAGAGCCTGGGGCTGCAGTCTCCACTGTGCTGCCTAGGCCCCGACGTATGAGGCCCGCTCGGCGGCGGTTTTTTTTTGCGCGGAGCCGGCACGGGGCTTGCGAACGTGCGGGGATTTCTCCCACGCCAAAGGGGCCTGCCCCGAAAGCTGTGGCCAGCCCTCGGCGCCCACTGCCGCCGCTTCCACGGCACCATAGAGCCTGGGGATTCAGTGTCAACTGTGCTGCCTAGGCCCCGACGTATGAGGCCAGCTCGGCTGCATTTTTTTTTGCCCGAAGCCAGCACGGGGCTTGCGAACGTCTGGGGATTTCTCCCACGCCAAAGGGGCCAGCCCCGAAAGCTGTGGCCAGCCCTCGGCGCCCACTGCCGCCGCTTCCACGGCACCACAGAGCCTGGGGTTTCGGTCTCCCCTGTGCTGCCTAGGCCCCGACGTATGAGGCCCGCTCGGCGGCGGTTTTTTTTTGCCCGAAGCCGGCACGGGGCTTGCGAACGTCCGGGGATTTCTCCCACGCCAAAGGGGCCAGCCCCGAAAGCTGTGGCCAGCCCTCGGCGCCCACTGCCGCCGCTTCCACGGCACCACAGAGCCTGGGGTTTCGGTGTCAACTGTGCTGCCTAGGCCCCGACGTATGAGGCCCGCTCGGCTGCATTTTTTTTTGCCCGGAGCCGACACGGGGCTTGCGAACGTCCGGGGATTTCTCCCACGCCAAAGGGGCCTGCCCCGAAAGCTGTGGCCAGCCCTCGGCGCCCACTGCCGCCGCTTCCACGGCACCACAGAGCCTGGGGTTTCGGTCTCCCCTGTGCTGCCTAGGCCCCGATGTATGAGGCCCGCTCGGCTGCATTTTTTTTTGCCCGGAGCCGGCACGGGGCTTGCGAACGTCCGGGGATTTCTCCCACGCCAAAGGGGCCTGCCCCGAAAGGTGTGGCCAGCCCTCGGCGCCCACTGCCGCCGCTTCCACGGCACCACAGAGCCTGGGGTTTCGGTGTCAACTGTGCTGCCTAGGCCCCGACGTATGAGGCCCGCTCGGCTGCATCTTTTTTTGCCCGGAGCAGGCATGGGGCTTGCGAACGTCCGGGGATTTCTCCCACGCCAAAGGGGCCAGCCCCGAAAGCTGTGGCCAGCCCTCGGCGCCCACTGCCGCCGCTTCCACGGCACCACAGAGCCTGGGGCTGCAGTCTCCCCTGTGCTGCCTAGGCCCCGACGTATGAGGCCCGCTCGGCGGCGGTTTTTTTTTGCGCGGAGCCGGCACGGGGCTTGCGAACGTCCGGGGATTTCTCCCACGCCAAAGGGGCCTGCCCCGAAAGCTGTGGCCAGCCCTCGGCGCCCACTGCCGCCGCTTCCACGGCACCATAGAGCCTGGGGATTCAGTGTCAACTGTGCTGCCTAGGCCCCGACGTATGAGGCCAGCTCGGCTGCATTTTTTTTTGCCCGAAGCCAGCACGGGGCTTGCGAACGTCTGGGGATTTCTCCCACGCCAAAGGGGCCAGCCCCGAAAGCTGTGGCCAGCCCTCGGCGCCCACTGCCGCCGCTTCCACGGCACCACAGAGCCTGGGGCTGCGGTCTCCCCTGTGCTGCCTAGGCCCCGACGTATGAGGCCCGCTCGGTGGCGGTTTTTTTTGCGCGGAGCCGGCACGGGGCTTGCGAACGTCCGGGGATTTCTCCCACGCCAAAGGGGCCTGCCCCGAAAGCTGTGGCCAGCCCTCGGCGCCCACTGCCGCCGCTTCCACGGCACCACAGAGCCTGGGGTTTCGGTGTCAACTGTGCTGCCTAGGCCCCGAAGTATGAGGCCCGCTCGGCTGCATTTTTTTTTGCCCGGAGCCGACACGGGGCTTGCGAACGTCCGGGGATTTCTCCCACGCCAAAGGGGCCTGCCCCGAAAGCTGTGGCCAGCCCTCGGCGCCCACTGCCGCCGCTTCCACGGCACCACAGAGCCTGGGGTTTCGGTCTCCCCTGTGCTGCCTAGGCCCTGACGTATGAGGCCCGCTCGGCGGCGGTCTTTTTTGCCCGGAGCCGGCACGGGGCTTGCGAACGTCCGGGGATTTCTCCCACGCCAAAGGGGCCAGCCCCGAAAGCTGTGGCCAGCCCTCGGCGCCCACTGCCGCCGCTTCCACGGCACCACAGAGCCTGGGGCTGCGGTCTCCCCTGTGCTGCCTAGGCCCCGACGTATGAGGCCCGCTCGGCGGCGGTTTTTTTTTGCCCGGAGCCGGCACGGGGCTTGCGAACGTCCGGGGATTTCTCCCACGCCAAAGGGGCCAGCCCCGAAAGCTGTGGCCAGCCCTCGGCGCCCACTGCCGCTGCTTCCACGGCACCACAGAGCCTGGGGCTGTGGTGTCACCTCTGCTGCCTAGGCCCCGACGTATGAGTCCTGCTCGGCTGCGGTTTTTTTTTCCTGGAGCCGGCACGGGGCTTGCGAACGTCCGGGGATTTCTCCCACGCCAAAGGGGCCAGCCCCGAAAGCTGTGGCCAGCCCTTGGCGCCCACTGCCACCGCTTCCACGGCACCACAGAGCCTGGGGCTGCGGTGTCAACTGTGCTGCCTAGGCCCCGACGTATGAGGCCCGCTCGGCTGCATTTTTTTTTGCCCGGAGCCGGCACGGGGCTTGCGAACGTCCGGGGATTTCTCCCACGCCAAAGGGGCCAGCCCCGAAAGCTGTGGCCAGCCCTCGGCGCCCACTGCCGCCGCTTCCACGGCACCACAGAGCCTGGGGTTTCGGTCTCCCCTGTGCTGCCTAGGCCCCGACGTATGAGGCCCGCTCGGTGGCGGTTTTTTTTGCCCGGAGCCGGCACGGGGCTTGCGAACGTCCGGGGATTTCTCCCACGCCAAAGGGGCCTGCCCCGAAAGCTGTGGCCAGCCCTCGGCGCCCACTGCCGCCGCTTCCATGGCACCATAGAGCCTGGGGTTTCGGTGTCAACTGTGCTGCCTATGCCCCCACGTATGAGGCTCGCTCGGCTGCATTTTTTTTTTCCGAAGTTGGCACGGGGCTTGCGAACGTCCGGGGATTTCTCCCACGCCAAAGGGGCCAGCCCCGAAAGCTGTGGCCAGCCCTCGGCGCCCACTGCCGCCGCTTCCACGGCACCACAGAGCCTGGGGTTTCGGTCTCCCCTGTGCTGCCTAGGCCCCAACGTATGAGGCCCGCTCGGCGGCGGTTTTTTTTGCCCGGAGCCTGCATGGGGCTTGCGAACGTCCGGGGATTTCTCCCACGCCAAGGGGGCCAGCCCCGAAAGCTGTGGCCAGCCCTCGGCGCCCACTGCCGCCGCTTCCACGGCACCATAGAGCCTGGGGTTTCGGTGTCAACTGTGCCGCCTAGGCCCCGACGTATGAGGCCCGCTCGGCGGCGGTTTGTTTTGCCCGGAGCCGGCACGGGGCTTGCGAACGTCCGGGGATTTCTCCCACGCCAAAGGGGCCAGCCCCGAAAGCTGTGGCCAGCCCTCGGCGCCCACTGCCGCCGCTTCCACGGCACCACAGAGCCTGGGGCTGCGGTCTCCCCTGTGCTGCCTAGGCCCCGACGTATGAGGCCCGCTCGGCGGCGGTTTTTTTTGCCCGCAGCCGGCACGGGGCTTGCGAACGTCCGGGGATTTCTCCCACGCCAAAGGGGCCAGCCCCGAAAGCTGTGGCCAGCCCTCGGCGCCCACTGCCGCCGCTTCCACGGCACCATAGAGCCTGGGGTTTCGGTGTCAACTGTGCCGCCTAGGCCCCGACGTATGAGGCCCGCTCGGCTGCATCTTTTTTTGCCCGGAGCAGGCATGGGGCTTGCGAACGTCCGGGGATTTCTCCCACGCCAAAGGGGCCAGCCCCGAAAGCTGTGGCCAGCCCTCGGCGCCCACTGCCGCCGCTTCCACGGCACCACAGAGCCTGGGGCTGCAGTCTCCCCTGTGCTGCTAGGCCCCGACGTATGAGGCCCGCTCGGCGGCGGTTTTTTTTTGCGCGGAGCCGGCACGGGGCTTGCGAACGTGCGGGGATTTCTCCCACGCCAAAGGGGCCTGCCCCGAAAGCTGTGGCCAGCCCTCGGCGCCCACTGCCGCGGCTTCCACGGCACCATAGAGCCTGGGGATTCAGTGTCAACTGTGCTGCCTAGGCCCCGACGTATGAGGCCAGCTCGGCTGCATTTTTTTTTGCCCGAAGCCAGCACGGGGCTTGCGAACGTCTGGGGATTTCTCCCACGCCAAAGGGGCCAGCCCCGAAAGCTGTGGCCAGCCCTCGGCGCCCACTGCCGCCGCTTCCACGGCACCACAGAGCCTGGGGCTGCGGTCTCCCCTGTGCTGCCTAGGCCCCGACGTATGAGGCCCGCTCGGCGGCGGTTTTTTTTTGCGCGGAGCCGGCACGGGGCTTGCGAACGTCCGGGGATTTCTCCCACGCCAAAGGGGCCAGCCCCGAAAGCTGTGGCCAGCCCTCGGCGCCCACTGCCGCCGCTTCCACGGCACCACAGAGCCTGGGGTTTCGGTGTCAACTGTGCTGCCTAGGCCCCGACGTATGAGGCCCGCTCGGCTGCATTTTTTTTTGCCCGGAGCCGACACGGGGCTTGCGAACGTCCGGGGATTTCTCCCACGCCAAAGGGGCCTGCCCCGAAAGCTGTGGCCAGCCCTCGGCGCCCACTGCCGCCGCTTCCACGGCACCACAGAGCCTGGGGCTGCGGTCTCCCCTGTGCTGCCTAGGCCCCGACGTATGAGGCCCGCTCGGCGGCGGTTTTTTTTGCCCGGAGCCGGCACGGGGCTTGCGAACGTCCGGGGATTTCTCCCACGCCAAAGGGGCCAGCCCCGAAAGCTGTGGCCAGCCCTCGGCGCCCACTGCCGCCGCTTCCACGGCACCACAGAGCCTGGGGTTTCGGTGTCAACTGTGCTGCCTAGGCCCCGACGTATGAGGCCCGCTCGGCTGCATTTTTTTTTGCCCGGAGCCGACACGGGGCTTGCGAACGTCCGGGGATTTCTCCCACGCCAAAGGGGCCTGCCCCGAAAGCTGTGGCCAGCCCTCGGCGCCCACTGCCGCCGCTTCCACGGCACCACAGAGCCTGGGGTTTCGGTCTCCCCTGTGCTGCCTAGGCCCCGATGTATGAGGCCCGCTCGGCGGCGTTTTTTTTTGCCAGGAGCCGGCACGGGGCTTGCGAAAGTCCGGGGATTTCTCCCACGCCAAAGGGGCCAGCCCCGAAAGCTGTGGCCAGCCCTCGGCGCCCACTGCCGCCGCTTCCACGGCACCACAGAGCCTGGGGTTTCGGTGTCAACTGTGCTGCCTAGGCCCCGACGTATGAGGCCCGCTCGGCTGCATCTTTTTTTGCCCGGAGCAGGCATGGGGCTTGCGAACGTCCGGGGATTTCTCCCACGCCAAAGGGGCCAGCCCCGAAAGCTGTGGCCAGCCCTCGGCGCCCACTGCCGCCGCTTCCACGGCACCACAGAGCCTGGGGCTGCAGTCTCCCCTGTGCTGCCTAGGCCCCGACGTATGAGGCCCGCTCGGCGGCGGTTTTTTTTGCGCGGAGCCGGCACGGGGCTTGCGAACGTGCGGGGATTTCTCCCACGCCAAAGGGGCCTGCCCCGAAAGCTGTGGCCAGCCCTCGGCGCCCACTGCCGCCGCTTCCACGGCACCATAGAGCCTGGGGATTCAGTGTCAACTGTGCTGCCTAGGCCCCGACGTATGAGGCCAGCTCGGCTGCATTTTTTTTTGCCCGAAGCCAGCACGGGGCTTGCGAACGTCTGGGGATTTCTCCCACGCCAAAGGGGCCAGCCCCGAAAGCTGTGGCCAGCCCTCGGCGCCCACTGCCGCCGCTTCCACGGCACCACAGAGCCTGGGGCTGCGGTCTCCCCTGTGCTGCCTAGGCCCCGACGTATGAGGCCCGCTCGGCGGCGGTTTTTTTTGCGCGGAGCCGGCACGGGGCTTGCGAACGTCCGGGGATTTCTCCCACGCCAAAGGGGCCAGCCCCGAAAGCTGTGGCCAGCCCTCGGCGCCCACTGCCGCCGCTTCCACGGCACCACAGAGCCTGGGGTTTCGGTGTCAACTGTGCTGCCTAGGCCCCGACGTATGAGGCCCGCTCGGCTGCATTTTTTTTTGCCCGGAGCCGACACGGGGCTTGCGAACGTCCGGGGATTTCTCCCACGCCAAAGGGGCCTGCCCCGAAAGCTGTGGCCAGCCCTCGGCGCCCACTGCCGCCGCTTCCACGGCACCACAGAGCCTGGGGTTTCGGTCTCCCCTGTGCTGCCTAGCCCCCGACGTATGAGGCCCGCTCGGCGGCGTTTTTTTTTGCCCGAAGCCGGCACGGGGCTTGCGAACGTCCGGGGATTTCTCCCACGCCAAAGGGGCCAGCCCCGAAAGCTGTGGCCAGCCCTCGGCGCCCACTGCCGCCGCTTCCACGGCACCACAGAGCCTGGGGTTTCGGTGTCAACTGTGCTGCCTAGGCCCCGACGTATGAGGCCCGCTCGGCTGCATTTTTTTTTGCCCGGAGCCGACACGGGGCTTGCGAACGTCCGGGGATTTCTCCCACGCCAAAGGGGCCTGCCCCGAAAGCTGTGGCCAGCCCTCGGCGCCCACTGCCGCCGCTTCCACGGCACCACAGAGCCTGGGGTTTCGGTCTCCCCTGTGCTGCCTAGGCCCCGACGTATGAGGCCCGCTCGGCGGCGGTTTTTTTTGCCCGAAGCCGGCACGGGGCTTGCGAACGTCCGGGGATTTCTCCCACGCCAAAGGGGCCAGCCCCGAAAGCTGTGGCCAGCCCTCGGCGCCCACTGCCGCCGCTTCCACGGCACCACAGAGCCTGGGGTTTCGGTGTCAACTGTGCTGCCTAGGCCCCGACGTATGAGGCCCGCTCGGCTGCATTTTTTTTTGCCCGGAGCCGACACGGGGCTTGCGAACGTCCGGGGATTTCTCCCACGCCAAAGGGGCCTGCCCCGAAAGCTGTGGCCAGCCCTCGGCGCCCACTGCCGCCGCTTCCACGGCACCACAGAGCCTGGGGTTTCGGTCTCCCCTGTGCTGCCTAGGCCCCGATGTATGAGGCCCGCTCGGCGGCGTTTTTTTTTGCCCGGAGCCGGCACGGGGCTTGCGAACGTCCGGGGATTTCTCCCACGCCAAAGGGGCCAGCCCCGAAAGCTGTGGCCAGCCCTCGGCGCCCACTGCCGCCGCTTCCACGGCACCACAGAGCCTGGGGTTTCGGTGTCAACTGTGCTGCCTAGGCCCCGACGTATGAGGCCCGCTCGGCTGCATCTTTTTTTGCCCGGAGCAGGCATGGGGCTTGCGAACGTCCGGGGATTTCTCCCACGCCAAAGGGGCCAGCCCCGAAAGCTGTGGCCAGCCCTCGGCGCCCACTGCCGCCGCTTCCACGGCACCACAGAGCCTGGGGCTGCAGTCTCCCCTGTGCTGCCTAGGCCCCGACGTATGAGGCCCGCTCGGCGGCGGTTTTTTTTGCGCGGAGCCGGCACGGGGCTTGCGAACGTGCGGGGATTTCTCCCACGCCAAAGGGGCCTGCCCCGAAAGCTGTGGCCAGCCCTCGGCGCCCACTGCCGCCGCTTCCACGGCACCATAGAGCCTGGGGATTCAGTGTCAACTGTGCTGCCTAGGCCCCGACGTATGAGGCCAGCTCGGCTGCATTTTTTTTTGCCCGAAGCCAGCACGGGGCTTGCGAACGTCTGGGGATTTCTCCCACGCCAAAGGGGCCAGCCCCGAAAGCTGTGGCCAGCCCTCGGCGCCCACTGCCGCCGCTTCCACGGCACCACAGAGCCTGGGGCTGCGGTCTCCCCTGTGCTGCCTAGGCCCCGACGTATGAGGCCCGCTCGGCGGCGGTTTTTTTTTGCGCGGAGCCGGCACGGGGCTTGCGAACGTCCGGGGATTTCTCCCACGCCAAAGGGGCCAGCCCCGAAAGCTGTGGCCAGCCCTCGGCGCCCACTGCCGCCGCTTCCACGGCACCACAGAGCCTGGGGTTTCGGTGTCAACTGTGCTGCCTAGGCCCCGACGTATGAGGCCCGCTCGGCTGCATTTTTTTTTGCCCGGAGCCGACACGGGGCTTGCGAACGTCCGGGGATTTCTCCCACGCCAAAGGGGCCTGCCCCGAAAGCTGTGGCCAGCCCTCGGCGCCCACTGCCGCCGCTTCCACGGCACCACAGAGCCTGGGGTTTCGGTCTCCCCTGTGCTGCCTAGCCCCCGACGTATGAGGCCCGCTCGGCGGCGTTTTTTTTTGCCCGAAGCCGGCACGGGGCTTGCGAACGTCCGGGGATTTCTCCCACGCCAAAGGGGCCAGCCCCGAAAGCTGTGGCCAGCCCTCGGCGCCCACTGCCGCCGCTTCCACGGCACCACAGAGCCTGGGGATTCAGTGTCAACTGTGCTGCCTAGGCCCCGACGTATGAGGCCAGCTCGGCTGCATTTTTTTTTGCCCGAAGCCAGCACGGGGCTTGCGAACGTCTGGGGATTTCTCCCACGCCAAAGGGGCCAGCCCCGAAAGCTGTGGCCAGCCCTCGGCGCCCACTGCCGCCGCTTCCACGGCACCACAGAGCCTGGGGCTGCGGTCTCCCCTGTGCTGCCTAGGCCCCGACGTATGAGGCCCGCTCGGCTGCATTTTTTTTTGCCCGGAGCCGACACGGGGCTTGCGAACGTCCGGGGATTTCTCCCACGCCAAAGGGGCCAGCCCCGAAAGCTGTGGCCAGCCCTCGGCGCCCACTGCCGCCGCTTCCACGGCACCACAGAGCCTGGGGTTTCGGTGTCAACTGTGCTGCCTAGGCCCCGACGTATGAGGCCCGCTCGGCTGCATTTTTTTTTGCCCGGAGCCGACACGGGGCTTGCGAACGTCCGGGGATTTCTCCCACGCCAAAGGGGCCTGCCCCGAAAGCTGTGGCCAGCCCTCGGCGCCCACTGCCGCCGCTTCCACGGCACCACAGAGCCTGGGGTTTCGGTCTCCCCTGTGCTGCCTAGGCCCCGACGTATGAGGCCCGCTCGGCGGCGGTTTTTTTTGCCCGAAGCCGGCACGGGGCTTGCGAACGTCCGGGGATTTCTCCCACGCCAAAGGGGCCAGCCCCGAAAGCTGTGGCCAGCCCTCGGCGCCCACTGCCGCCGCTTCCACGGCACCACAGAGCCTGGGGTTTCGGTGTCAACTGTGCTGCCTAGGCCCCGACGTATTGAGGCCCGCTCGGCTGCATTTTTTTTTGCCCGGAGCCGACACGGGGCTTGCGAACGTCCGGGGATTTCTCCCACGCCAAAGGGGCCTGCCCCGAAAGCTGTGGCCAGCCCTCGGCGCCCACTGCCGCCGCTTCCACGGCACCACAGAGCCTGGGGTTTCGGTCTCCCCTGTGCTGCCTAGGCCCCGATGTATGAGGCCCGCTCGGCGGCGTTTTTTTTTGCCAGGAGCCGGCACGGGGCTTGCGAACGTCCGGGGATTTCTCCCACGCCAAAGGGGCCAGCCCCGAAAGCTGTGGCCAGCCCTCGGCGCCCACTGCCGCCGCTTCCACGGCACCACAGAGCCTGGGGCTGCAGTCTCCCCTGTGCTGCCTAGGCCCCGACGTATGAGGCCCGCTCGGCGGCGGTTTTTTTTGCGCGGAGCCGGCACGGGGCTTGCGAACGTCCCGGGGATTTCTCCCACGCCAAAGGGGCCAGCCCCGAAAGCTGTGGCCAGCCCTCGGCGCCCACTGCCGCCGCTTCCACGGCACCATAGAGCCTGGGGATTCAGTGTCAACTGTGCTGCCTAGGCCCCGACGTATGAGGCCAGCTCGGCTGCATTTTTTTTTGCCCGAAGCCAGCAAGGGGCTTGCGAACGTCTGGGGATTTCTCCCACGCCAAAGGGGCCAGCCCGAAAGCTGTGGCCAGCCCTCGGCGCCCACTGCCGCCGCTTCCACGGCACCACAGAGCCTGGGGCTGCGGTCTCCCCTGTGCTGCCTAGGCCCCGACGTATGAGGCCCGCTCGGCGGCGGTTTTTTTTGCGCGGAGCCGGCACGGGGCTTGCGAACGTCCGGGGATTTCTCCACGCCAAAGGGGCCAGCCCCGAAAGCTGTGGCCAGCCCTCGGCGCCCACTGCCGCCGCTTCCACGGCACCACAGAGCCTGGGTTTCGGTGTCAACTGTGCTGCCTAGGCCCCGACGTATGAGGCCCGCTCGGCTGCATTTTTTTTTGCCCGAAGCCAGCACGGGGCTTGCGAACGTCGGGGATTTCTCCCACGCCAAAGGGGCCTGCCCCGAAAGCTGTGGCCAGCCCTCGGCGCCCACTGCCGCCGCTTCCACGGCACCACAGAGCCTGGGGTTTCGGTCTCCCCTGTGCTGCCTAGCCCCCGACGTATGAGGCCCGCTCGGCGGCGTTTTTTTTTTGCCCGAAGCCGGCACGGGGCTTGCGAACGTCCGGGGATTTCTCCCACGCCAAAGGGGCCAGCCCCGAAAGCTGTGGCCAGCCCTCGGCGCCCACTGCCGCCGCTTCCACGGCACCACAGAGCCTGGGGTTTCGGTGTCAACTGTGCTGCCTAGGCCCGACGTATGAGGCCCCCGCTCGGCTGCATTTTTTTTTTGCCTGGAGCCGGCACGGGGCTTGTGAACGTCCGGGGATTTCTCCCACGCCAAAGGGGCCAGCCCCGAAAGCTGTGGCCAGCCCTCGGCGCCCACTGCCGCCGCTTCCACGGCACCACAGAGCCTGGGGCTGCGGTCTCCCCTGTGCTGCCTAGGCCCCGACGTATGAGGCCCGCTCGGCGGCGGTTTTTTTTTGCGCGGAGCCGGCACGGGGCTTGCGAACGTCCGGGGATTTCTCCCACGCCAAAGGGGCCAGCCCCGAAAGCTGTGGCCAGCCCTCGGCGCCCACTGCCGCCGCTTCCACGGCACCATAGAGCCTGGGGATTCAGTGTCAACTGTGCTGCCTAGGCCCCGACGTATGAGGCCCGCTCGGCTGCATCTTTTTTTGCCCGGAGCAGGCATGGGGCTTGCGAACGTCTGGGGATTTCTCCCACGCCAAAGGGGCCAGCCCCGAAAGCTGTGGCCAGCCCTCGGCGCCCACTGCCGCCGCTTCCACGGCACCACAGAGCCTGGGGCTGCGGTCTCCCCTGTGCTGCCTAGGCCCCGACGTATGAGGCCCGCTCGGGCGGCGGTTTTTTTTTTGCGCGGAGCCGGCACGGGGCTTGCGAACGTCGGGGATTTCTCCCACGCCAAAGGGGCCAGCCCCGAAAGCTGTGGCCAGCCCTCGGCGCCCACTGCCGCCGCTTCCACGGCACCACAGAGCCTGGGGTTTCGGTGTCAACTGTGCTGCCTAGGCCCCGACGTATGAGGCCCGCTCGGCTGCATTTTTTTTTTGCCCGGAGCCGACACGGGGCTTGCGAACGTCCGGGGATTTCTCCCACGCCAAAGGGGCCTGCCCCGAAAGCTGTGGCCAGCCCTCGGCGCCCACTGCCGCCGCTTCCACGGCACCACAGAGCCTGGGGTTTCGGTCTCCCCTGTGCTGCCTAGCCCCCGACGTATGAGGCCCGCTCGGCGGCGTTTTTTTTTTGCCCGAAGCCGGCACGGGGCTTGCGAACGTCCGGGGATTTCTCCCACGCCAAAGGGGCCAGCCCCGAAAGCTGTGGCCAGCCTCGGCGCCCACTGCCGCCGCTTCCACGGCACCACAGAGCCTGGGTTTCGGTGTCAACTGTGCTGCCTAGGCCCCGACGTATGAGGCCCGCTCGGCTGCATTTTTTTTTTGCCCGGAGCCGACACGGGGCTTGCGAACGTCCGGGGATTTCTCCCACGCCAAAGGGGCCTGCCCCGAAAGCTGTGGCCAGCCCTCGGCGCCCACTGCCGCCGCTTCCACGGCACCACAGAGCCTGGGGTTTCGGTCTCCCCTGTGCTGCCTAGGCCCCGACGTATGAGGCCCGCTCGGCGGCGGTTTTTTTTTGCCCGAAGCCGGCACGGGGCTTGCGAACGTCCGGGGATTTCTCCCACGCCAAAGGGGCCAGCCCCGAAAGCTGTGGCCAGCCCTCGGCGCCCACTGCCGCCGCTTCCACGGCACCACAGAGCCTGGGGTTTCGGTGTCAACTGTGCTGCCTAGGCCCCGACGTATGAGGCCCGCTCGGCTGCATTTTTTTTTGCCCGGAGCCGACACGGGGCTTGCGAACGTCCGGGGATTTCTCCCACGCCAAAGGGGCCTGCCCCGAAAGCTGTGGCCAGCCCTCGGCGCCCACTGCCGCCGCTTCCACGGCACCACAGAGCCTGGGGTTTCGGTCTCCCCTGTGCTGCCTAGGCCCCGATGTATGAGGCCCGCTCGGCGGCGTTTTTTTTTTGCCCGGAGCCGGCACGGGGCTTGCGAACGTCCGGGGATTTCTCCCACGCCAAAGGGGCCAGCCCCGAAAGCTGTGGCCAGCCCTCGGCGCCCACTGCCGCCGCTTCCACGGCACCACAGAGCCTGGGGTTTCGGTGTCAACTGTGCTGCCTAGGCCCCGACGTATGAGGCCCGCTCGGCTGCATCTTTTTTTGCCCGGAGCAGGCATGGGGCTTGCGAACGTCCGGGGATTTCTCCCACGCCAAAGGGGCCAGCCCCGAAAGCTGTGGCCAGCCCTCGGCGCCCACTGCCGCCGCTTCCACGGCACCACAGAGCCTGGGGCTGCAGTCTCCCCTGTGCTGCCTAGGCCCCGACGTATGAGGCCCGCTCGGCGGCGGTTTTTTTTTGCGCGGAGCCGGCACGGGGCTTGCGAACGTGCGGGGATTTCTCCCACGCCAAAGGGGCCTGCCCCGAAAGCTGTGGCCAGCCCTCGGCGCCCACTGCCGCCGCTTCCACGGCACCATAGAGCCTGGGGATTCAGTGTCAACTGTGCTGCCTAGGCCCCGACGTATGAGGCCAGCTCGGCTGCATTTTTTTTTGCCCGAAGCCAGCACGGGGCTTGCGAACGTCTGGGGATTTCTCCCACGCCAAAGGGGCCAGCCCCGAAAGCTGTGGCCAGCCCTCGGCGCCCACTGCCGCCGCTTCCACGGCACCACAGAGCCTGGGGCTGCGGTCTCCCCTGTGCTGCCTAGGCCCCGACGTATGAGGCCCGCTCGGCGGCGGTTTTTTTTTGCGCGGAGCCGGCACGGGGCTTGTGAACGTCCGGGGATTTCTCCCACGCCAAAGGGGCCAGCCCCGAAAGCTGTGGCCAGCCCTCGGCGCCCACTGCCGCCGCTTCCACGGCACCACAGAGCCTGGGGTTTCGGTGTCAACTGTGCTGCCTAGGCCCCGACGTATGAGGCCCGCTCGGCTGCATTTTTTTTTGCCCGGAGCCGACACGGGGCTTGCGAACGTCCGGGGATTTCTCCCACGCCAAAGGGGCCTGCCCCGAAAGCTGTGGCCAGCCCTCGGCGCCCACTGCCGCCGCTTCCACGGCACCACAGAGCCTGGGGTTTCGGTCTCCCCTGTGCTGCCTAGCCCCCGACGTATGAGGCCCGCTCGGCGGCGTTTTTTTTTTGCCCGAAGCCGGCACGGGGCTTGCGAACGTCCGGGGATTTCTCCCACGCCAAAGGGGCCAGCCCCGAAAGCTGTGGCCAGCCCTCGGCGCCCACTGCCGCCGCTTCCACGGCACCACAGAGCCTGGGGATTCAGTGTCAACTGTGCTGCCTAGGCCCCGACGTATGAGGCCAGCTCGGCTGCATTTTTTTTTGCCCGAAGCCAGCACGGGGCTTGCGAACGTCTGGGGATTTCTCCCACGCCAAAGGGGCCAGCCCCGAAAGCTGTGGCCAGCCCTCGGCGCCCACTGCCGCCGCTTCCACGGCACCACAGAGCCTGGGGCTGCGGTCTCCCCTGTGCTGCCTAGGCCCCGACGTATGAGGCCCGCTCGGCGGCGGTTTTTTTTTGCGCGGAGCCGGCACGGGGCTTGCGAACGTCCGGGGATTTCTCCCACGCCAAAGGGGCCAGCCCCGAAAGCTGTGGCCAGCCCTCGGCGCCCACTGCCGCCGCTTCCACGGCACCACAGAGCCTGGGGTTTCGGTGTCAACTGTGCTGCCTAGGCCCCGACGTATGAGGCCCGCTCGGCTGCATTTTTTTTTGCCCGGAGCCGACACGGGGCTTGCGAACGTCCGGGGATTTCTCCCACGCCAAAGGGGCCTGCCCCGAAAGCTGTGGCCAGCCCTCGGCGCCCACTGCCGCCGCTTCCACGGCACCACAGAGCCTGGGGTTTCGGTCTCCCCTGTGCTGCCTAGGCCCCGACGTATGAGGCCCGCTCGGCGGCGGTTTTTTTTTGCCCGAAGCCGGCACGGGGCTTGCGAACGTCCGGGGATTTCTCCCACGCCAAAGGGGCCAGCCCCGAAAGCTGTGGCCAGCCCTCGGCGCCCACTGCCGCCGCTTCCACGGCACCACAGAGCCTGGGGTTTCGGTGTCAACTGTGCTGCCTAGGCCCCGACGTATGAGGCCCGCTCGGCTGCATTTTTTTTTGCCCGGAGCCGACACGGGGCTTGCGAACGTCCGGGGATTTCTCCCACGCCAAAGGGGCCTGCCCCGAAAGCTGTGGCCAGCCCTCGGCGCCCACTGCCGCCGCTTCCACGGCACCACAGAGCCTGGGGTTTCGGTCTCCCCTGTGCTGCCTAGGCCCCGATGTATGAGGCCCGCTCGGCGGCGTTTTTTTTTGCCAGGAGCCGGCACGGGGCTTGCGAACGTCCGGGGATTTCTCCCACGCCAAAGGGGCCAGCCCCGAAAGCTGTGGCCAGCCCTCGGCGCCCACTGCCGCCGCTTCCACGGCACCACAGAGCCTGGGGCTGCAGTCTCCCCTGTGCTGCCTAGGCCCCGACGTATGAGGCCCGCTCGGCGGCGGTTTTTTTTTGCGCGGAGCCGGCACGGGGCTTGCGAACGTCCGGGGATTTCTCCCACGCCAAAGGGGCCTGCCCCGAAAGCTGTGGCCAGCCCTCGGCGCCCACTGCCGCCGCTTCCACGGCACCATAGAGCCTGGGGATTCAGTGTCAACTGTGCTGCCTAGGCCCCGACGTATGAGGCCAGCTCGGCTGCATTTTTTTTTGCCCGAAGCCAGCAAGGGGCTTGCGAACGTCTGGGGATTTCTCCCACGCCAAAGGGGCCAGCCCCGAAAGCTGTGGCCAGCCCTCGGCGCCCACTGCCGCCGCTTCCACGGCACCACAGAGCCTGGGGCTGCGGTCTCCCCTGTGCTGCCTAGGCCCCGACGTATGAGGCCCGCTCGGCGGCGGTTTTTTTTGCGCGGAGCCGGCACGGGGCTTGCGAACGTCCGGGGATTTCTCCCACGCCAAAGGGGCCAGCCCCGAAAGCTGTGGCCAGCCCTCGGCGCCCACTGCCGCCGCTTCCACGGCACCACAGAGCCTGGGGTTTCGGTGTCAACTGTGCTGCCTAGGCCCCGACGTATGAGGCCCGCTCGGCTGCATTTTTTTTTGCCCGAAGCCAGCACGGGGCTTGCGAACGTCCGGGGATTTCTCCCACGCCAAAGGGGCCTGCCCCGAAAGCTGTGGCCAGCCCTCGGCGCCCACTGCCGCCGCTTCCACGGCACCACAGAGCCTGGGGTTTCGGTCTCCCCTGTGCTGCCTAGCCCCCGACGTATGAGGCCCGCTCGGCGGCGTTTTTTTTTGCCCGAAGCCGGCACGGGGCTTGCGAACGTCCGGGGATTTCTCCCACGCCAAAGGGGCCAGCCCCGAAAGCTGTGGCCAGCCCTCGGCGCCCACTGCCGCCGCTTCCACGGCACCACAGAGCCTGGGGTTTCGGTGTCAACTGTGCTGCCTAGGCCCCGACGTATGAGGCCCGCTCGGCTGCATTTTTTTTTGCCTGGAGCCGGCACGGGGCTTGTGAACGTCCGGGGATTTCTCCCACGCCAAAGGGGCCAGCCCCGAAAGCTGTGGCCAGCCCTCGGCGCCCACTGCCGCCGCTTCCACGGCACCACAGAGCCTGGGGCTGCGGTCTCCCCTGTGCTGCCTAGGCCCCGACGTATGAGGCCCGCTCGGCGGCGGTTTTTTTTGCGCGGAGCCGGCACGGGGCTTGCGAACGTCCGGGGATTTCTCCCACGCCAAAGGGGCCAGCCCCGAAAGCTGTGGCCAGCCCTCGGCGCCCACTGCCGCCGCTTCCACGGCACCATAGAGCCTGGGGATTCAGTGTCAACTGTGCTGCCTAGGCCCCGACGTATGAGGCCCGCTCGGCTGCATCTTTTTTTGCCCGGAGCAGGCATGGGGCTTGCGAACGTCTGGGGATTTCTCCCACGCCAAAGGGGCCAGCCCCGAAAGCTGTGGCCAGCCCTCGGCGCCCACTGCCGCCGCTTCCACGGCACCACAGAGCCTGGGGCTGCGGTCTCCCCTGTGCTGCCTAGGCCCCGACGTATGAGGCCCGCTCGGCGGCGGTTTTTTTTGCGCGGAGCCGGCACGGGGCTTGCGAACGTCCGGGGATTTCTCCCACGCCAAAGGGGCCAGCCCCGAAAGCTGTGGCCAGCCCTCGGCGCCCACTGCCGCCGCTTCCACGGCACCACAGAGCCTGGGGTTTCGGTGTCAACTGTGCTGCCTAGGCCCCGACGTATGAGGCCCGCTCGGCTGCATTTTTTTTTGCCCGGAGCCGACACGGGGCTTGCGAACGTCCGGGGATTTCTCCCACGCCAAAGGGGCCTGCCCCGAAAGCTGTGGCCAGCCCTCGGCGCCCACTGCCGCCGCTTCCACGGCACCACAGAGCCTGGGGTTTCGGTCTCCCCTGTGCTGCCTAGGCCCCGATGTATGAGGCCCGCTCGGCGGCGTTTTTTTTTGCCAGGAGCCGGCACGGGGCTTGCGAACGTCCGGGGATTTCTCCCACGCCAAAGGGGCCAGCCCCGAAAGCTGTGGCCAGCCCTCGGCGCCCACTGCCGCCGCTTCCACGGCACCACAGAGCCTGGGGTTTCGGTGTCAACTGTGCTGCCTAGGCCCCGACGTATGAGGCCCGCTCGGCTGCATCTTTTTTTGCCCGGAGCAGGCATGGGGCTTGCGAACGTCCGGGGATTTCTCCCACGCCAAAGGGGCCAGCCCCGAAAGCTGTGGCCAGCCCTCGGCGCCCACTGCCGCCGCTTCCACGGCACCACAGAGCCTGGGGCTGCAGTCTCCCCTGTGCTGCCTAGGCCCCGACGTATGAGGCCCGCTCGGCGGCGGTTTTTTTTTGCGCGGAGCCGGCACGGGGCTTGCGAACGTCCGGGGATTTCTCCCACGCCAAAGGGGCCTGCCCCGAAAGCTGTGGCCAGCCCTCGGCGCCCACTGCCGCCGCTTCCACGGCACCATAGAGCCTGGGGATTCAGTGTCAACTGTGCTGCCTAGGCCCCGACGTATGAGGCCAGCTCGGCTGCATTTTTTTTTGCCCGAAGCCAGCACGGGGCTTGCGAACGTCTGGGGATTTCTCCCACGCCAAAGGGGCCAGCCCCGAAAGCTGTGGCCAGCCCTCGGCGCCCACTGCCGCCGCTTCCACGGCACCACAGAGCCTGGGGCTGCGGTCTCCCCTGTGCTGCCTAGGCCCCGACGTATGAGGCCCGCTCGGCGGCGGTTTTTTTTGCGCGGAGCCGGCACGGGGCTTGCGAACGTCCGGGGATTTCTCCCACGCCAAAGGGGCCTGCCCCGAAAGCTGTGGCCAGCCCTCGGCGCCCACTGCCGCCGCTTCCACGGCACCACAGAGCCTGGGGTTTCGGTGTCAACTGTGCTGCCTAGGCCCCGAAGTATGAGGCCCGCTCGGCTGCATTTTTTTTTGCCCGGAGCCGGCACGGGGCTTGCGAACGTCCGGGATTTCTCCCACGCCAAAGGGGCCTGCCCCGAAAGCTGTGGCCAGCCCTCGGCGCCCACTGCCGCCGCTTCCACGGCACCACAGAGCCTGGGGTTTCGGTCTCCCCTGTGCTGCCTAGCCCCCGACGTATGAGGCCCGCTCGGCGGCGTTTTTTTTTGCTCGAAGCCGGCACGGGGCTTGCGAACGTCCGGGGATTTCTCCCACGCCAAAGGGGCCAGCCCCGAAAGCTGTGGCCAGCCCTCGGCGCCCACTGCCGCCGCTTCCACGGCACCACAGAGCCTGGGGTTTCGGTGTCAACTGTGCTGCCTAGGCCCCGACGTATGAGGCCCGCTCGGCTGCATTTTTTTTTGCCTGGAGCCGGCACGGGGCTTGTGAACGTCCGGGGATTTCTCCCACGCCAAAGGGGCCAGCCCCGAAAACTGTGGCCAGCCCTCGGCGCCCACTGCCGCCGCTTCCACGGCACCACAGAGCCTGGGGTTTCGGTCTCCCCTGTGCTGCCTAGGCCCTGACGTATGAGGCCCGCTCGGCGGCGGTCTTTTTTGCCCGGAGCCGGCACGGGGCTTGCGAACGTCCGGGGATTTCTCCCACGCCAAAGGGGCCAGCCCCAAAAGCTGTGGCCAGCCCTCGGCGCCCACTGCCGCCGCTTCCACGGCACCACAGAGCCTGGGGCTGCGGTGTCCCCTGTGCTGCCTAGGCCCCGACGTATGAGGCCCGCTCGGCGGCGGTTTTTTTTTGCCCGGAGCCGGCACGGGGCTTGCGAACGTCCGGGGATTTGTCCCACGCCAAAGGGGCCAGCCCCGAAAGCTGTGGCCAGCCCTCGGCGCCCACTGCCGCTGCTTCCACGGCACCACAGAGCCTGGGGCTGTGGTGTCACCTCTGCTGCCTAGGCCCCGACGTATGAGTCCTGCTCGGCTGCGGTTTTTTTTTTCCTGGAGCCGGCACGGGGCTTGCGAACGTCCGGGGATTTCTCCCACGCCAAAGGGGCCAGCCCCGAAAGCTGTGGCCAGCCCTTGGCGCCCACTGCCACCGCTTCCACGGCACCACAGAGCCTGGGGCTGCGGTGTCAACTGTGCTGCCTAGGCCCCGACGTATGAGGCCCGCTCGGCTGCATTTTTTTTTGCCCGGAGCCGGCACGGGGCTTGCGAACGTCCGGGGATTTCTCCCACGCCAAAGGGGCCAGCCCCGAAAGCTGTGGCCAGCCCTCGGCGCCCACTGCCGCCGCTTCCACGGCACCACAGAGCCTGGGGTTTCGGTCTCCCCTGTGCTGCCTAGGCCCCGACGTATGAGGCCCGCTCGGTGGCGGTTTCTTTTGCCCGGAGCCGGCACGGGGCTTGCGAACGTCCGGGGATTTCTCCCACGCCAAAGGGGCCTGCCCCGAAAGCTGTGGCCAGCCCTCGGCGCCCACTGCCGCCGCTTCCATGGCACCATAGAGCCTGGGGTTTCGGTGTCAACTGTGCTGCCTATGCCCCCACGTATGAGGCTCGCTCGGCTGCATTTTTTTTTTCCCGAAGTTGGCACGGGGCTTGCGAACGTCCGGGGATTTCTCCCACGCCAAAGGGGCCAGCCCCGAAAGCTGTGGCCAGCCCTCGGCGCCCACTGCCGCCGCTTCCACGGCACCACAGAGCCTGGGGTTTCGGTCTCCCCTGTGCTGCCTAGGCCCCAACGTATGAGGCCCGCTCGGCGGCGGTTTTTTTTTGCCCGGAGCCTGCATGGGGCTTGCGAACGTCCGGGGATTTCTCCCACGCCAAGGGGGCCAGCCCCGAAAGCTGTGGCCAGCCCTCGGCGCCCACTGCCGCCGCTTCCACGGCACCACAGAGCCTGGGGCTGCGGTCTCCCCTGTGCTGCCTAGGCCCCGACGTATGAGGCCCGCTCGGCGGCGGTTTGTTTTGCCCGGAGCCGGCACGGGGCTTGCGAACGTCCGGGGATTTCTCCCACGCCAAAGGGGCCAGCCCCGAAAGCTGTGGCCAGCCCTCGGCGCCCACTGCCGCCGCTTCCACGGCACCACAGAGCCTGGGGCTGCGGTCTCCCCTGTGCTGCCTAGGCCCCGACGTATGAGGCCCGCTCGGCGGCGGTTTTTTTTGCGCGGAGCCGGCACGGGGCTTGCGAACGTCCGGGGATTTCTCCCACGCCAAAGGGGCCAGCCCCGAAAGCTGTGGCCAGCCCTCGGCGCCCACTGCCGCCGCTTCCACGGCACCATAGAGCCTGGGGTTTCGGTGTCAACTGTGCCGCCTAGGCCCCGACGTATGAGGCCCGCTCGGCTGCATCTTTTTTTGCCCGGAGCAGGCATGGGGCTTGCGAACGTCCGGGGATTTCTCCCACGCCAAAGGGGCCAGCCCCGAAAGCTGTGGCCAGCCCTCGGCGCCCACTGCCGCCGCTTCCACGGCACCACAGAGCCTGGGGCTGCAGTCTCCCCTGTGCTGCCTAGGCCCCGACGTATGAGGCCCGCTCGGCGGCGGTTTTTTTTGCGCGGAGCCGGCACGGGGCTTGCGAACGTCCGGGGATTTCTCCCACGCCAAAGGGGCCTGCCCCGAAAGCTGTGGCCAGCCCTCGGCGCCCACTGCCGCCGCTTCCACGGCACCATAGAGCCTGGGGATTCAGTGTCAACTGTGCTGCCTAGGCCCCGACCTATGAGGCCAGCTCGGCGGCATTTTTTTTTGCCCGAAGCCAGCA
This sequence comes from Pelecanus crispus, assembly GCF_030463565.1. Taxonomy (NCBI): domain Eukaryota; kingdom Metazoa; phylum Chordata; class Aves; order Pelecaniformes; family Pelecanidae; genus Pelecanus; species Pelecanus crispus. The sequence continues at coordinate 5,703,422 of NC_134659.1, read as the reverse complement.
CGGGGCTTGCGAACGTCTGGGGATTTCTCCCACGCCAAAGGGGCCAGCCCCGAAAGCTGTGGCCAGCCCTCGGCGCCCACTGCCGCCGCTTCCACGGCACCACAGAGCCTGGGGCTGCGGTCTCCCCTGTGCTGCCTAGGCCCCGACGTATGAGGCCCGCTCGGCGGCGGTTTTTTTTTGCGCGGAGCCGGCACGGGGCTTGCGAACGTCCGGGGATTTCTCCCACGCCAAAGGGGCCAGCTCCGAAAGCTGTGGCCAGCCCTCGGCGCCCACTGCCGCCGCTTCCACGGCACCACAGAGCCTGGGGTTTCGGTGTCAACTGTGCTGCCTAGGCCCCGACGTATGAGGCCCGCTCGGCTGCATTTTTTTTTGCCCGGAGCCGACACGGGGCTTGCGAACGTCCGGGGATTTCTCCCACGCCAAAGGGGCCTGCCCCGAAAGCTGTGGCCAGCCCTCGGCGCCCACTGCCGCCGCTTCCACGGCACCACAGAGCCTGGGGTTTCGGTCTCCCCTGTGCTGCCTAGGCCCCGACGTATGAGGCCCGCTCGGCGGCGGTTTTTTTTTGCCCGAAGCCGGCACGGGGCTTGCGAACGTCCGGGGATTTCTCCCACGCCAAAGGGGCCAGCCCCGAAAGCTGTGGCCAGCCCTCGGCGCCCACTGCCGCCGCTTCCACGGCACCACAGAGCCTGGGGTTTCGGTGTCAACTGTGCTGCCTAGGCCCCGACGTATGAGGCCCGCTCGGCTGCATTTTTTTTTGCCCGGAGCCGACACGGGGCTTGCGAACGTCCGGGGATTTCTCCCACGCCAAAGGGGCCTGCCCCGAAAGCTGTGGCCAGCCCTCGGCGCCCACTGCCGCCGCTTCCACGGCACCACAGAGCCTGGGGTTTCGGTCTCCCCTGTGCTGCCTAGGCCCCGATGTATGAGGCCCGCTCGGCGGCGTTTTTTTTTTGCCAGGAGCCGGCACGGGGCTTGCGAACGTCCGGGGATTTCTCCCACGCCAAAGGGGCCAGCCCCGAAAGCTGTGGCCAGCCCTCGGCGCCCACTGCCGCCGCTTCCACGGCACCACAGAGCCTGGGGTTTCGGTGTCAACTGTGCTGCCTAGGCCCCGACGTATGAGGCCCGCTCGGCTGCATCTTTTTTTGCCCGGAGCAGGCATGGGGCTTGCGAACGTCCGGGGATTTCTCCCACGCCAAAGGGGCCAGCCCCGAAAGCTGTGGCCAGCCCTCGGCGCCCACTGCCGCCGCTTCCACGGCACCACAGAGCCTGGGGCTGCAGTCTCCCCTGTGCTGCCTAGGCCCCGACGTATGAGGCCCGCTCGGCGGCGGTTTTTTTTTGCGCGGAGCCGGCACGGGGCTTGCGAACGTGCGGGGATTTCTCCCACGCCAAAGGGGCCTGCCCCGAAAGCTGTGGCCAGCCCTCGGCGCCCACTGCCGCCGCTTCCACGGCACCATAGAGCCTGGGGATTCAGTGTCAACTGTGCTGCCTAGGCCCCGACGTATGAGGCCAGCTCGGCTGCATTTTTTTTTGCCCGAAGCCAGCACGGGGCTTGCGAACGTCTGGGGATTTCTCCCACGCCAAAGGGGCCAGCCCCGAAAGCTGTGGCCAGCCCTCGGCGCCCACTGCCGCCGCTTCCACGGCACCACAGAGCCTGGGGCTGCGGTCTCCCCTGTGCTGCCTAGGCCCCGACGTATGAGGCCCGCTCGGCGGCGGTTTTTTTTTTGCGCGGAGCCGGCACGGGGCTTGCGAACGTCCGGGGATTTCTCCCACGCCAAAGGGGCCAGCCCCGAAAGCTGTGGCCAGCCCTCGGCGCCCACTGCCGCCGCTTCCACGGCACCACAGAGCCTGGGGTTTCGGTGTCAACTGTGCTGCCTAGGCCCCGACGTATGAGGCCCGCTCGGCTGCATTTTTTTTTGCCCGGAGCCGACACGGGGCTTGCGAACGTCCGGGGATTTCTCCCACGCCAAAGGGGCCTGCCCCGAAAGCTGTGGCCAGCCCTCGGCGCCCACTGCCGCCGCTTCCACGGCACCACAGAGCCTGGGGTTTCGGTCTCCCCTGTGCTGCCTAGCCCCCGACGTATGAGGCCCGCTCGGCGGCGTTTTTTTTTTGCCCGAAGCCGGCACGGGGCTTGCGAACGTCCGGGGATTTCTCCCACGCCAAAGGGGCCAGCCCCGAAAGCTGTGGCCAGCCCTCGGCGCCCACTGCCGCCGCTTCCACGGCACCACAGAGCCTGGGGTTTCGGTGTCAACTGTGCTGCCTAGGCCCCGACGTATGAGGCCCGCTCGGCTGCATTTTTTTTTGCCTGGAGCCGGCACGGGGCTTGTGAACGTCCGGGGATTTCTCCCACGCCAAAGGGGCCAGCCCCGAAAGCTGTGGCCAGCCCTCGGCGCCCACTGCCGCCGCTTCCACGGCACCACAGAGCCTGGGGTTTCGGTCTCCCCTGTGCTGCCTAGGCCCTGACGTATGAGGCCCGCTCGGCGGCGGTCTTTTTTGCCCGGAGCCGGCACGGGGCTTGCGAACGTCCGGGGATTTCTCCCACGCCAAAGGGGCCAGCCCCGAAAGCTGTGGCCAGCCCTCGGCGCCCACTGCCGCCGCTTCCACGGCACCACAGAGCCTGGGGCTGCGGTCTCCCCTGTGCTGCCTAGGCCCCGACGTATGAGGCCCGCTCGGCGGCGGTTTTTTTTTGCCCGGAGCCGGCACGGGGCTTGCGAACGTCCGGGGATTTCTCCCACGCCAAAGGGGCCAGCCCCGAAAGCTGTGGCCAGCCCTCGGCGCCCACTGCCGCTGCTTCCACGGCACCACAGAGCCTGGGGCTGTGGTGTCACCTCTGCTGCCTAGGCCCCGACGTATGAGTCCTGCTCGGCTGCGGTTTTTTTTTCCTGGAGCCGGCACGGGGCTTGCGAACGTCCGGGGATTTCTCCCACGCCAAGGGGGCCAGCCCCGAAAGCTGTGGCCAGCCCTTGGCGCCCACTGCCACCGCTTCCACGGCACCACAGAGCCTAGGGCTGCGGTGTCAACTGTGCTGCCTAGGCCCCGACGTATGAGGCCCGCTCGGCTGCATTTTTTTTTGCCCGGAGCCGGCACGGGGCTTGCGAACGTCCGGGGATTTCTCCCACGCCAAAGGGGCCAGCCCCGAAAGCTGTGGCCAGCCCTCGGCGCCCACTGCCGCCGCTTCCACGGCACCACAGAGCCTGGGGTTTCGGTCTCCCCTGTGCTGCCTAGGCCCCGACGTATGAGGCCCGCTCGGTGGCGGTTTTTTTTTGCCCGGAGCCGGCACGGGGCTTGCGAACGTCCGGGGATTTCTCCCACGCCAAAGGGGCCTGCCCCGAAAGCTGTGGCCAGCCCTCGGCGCCCACTGCCGCCGCTTCCACGGCACCACAGAGCCTGGGGCTGCGGTCTCCCCTGTGCTGCCTAGGCCCCGACGTATGAGGCCCGCTCGGCGGCGGTTTGTTTTGCCCGGAGCCAGCACGGGGCTTGCGAACGTCCGGGGATTTCTCCCACGCCAAAGGGGCCAGCCCCGAAAGCTGTGGCCAGCCCTCGGCGCCCACTGCCGCCGCTTCCACGGCACCATAGAGCCTGGGGTTTCGGTGTCAACTGTGCCGCCTAGGCCCCGACGTATGAGGCCCGCTCGGCTGCATCTTTTTTTGCCCGGAGCAGGCATGGGGCTTGCGAACGTCCGGGGATTTCTCCCACGCCAAAGGGGCCAGCCCCGAAAGCTGTGGCCAGCCCTCGGCGCCCACTGCCGCCGCTTCCACGGCACCACAGAGCCTGGGGCTGCAGTCTCCCCTGTGCTGCCTAGGCCCCGACGTATGAGGCCCGCTCGGCGGCGGTTTTTTTTTGCGCGGAGCCGGCACGGGGCTTGCGAACGTCCGGGGATTTCTCCCACGCCAAAGGGGCCTGCCCCGAAAGCTGTGGCCAGCCCTCGGCGCCCACTGCCGCCGCTTCCACGGCACCATAGAGCCTGGGGATTCAGTGTCAACTGTGCTGCCTAGGCCCCGACGTATGAGGCCAGCTCGGCTGCATTTTTTTTTGCCCGAAGCCAGCACGGGGCTTGCGAACGTCTGGGGATTTCTCCCACGCCAAAGGGGCCAGCCCCGAAAGCTGTGGCCAGCCCTCGGCGCCCACTGCCGCCGCTTCCACGGCACCACAGAGCCTGGGGCTGCGGTCTCCCCTGTGCTGCCTAGGCCCCGACGTATGAGGCCCGCTCGGCGGCGTTTTTTTTTTGCCAGGAGCCGGCACGGGGCTTGCGAACGTCCGGGGATTTCTCCCACGCCAAAGGGGCCTGCCCCGAAAGCTGTGGCCAGCCCTCGGCGCCCACTGCCACCGCTTCCACGGCACCATAGAGCCTGGGGATTCAGTGTCAACTGTGCTGCCTAGGCCCCGACGTATGAGGCCCGCTCGGCTGCATTTTTTTTTGCCCGAAGCCAGCACGGGGCTTGCGAAAGTCTGGGGATTTCTCCCACGCCAAGGGGGCCAGCCCCGAAAGCTGTGGCCAGCCCTCGGCGCCCACTGCCGCCGCTTCCACGGCACCACAGAGCCTGGGGCTGCGGTCTCCCCTGTGCTGCCTAGGCCCCGACGTATGAGGCCCGCTCGGCGGCGGTTTTTTTTGCCCGGAGCCGGCACGGGGCTTGCGAAAGTCCGGGGATTTCTCCCACGCCAAAGGGGGCCAGCCCCGAAAGCTGTGGCCAGCCCTCGGCGCCCACTGCCGCCGCTTCCACGGCACCACAGAGCCTGGGGCTGCGGTCTCCCCTGTGCTGCCTAGGCCCCGACGTATGAGGCCCTCTCGGCGGCGGTTTTTTTTTGCCCGGAGCCGGCACGGGGCTTGCGAACATCCGGGGATTTCTCCCACGCCAAAGGGGCCAGCCCCGAAAGCTGTGGCCAGCCCTCAGCGCCCACTGCCGCCGCTTCCACGGCACCAGAGAGCCTGGGGCTGCGGTCTCCCCTGTGCTGCCTAGGCCCCGACGTATGAGGCCCGCTCGGCGGCGGTTTTTTTTTGCCCGGAGCCGGCACGGGGCTTGCGAACGTCCGGGGATTTGTCCCACGCCAAAGGGGCCAGCCCCGAAAGCTGTGGCCAGCCCTCGGCGCCCACTGCCGCCGCTTCCACGGCACCACAGAGCCTGGGGCTGCGGTCTCCCCTGTGCTGCCTAGGCCCCGACGTATGAGGCCCGCTCGGCGGCGGTTTTTTTTGCCCGGAGCCGGAACGGGGCTTGCGAACGTCCGGGGATTTCTCCCACGCCAAAGGGGCCAGCCCCGAAAGCTGTGGCCAGCCCTCGGCGCCCACTGCCGCCGCTTCCCACGGCACCACAGAGCCTGGGGTTTCGGTGTCAACTGTGCTGCCTAGGCCCCGACGTATGAGGCCCGCTCGGCTGCATTTTTTTTTGCCCGGAGCCGACACGGGGCTTGCGAACATCCGGGGATTTCTCCCACGCCAAAGGGGCCTGCCCCGAAAGCTGTGGCCAGCCCTCGGCGCCCACTGCCGCCGCTTCCACGGCACCACAGAGCCTGGGGTTTCGGTCTCCCCTGTGCTGCCTAGGCCCCGATGTATGAGGCCCGCTCGTGGCGGTTTTTTTTGCCCGGAGCCGGCACGGTGCTTGCGAACGTCCGGGGATTTCTCCCACGCCAAAGGGGCCAGCCCCGAAAGCTGTGGCCAGCCCTCGGCGCCCACTGCCGCCGCTTCCACGGCACCAGAGAGCCTGGGGTTTCGGTCTCCCCTGTGCTGCCTAGGCCCCGACGTATGAGGCCCGCTCGGCGGCGGTCTTTTTTGCCCGGAGCCGGCACGGGGCTTGCGAACGTCCGGGGATTTCTCCCACGCCAAAGGGGCCAGCCCCGAAAGCTGTGGCCAGCCCTCGGCGCCCACTGCCGCCGCTTCCACGGCACCACAGAGCCTGGGGCTGCGGTCTCCCCTGTGCTGCCTAGGCCCCGACGTATGAGGCCCGCTCGGCGGCGGTTTTTTTTTGCCCGGAGCCGGCACGGGGCTTGCGAACGTCCGGGGATTTCTCCCACGCCAAAGGGGCCAGCCCCGAAAGCTGTGGCCAGCCCTCGGCGCCCACTGCCGCTGCTTCCACGGCACCACAGAGCCTGGGGCTGTGGTGTCACCTCTGCTGCCTAGGCCCCGACGTATGAGTCCTGCTCGGCTGCGGTTTTTTTTTCCTGGAGCCGGCACGGGGCTTGCGAACGTCCGGGGATTTCTCCCACGCCAAAGGGGCCAGCCCCGAAAGCTGTGGCCAGCCCTTGGCGCCCACTGCCGCCGCTTCCACGGCACCACAGAGCCTGGGGCTGCGGTGTCAACTGTGCTGCCTAGGCCCCGACGTATGAGGCCCGCTCGGCTGCATTTTTTTTTGCCCGGAGCCGGCACGGGGCTTGCGAACGTCCGGGGATTTCTCCCACGCCAAGGGGGCCACCCCCGAAAGCTGTGGCCAGCCCTCGGCGCCCACTGCCGCCGCTTCCACGGCACCACAGAGCCTGGGTCTGCGGTGTCACCTCTGCTGCCTAGGCCCCGACGTATGAGGCCCGCTCGGTGGCGGGTTTTTTTGCCCGGAGCCGGCACGGGGCTTGTGAACGTCCGGGGATTTCTCCCACGCCAAAGGGGCCAGCCCCGAAAGCTGTGGCCAGCCCTCGGCGCCCACTGCCGCCGCTTCCACGGCACCACAGAGCCTGGGGTTTCGGTGTCAACTGTGCTGCCTAGGCCCCGACCTATGAGGCCCGCTCGGCTGCATTTTTTTTTGCCCGGAGCCGGCACGTGGCTTGCGAACGTCCGGGGATTTCTCCCACGCCAAAGGGGCCAGCCCCGAAAGCTGTGGCCAGCCCTCGGTGCCCACTGCCGCCGCTTCCACGGCACCACAGAGCCTGGGGCTGCGGTCTCCCCTGTGCTGCCTAGGCCCCGACGTATGAGGCCCGCTCGGCGGCGTTTTTTTTTGCGCGGAGCCGGCACGGGGCTTGCGAACGTCCGGGGATTTCTCCCACGCCAAAGGGGCCAGCCCCGAAAGCTGTGGCCAGCCCTCGGCGCCCACTGCCGCCGCTTCCACGGCACCACAGAGCCTGGGGTTTCGGTGTCAACTGTGCTGCCTAGGCCCCGACGTATGAGGCCCGCTCGGCGGCGGTTTTTTTTGCCCGGAGCCGGCACGGGGCTTGCGAACGTCCGGGGATTTCTCCCACGCCAAAGGGGCCAGCCCCGAAAGCTGTGGCCAGCCCTCGGCGCCCACTGCCGCCGCTTCCACGGCACCACAGAGCCTGGGGTTTCGGTCTCCCCTGTGCTGCCTAGGCCCCGACGTATGAGGCCCGCTCGGTGGCGGTTTTTTTTGCCCGGAGCCGGCACGGGGCTTGCGAACGTCCGGGGATTTCTCCCACGCCAAAGGGGCCAGCCCCGAAAGCTGTGGCCAGCCCTCGGCGCCCACTGCCGCCGCTTCCACGGCACCACAGAGCCTGGGGTTTCGGTGTCAACTGTGCTGCCTATGCCCCCACGTATGAGGCTCGCTCGGCTGCATTTTTTTTTTCCCGAAGTTGGCACGGGGCTTGCGAACGTCCGGGGATTTCTCCCACGCCAAAGGGGCCAGCCCCGAAAGCTGTGGCCAGCCCTCGGCGCTCACTGCCGCCGCTTCCACGGCACCACAGAGCCTGGGGTTTCGGTCTCCCCTGTGCTGCCTAGGCCCCAACCTATGAGGCCCGCTCGGCGGCGGTTTTTTTTGCCCGGAGCCTGCATGGGGCTTGCGAACGTCCGGGGATTTCTCCCACGCCAAGGGGGCCAGCCCCGAAAGCTGTGGCCAGCCCTCGGCGCCCACTGCCGCCGCTTCCACGGCACCACAGAGCCTGGGGCTGCGGTCTCCCCTGTGCTGCCTAGGCCCCGACGTATGAGGCCCGCTCGGCGGCGGTTTGTTTTGCCCGGAGCCGGCACGGGGCTTGCGAACGTCCGGGGATTTCTCCCACGCCAAAGGGGCCAGCCCCGAAAGCTGTGGCCAGCCCTCGGCGCCCACTGCCGCCGCTTCCACGGCACCACAGAGCCTGGGGCTGCGGTCTCCCCTGTGCTGCCTAGGCCCCGACGTATGAGGCCCGCTCGGCGGCGGTTTGTTTTGCCCGGAGCCAGCACGGGGCTTGCGAACGTCCGGGGATTTCTCCCACGCCAAAGGGGCCAGCCCCGAAAGCTGTGGCCAGCCCTCGGCGCCCACTGCCGCCGCTTCCACGGCACCATAGAGCCTGGGGTTTCGGTGTCAACTGTGCCGCCTAGGCCCCGACGTATGAGGCCCGCTCGGCTGCATCTTTTTTTGCCCGGAGCAGGCATGGGGCTTGCGAACGTCCGGGGATTTCTCCCACGCCAAAGGGGCCAGCCCCGAAAGCTGTGGCCAGCCCTCGGCGCCCACTGCCGCCGCTTCCACGGCACCACAGAGCCTGGGGCTGCAGTCTCCCCTGTGCTGCCTAGGCCCCGACATATGAGGCCCGCTCGGCGGCGGTTTTTTTTGCGCGGAGCCGGCACGTGGCTTGCGAACGTCCGGGGATTTCTCCCACGCCAAAGGGGCCTGCCCCGAAAGCTGTGGCCAGCCCTCGGCGCCCACTGCCGCCGCTTCCACGGCACCATAGAGCCTGGGGATTCAGTGTCAACTGTGCTGCCTAGGCCCCGACGTATGAGGCCAGCTCGGCTGCATTTTTTTTTGCCCGAAGCCAGCACGGGGCTTGCGAACGTCTGGGGATTTCTCCCACGCCAAAGGGGCCAGCCCCGAAAGCTGTGGCCAGCCCTCGGCGCCCACTGCCGCCGCTTCCACGGCACCACAGAGCCTGGGGCTGCGGTCTCCCCTGTGCTGCCTAGGCCCCGATGTATGAGGCCCGCTCGGCGGCGTTTTTTTTTGCCAGGAGCCGGCACGGGGCTTGCGAACGTCCGGGGATTTCTCCCACGCCAAAGGGGCCAGCCCCGAAAGCTGTGGCCAGCCCTCGGCGCCCACTGCCGCCGCTTCCACGGCACCACAGAGCCTGGGGTTTCGGTGTCAACTGTGCTGCCTAGGCCCCGACGTATGAGGCCCGCTCGGCTGCATTTTTTTTTGCCCGGAGCCGGCACGGGGCTTGCGAACGTCCGGGGATTTCTCCCACGCCAAAGGGGCCAGCCCCGAAAGCTGTGGCCAGCCCTCGGCGCCCACTGCCGCCGCTTCCACGGCACCACAGAGCCTGGGGTTTCGGTCTCCCCTGTGCTGCCTAGGCCCCGACGTATGAGGCCCGCTCGGTGGCGGTTTTTTTTGCCCGGAGCCGGCACGGGGCTTGCGAACTTCCGGGGATTTCTCCCACGCCAAAGGGGCCAGCCCCGAAAGCTGTGGCCAGCCCTCGGCGCCCACTGCCGCCGCTTCCACGGCACCACAGAGCCTGGGGCTGCGGTCTCCCCTGTGCTGCCTAGGCCCCGACGTATGAGGCCCGCTCGGCGGCGTTTTTTTTTGCGCGGAGCCGGCACGGGGCTTGCGAACGTCCGGGGATTTCTCCCACGCCAAAGGGGCCTGCCCCGAAAGCTGTGGCCAGCCCTCGGCGCCCACTGCCACCGCTTCCACGGCACCATAGAGCCTGGGGATTCAGTGTCAACTGTGCTGCCTAGGCCCCGACGTATGAGGCCCGCTCGGCTGCATTTTTTTTTGCCCGAAGCCAGCACGGGGCTTGCGAAAGTCTGGGGATTTCTCCCACGCCAAGGGGGCCAGCCCCGAAAGCTGTGGCCAGCCCTCGGCGCCCACTGCCGCCGCTTCCACGGCACCACAGAGCCTGGGGCTGCGGTCTCCCCTGTGCTGCCTAGGCCCCGACGTATGAGGCCCGCTCGGCGGCGGTTTTTTTTGCCCGGAGCCGGCACGGGGCTTGCGAAAGTCCGGGGATTTCTCCCACGCCAAAGGGGCCAGCCCCGAAAGCTGTGGCCAGCCCTCGGCGCCCACTGCCGCCGCTTCCACGGCACCACAGAGCCTGGGGCTGCGGTCTCCCCTGTGCTGCCTAGGCCCCGACGTATGAGGCCCTCTCGGCGGCGGTTTTTTTTGCCCGGAGCCGGCACGGGGCTTGCGAACATCCGGGGATTTCTCCCACGCCAAAGGGGCCAGCCCCGAAAGCTGTGGCCAGCCCTCGGTGCCCACTGCCGCCGCTTCCACGGCACCACAGAGCCTGGGGCTGCGGTCTCCCCTGTGCTGCCTAGGCCCCGACGTATGAGGCCCGCTCGGCGGCGTTTTTTTTTTGCGCGGAGCCGGCACGGGGCTTGCGAACGTCCGGGGATTTCTCCCACGCCAAAGGGGCCAGCCCCGAAAGCTGTGGCCAGCCCTCGGCGCCCACTGCCGCCGCTTCCACGGCACCACAGAGCCTGGGGTTTCGGTGTCAACTGTGCTGCCTAGGCCCCGACGTATGAGGCCCGCTCGGCGGCGGTTTTTTTTGCCCGGAGCCGGCACGGGGCTTGCGAACGTCCGGGGATTTCTCCCACGCCAAAGGGGCCAGCCCCGAAAGCTGTGGCCAGCCCTCGGCGCCCACTGCCGCCGCTTCCACGGCACCACAGAGCCTGGGGTTTCGGTCTCCCCTGTGCTGCCTAGGCCCCGACGTATGAGGCCCGCTCGGTGGCGGTTTTTTTTGCCCGGAGCCGGCACGGGGCTTGCGAACGTCCGGGGATTTCTCCCACGCCAAAGGGGCCTGCCCCGAAAGCTGTGGCCAGCCCTCGGCGCCCACTGCCGCCGCTTCCACGGCACCACAGAGCCTGGGGTTTCGGTGTCAACTGTGCTGCCTATGCCCCCACGTATGAGGCTCGCTCGGCTGCATTTTTTTTTTCCCGAAGTTGGCACGGGGCTTGCGAACGTCCGGGGATTTCTCCCACGCCAAAGGGGCCAGCCCCGAAAGCTGTGGCCAGCCCTCGGCGCTCACTGCCGCCGCTTCCACGGCACCACAGAGCCTGGGGTTTCGGTCTCCCCTGTGCTGCCTAGGCCCCAACGTATGAGGCCCGCTCGGCGGCGGTTTTTTTTGCCCGGAGCCTGCATGGGGCTTGCGAACGTCCGGGGATTTCTCCCACGCCAAGGGGGCCAGCCCCGAAAGCTGTGGCCAGCCCTCGGCGCCCACTGCCGCCGCTTCCACGGCACCACAGAGCCTGGGGCTGCGGTCTCCCCTGTGCTGCCTAGGCCCCGACGTATGAGGCCCGCTCGGCGGCGGTTTGTTTTGCCCGGAGCCGGCACGGGGCTTGCGAACGTCCGGGGATTTCTCCCACGCCAAAGGGGCCAGCCCCGAAAGCTGTGGCCAGCCCTCGGCGCCCACTGCCGCCGCTTCCACGGCACCACAGAGCCTGGGGCTGCGGTCTCCCCTGTGCTGCCTAGGCCCCGACGTATGAGGCCCGCTCGGCGGCGGTTTGTTTTGCCCGGAGCCGGCACGGGGCTTGCGAACGTCCGGGGATTTCTCCCACGCCAAAGGGGCCAGCCCCGAAAGCTGTGGCCAGCCCTCGGCGCCCACTGCCGCCGCTTCCACGGCACCACAGAGCCTGGGGCTGCGGTCTCCCCTGTGCTGCCTAGGCCCCGACGTATGAGGCCCGCTCGGCGGCGGTTTTTTTTGCCCGGAGCCGGCACGGGGCTTGCGAACGTCCGGGGATTTCTCCCACGCCAAAGGGGCCAGCCCCGAAAGCTGTGGCCAGCCCTCGGCGCCCACTGCCGCTGCTTCCACGGCACCACAGAGCCTGGGGCTGTGGTGTCACCTCTGCTGCCTAGGCCCCGACGTATGAGTCCTGCTCGGCTGCGGTTTTTTTTTCCTGGAGCCGGCACGGGGCTTGCGAACGTCCGGGGATTTCTCCCACGCCAAAGGGGCCAGCCCCGAAAGCTGTGGCCAGCCCTTGGCGCCCACTGCCACCGCTTCCACGGCACCACAGAGCCTAGGGCTGCGGTGTCAACTGTGCTGCCTAGGCCCCGACGTATGAGGCCCGCTCGGCTGCATTTTTTTTTGCCCGGAGCCGGCACGGGGCTTGCGAACGTCCGGGGATTTCTCCCACGCCAAAGGGGCCAGCCCCGAAAGCTGTGGCCAGCCCTCGGCGCCCACTGCCGCCGCTTCCACGGCACCACAGAGCCTGGGGTTTCGGTCTCCCCTGTGCTGCCTAGGCCCCGACGTATGAGGCCCGCTCGGTGGCGGTTTTTTTTGCCCGGAGCCGGCACGGGGCTTGCGAACGTCCGGGGATTTCTCCCACGCCAAAGGGGCCTGCCCCGAAAGCTGTGGCCAGCCCTCGGCGCCCACTGCCGCCGCTTCCACGGCACCATAGAGCCTGGGGTTTCGGTGTCAACTGTGCTGCCTATGCCCCCACGTATGAGGCCCGCTCGGCGGCGGTTTTTTTTGCCCGGAGCCTGCATGGGGCTTGCGAACGTCCGGGGATTTCTCCCACGCCAAGGGGGCCAGCCCCGAAAGCTGTGGCCAGCCCTCGGCGCCCACTGCCGCCGCTTCCACGGCACCACAGAGCCTGGGGCTGCGGTCTCCCCTGTGCTGCCTAGGCCCCGACGTATGAGGCCCGCTCGGCGGCGGTTTGTTTTGCCCGGAGCCAGCACGGGGCTTGCGAACGTCCGGGGATTTCTCCCACGCCAAAGGGGCCAGCCCCGAAAGCTGTGGCCAGCCCTCGGCGCCCACTGCCGCCGCTTCCACGGCACCACAGAGCCTGGGGCTGCGGTCTCCCCTGTGCTGCCTAGGCCCCGACGTATGAGGCCCGCTCGGCGGCGGTTTTTTTTTGCCCGCAGCCGGCACGGGGCTTGCGAACGTCCGGGGATTTCTCCCACGCCAAAGGGGCCAGCCCCGAAAGCTGTGGCCAGCCCTCGGCGCCCACTGCCGCCGCTTCCACGGCACCATAGAGCCTGGGGTTTCGGTGTCAACTGTGCCGCCTAGGCCCCGACGTATGAGGCCCGCTCGGCTGCATCTTTTTTTGCCCGGAGCAGGCATGGGGCTTGCGAACGTCCGGGGATTTCTCCCACGCCAAAGGGGCCAGCCCCGAAAGCTGTGGCCAGCCCTCGGCGCCCACTGCCGCCGCTTCCACGGCACCACAGAGCCTGGGGCTGCAGTCTCCCCTGTGCTGCCTAGGCCCCGACATATGAGGCCCGCTCGGCGGCGGTTTTTTTTGCGCGGAGCCGGCACGGGGCTTGCGAACGTCCGGGGATTTCTCCCACGCCAAAGGGGCCTGCCCCGAAAGCTGTGGCCAGCCCTCGGCGCCCACTGCCGCCGCTTCCACGGCACCATAGAGCCTGGGGATTCAGTGTCAACTGTGCTGCCTAGGCCCCGACGTATGAGGCCAGCTCGGCTGCATTTTTTTTTGCCCGAAGCCAGCACGGGGCTTGCGAACGTCTGGGGATTTCTCCCACGCCAAAGGGGCCAGCCCCGAAAGCTGTGGCCAGCCCTCGGCGCCCACTGCCGCCGCTTCCACGGCACCAGAGAGCCTGGGGCTGCGGTCTCCCCTGTGCTGCCTAGGCCCCGACGTATGAGGCCCGCTCGGCGGCGGTTTTTTTTTGCGCGGAGCCGGCACGGGGCTTGCGAACGTCCGGGGATTTCTCCCACGCCAAAGGGGCCAGCCCCGAAAGCTGTGGCCAGCCCTCGGCGCCCACTGCCACCGCTTCCACGGCACCACAGAGCCTGGGGTTTCGGTGTCAACTGTGCTGCCTAGGCCCCGACGTATGAGGCCCGCTCGGCTGCATTTTTTTTTGCCCGGAGCCGACACGGGGCTTGCGAACGTCCGGGGATTTCTCCCACGCCAAAGGGGCCTGCCCCGAAAGCTGTGGCCAGCCCTCGGCGCCCACTGCCGCCGCTTCCACGGCACCACAGAGCCTGGGGTTTCGGTCTCCCCTGTGCTGCCTAGGCCCCGATGTATGAGGCCCGCTCGGCGGCGTTTTTTTTTGCCAGGAGCCGGCACGGGGCTTGCGAACGTCCGGGGATTTCTCCCACGCCAAAGGGGCCAGCCCCGAAAGCTGTGGCCAGCCCTCGGCGCCCACTGCCGCCGCTTCCACGGCACCACAGAGCCTGGGGTTTCGGTGTCAACTGTGCTGCCTAGGCCCCGACGTATGAGGCCCGCTCGGCTGCATTTTTTTTTGCCCGGAGCCGGCACGGGGCTTGCGAACGTCCGGGGATTTCTCCCACGCCAAAGGGGCCAGCCCCGAAAGCTGTGGCCAGCCCTCGGCGCCCACTGCCGCCGCTTCCACGGCACCACAGAGCCTGGGGTTTCGGTCTCCCCTGTGCTGCCTAGGCCCCGACGTATGAGGCCCGCTCGGTGGCGGTTTTTTTTGCCCGGAGCCGGCACGGGGCTTGCGAACTTCCGGGGATTTCTCCCACGCCAAAGGGGCCAGCCCCGAAAGCTGTGGCCAGCCCTCGGCGCCCACTGCCGCCGCTTCCACGGCACCACAGAGCCTGGGGCTGCGGTCTCCCCTGTGCTGCCTAGGCCCCGACGTATGAGGCCCGCTCGGCGGCGTTTTTTTTTGCGCGGAGCCGGCACGGGGCTTGCGAACGTCCGGGGATTTCTCCCACGCCAAAGGGACCTGCCCCGAAAGCTGTGGCCAGCCCTCGGCGCCCACTGCCACCGCTTCCACGGCACCATAGAGCCTGGGGATTCAGTGTCAACTGTGCTGCCTAGGCCCCGATGTATGAGGCCCGCTCGGCTGCATTTTTTTTTGCCCGAAGCCAGCACGGGGCTTGCGAAAGTCTGGGGATTTCTCCCACGCCAAGGGGGCCAGCCCCGAAAGCTGTGGCCAGCCCTCGGCGCCCACTGCCGCCGCTTCCACGGCACCACAGAGCCTGGGGCTGCGGTCTCCCCTGTGCTGCCTAGGCCCCGACGTATGAGGCCCGCTCGGCGGCGGTTTTTTTTGCCCGGAGCCGGCACGGGGCTTGCGAAAGTCCGGGGATTTCTCCCACGCCAAAGGGGCCAGCCCCGAAAGCTGTGGCCAGCCCTCGGCGCCCACTGCCGCCGCTTCCACGGCACCACAGAGCCTGGGGCTGCGGTCTCCCCTGTGCTGCCTAGGCCCCGACGTATGAGGCCCTCTCGGCGGCGGTTTTTTTTGCCCGGAGCCGGCACGGGGCTTGCGAACATCCGGGGATTTCTCCCACGCCAAAGGGGCCAGCCCCGAAAGCTGTGGCCAGCCCTCAGCGCCCACTGCCGCCGCTTCCACGGCACCAGAGAGCCTGGGGCTGCGGTCTCCCCTGTGCTGCCTAGGCCCCGACGTATGAGGCCCGCTCGGCGGCGGTTTTTTTTGCCCGGAGCCGGCACGGGGCTTGCGAACGTCCGGGGATTTGTCCCACGCCAAAGGGGCCAGCCCCGAAAGCTGTGGCCAGCCCTCGGCGCCCACTGCCGCCGCTTCCACGGCACCACAGAGCCTGGGGCTGCGGTCTCCCCTGTGCTGCCTAGGCCCCGACGTATGAGGCCCGCTCGGCGGCGGTTTTTTTTGCCCGGAGCCGGAACGGGGCTTGCGAACGTCCGGGGATTTCTCCCACGCCAAAGGGGCCTGCCCCGAAAGCTGTGGCCAGCCCTCGGCGCCCACTGCCGCTGCTTCCACGGCACCATAGAGCCTGGGGATTCAGTGTCAACTGTGCTGCCTAGGCCCCGACGTATGAGGCCAGCTCGGCTGCATTTTTTTTTGCCCGAAGCCAGCACGGGGCTTGCGAACGTCTGGGGATTTCTCCCACGCCAAAGGGGCCAGCCCCGAAAGCTGTGGCCAGCCCTCGGCGCCCACTGCCGCCGCTTCCACGGCACCAGAGATCCTGGGGCTGCGGTCTCCCCTGTGCTGCCTAGGCCCCGACGTATGAGGCCCGCTCGGTGGCGGTTTTTTTTTGCCCGGAGCCGGCACGGTGCTTGCGAACGTCCGGGGATTTCTCCCACGCCAAAGGGGCCAGCCCCGAAAGCTGTGGCCAGCCCTCGGCGCCCACTGCCGCCGCTTCCACGGCACCAGAGAGCCTGGGGTTTCGGTCTCCCCTGTGCTGCCTAGGCCCCGACGTATGAGGCCCGCTCGGCGGCGGTCTTTTTTGCCCGGAGCCGGCACGGGGCTTGCGAACGTCCGGGGATTTCTCCCACGCCAAAGGGGCCAGCCCCGAAAGCTGTGGCCAGCCCTCGGCGCCCACTGCCGCCGCTTCCACGGCACCACAGAGCCTGGGGCTGCGGTCTCCCCTGTGCTGCCTAGGCCCCGACGTATGAGGCCCGCTCGGCGGCGGTTTTTTTTTGCCCGGAGCCGGCACGGGGCTTGCGAACGTCCGGGGATTTCTCCCACGCCAAAGGGGCCAGCCCCGAAAGCTGTGGCCAGCCCTCGGCGCCCACTGCCGCTGCTTCCACGGCACCACAGAGCCTGGGGCTGTGGTGTCACCTCTGCTGCCTAGGCCCCGACGTATGAGTCCTGCTCGGCTGCGGTTTTTTTTTCCTGGAGCCGGCACGGGGCTTGCGAACGTCCGGGGATTTCTCCCACGCCAAAGGGGCCAGCCCCGAAAGCTGTGGCCAGCCCTTGGGGCCCACTGCCGCCGCTTC
This sequence comes from Pelecanus crispus, assembly GCF_030463565.1. Taxonomy (NCBI): domain Eukaryota; kingdom Metazoa; phylum Chordata; class Aves; order Pelecaniformes; family Pelecanidae; genus Pelecanus; species Pelecanus crispus. Next base: position 5,686,990 of record NC_134659.1, on the reverse strand, counting down.
CACGGCACCACAGAGCCTGGGGCTGCGGTGTCAACTGTGCTGCCTAGGCCCCGACGTATGAGGCCCGCTCGGCTGCATTTTTTTTTGCCCGGAGCCGGCACGGGGCTTGCGAACGTCCGGGGATTTCTCCCACGCCAAGGGGGCCAGCCCCGAAAGCTGTGGCCAGCCCTCGGCGCCCACTGCCGCCGCTTCCACGGCACCACAGAGCCTGGGTCTGCGGTGTCACCTCTGCTGCCTAGGCCCCGACGTATGAGGCCCGCTCGGTGGCGGGTTTTTTTGCCCGGAGCCGGCACGGGGCTTGTGAACGTCCGGGGATTTCTCCCACGCCAAAGGGGCCAGCCCCGAAAGCTGTGGCCAGCCCTCGGCGCCCACTGCCGCCGCTTCCACGGCACCACAGAGCCTGGGGTTTCGGTGTCAACTGTGCTGCCTAGGCCCCGACCTATGAGGCCCGCTCGGCTGCATTTTTTTTTGCCCGGAGCCGGCACGTGGCTTGCGAACGTCCGGGGATTTCTCCCACGCCAAAGGGGCCAGCCCCGAAAGCTGTGGCCAGCCCTCGGTGCCCACTGCCGCCGCTTCCACGGCACCACAGAGCCTGGGGCTGCGGTCTCCCCTGTGCTGCCTAGGCCCCGACGTATGAGGCCCGCTCGGCGGCGTTTTTTATTGCGCGGAGCCGGCACGGGGCTTGCGAACGTCCGGGGATTTCTCCCACGCCAAAGGGGCCAGCCCCGAAAGCTGTGGCCAGCCCTCGGCAGCCCACTGCCGCCGCTTCCACGGCACCACAGAGCCTGGGGTTTCGGTGTCAACTGTGCTGCCTAGGCCCCGACGTATGAGGCCCGCTCGGCGGCGGTTTTTTTTGCGCGGAGCCGGCACGGGGCTTGCGAACGTCCGGGGATTTCTCCCACGCCAAAGGGGCCAGCCCCGAAAGCTGTGGCCAGCCCTCGGCGCCCACTGCCGCCGCTTCCACGGCACCACAGAGCCTGGGGTTTCGGTCTCCCCTGTGCTGCCTAGGCCCCGACGTATGAGGCCCGCTCGGTGGCGGTTTTTTTTGCCCGGAGCCGGCACGGGGCTTGCGAACGTCCGGGGATTTCTCCCACGCCAAAGGGGCCTGCCCCGAAAGCTGTGGCCAGCCCTCGGCGCCCACTGCCGCCGCTTCCACGGCACCACAGAGCCTGGGGTTTCGGTGTCAACTGTGCTGCCTATGCCCCCACGTATGAGGCTCGCTCGGCTGCATTTTTTTTTTCCCGAAGTTGGCACGGGGCTTGCGAACGTCCGGGGATTTCTCCCACGCCAAAGGGGCCAGCCCCGAAAGCTGTGGCCAGCCCTCGGCGCCCACTGCCGCCGCTTCCACGGCACCACAGAGCCTGGGGCTGCGGTCTCCCCTGTGCTGCCTAGGCCCCGACGTATGAGGCCCGCTCGGCGGCGGTTTGTTTTGCCCGGAGCCGGCACGGGGCTTGCGAACGTCCGGGGATTTCTCCCACGCCAAAGGGGCCAGCCCCGAAAGCTGTGGCCAGCCCTCGGCGCCCACTGCCGCCGCTTCCACGGCACCACAGAGCCTGGGGCTGCGGTCTCCCCTGTGCTGCCTAGGCCCCGACGTATGAGGCCCGCTCGGCGGCGGTTTGTTTTGCCCGAAGCCGGCACGGGGCTTGCGAACGTCCGGGGATTTCTCCCACGCCAAAGGGGCCAGCCCCGAAAGCTGTGGCCAGCCCTCGGCGCCCACTGCCGCCGCTTCCACGGCACCACAGAGCCTGGGGCTGCGGTCTCCCCTGTGCTGCCTAGGCCCCGACGTATGAGGCCCGCTCGGCGGCGGTTTTTTTTGCGCGGAGCCGGCACGGGGCTTGCGAACGTCCGGGGATTTCTCCCACGCCAAAGGGGCCTGCCCCGAAAGCTGTGGCCAGCCCTCGGCGCCCACTGCCGCCGCTTCCACGGCACCACAGAGCCTGGGGTTTCGGTCTCCCCTGTGCTGCCTAGGCCCCGACGTATGAGGCCCGCTCGGCGGCGTTTTTTTTTGCCCGGAGCCGGCACGGGGCTTGCGAACGTCCGGGGATTTCTCCCACGCCAAAGGGGCCAGCCCCGAAAGCTGTGGCCAGCCCTCGGCGCCCACTGCCGCCGCTTCCACGGCACCACAGAGCCTGGGGTTTCGGTGTCAACTGTGCTGCCTAGGCCCCGACGTATGAGGCCCGCTCGGCTGCATTTTTTTTTGCCCGGAGCCGGCACGGGGCTTGTGAACGTCCGGGGATTTCTCCCACGCCAAAGGGGCCAGCCCCGAAAGCTGTGGCCAGCCCTCGGCGCCCACTGCCGCCGCTTCCACGGCACCACAGAGCCTGGGGTTTCGGTCTCCCCTGTGCTGCCTAGGCCCCGACGTATGAGGCCCGCTCGGCGGCGGTCTTTTTTGCCCGGAGCCGGCACGGGGCTTGCGAACGTCCGGGGATTTCTCCCACGCCAAAGGGGCCAGCCCCGAAAGCTGTGGCCAGCCCTCGGCGCCCACTGCCGCCGCTTCCACGGCACCACAGAGCCTGGGGTTTCGGTGTCAACTGTGCTGCCTAGGCCCCGACGTATGAGGCCCGCTCGGCGGCGGTTTTTTTTTGCCCGGAGCCAGCACGGGGCTTGCGAACGTCCGGGGATTTCTCCCACGCCAAAGGGGCCAGCCCCGAAAGCTGTGGCCAGCCCTCGGCGCCCACTGCCGCCGCTTCCACGGCACCACAGAGCCTGGGGTTTCGGTCTCCCCTGTGCTGCCTAGGCCCCGACGTATGAGGCCCGCTCGGCGGCGGTTTTTTTTGCCCGGAGCCGGCACGGGGCTTGCGAACTTCCGGGGATTTCTCCCACGCCAAAGGGGCCAGCCCCGAAAGCTGTGGCCAGCCCTCGGCGCCCACTGCCGCCGCTTCCACGGCACCACAGAGCCTGGGGCTGCGGTCTCCCCTGTGCTGCCTAGGCCCCGACGTATGAGGCCCGCTCGGCGGCGGTTTTTTTTGCCCGGAGCCGGCACGGGGCTTGCGAACGTCCGGGGATTTCTCCCACGCCAAAGGGGCCTGCCCCGAAAGCTGTGGCCAGCCCTCGGCGCCCACTGCCACCGCTTCCACGGCACCATAGAGCCTGGGGATTCAGTGTCAACTGTGCTGCCTAGGCCCCGACGTATGAGGCCCGCTCGGCTGCATTTTTTTTTGCCCGAAGCCAGCACGGGGCTTGCGAAAGTCTGGGGATTTCTCCCACGCCAAAGGGGCCAGCCCCGAAAGCTGTGGCCAGCCCTCGGCGCCCACTGCCGCCGCTTCCACGGCACCACAGAGCCTGGGGCTGCGGTCTCCCCTGTGCTGCCTAGGCCCCGACGTATGAGGCCCGCTCGGCGGCGGTTTTTTTTGCCCGGAGCCGGCACGGGGCTTGCGAACGTCCGGGGATTTCTCCCACGCCAAAGGGGCCAGCCCCGAAAGCTGTGGCCAGCCCTCGGCGCCCACTGCCGCCGCTTCCACGGCACCACAGAGCCTGGGGTTTCGGTCTCCCCTGTGCTGCCTAGGCCCCGACGTATGAGGCCCGCTCGGTGGCGGTTTTTTTTGCCCGGAGCCGGCACGGGGCTTGCGAACGTCCGGGGATTTCTCCCACGCCAAAGGGGCCTGCCCCGAAAGCTGTGGCCAGCCCTCGGCGCCCACTGCCGCCGCTTCCACGGCACCACAGAGCCTGGGGTTTCGGTGTCAACTGTGCTGCCTATGCCCCCACGTATGAGGCTCGCTCGGCTGCATTTTTTTTTTCCCGAAGTTGGCACGGGGCTTGCGAACGTCCGGGGATTTCTCCCACGCCAAAGGGGCCAGCCCCGAAAGCTGTGGCCAGCCCTCGGCGCTCACTGCCGCCGCTTCCACGGCACCACAGAGCCTGGGGTTTCGGTCTCCCCTGTGCTGCCTAGGCCCCAACGTATGAGGCCCGCTCGGCGGCGGTTTTTTTTGCCCGGAGCCTGCATGGGGCTTGCGAACGTCCGGGGATTTCTCCCTCGCCAAGGGGGCCAGCCCCGAAAGCTGTGGCCAGCCCTCGGCGCCCACTGCCGCCGCTTCCACGGCACCACAGAGCCTGGGGCTGCGGTCTCCCCTGTGCTGCCTAGGCCCCGACGTATGAGGCCCGCTCGGCGGCGGTTTGTTTTGCCCGGAGCCGGCACGGGGCTTGCGAACGTCCGGGGATTTCTCCCACGCCAAAGGGGCCAGCCCCGAAAGCTGTGGCCAGCCCTCGGCGCCCACTGCCGCCGCTTCCACGGCACCACAGAGCCTGGGGCTGCGGTCTCCCCTGTGCTGCCTAGGCCCCGACGTATGAGGCCCGCTCGGCGGCGGTTTTTTTTGCCCGAAGCCGGCACGGGGCTTGCGAACGTCCGGGGATTTCTCCCACGCCAAAGGGGCCAGCCCCGAAAGCTGTGGCCAGCCCTCGGCGCCCACTGCCGCCGCTTCCACGGCACCACAGAGCCTGGGGCTGCAGTCTCCCCTGTGCTGCCTAGGCCCCGACGTATGAGGCCCGCTCGGCGGCGGTTTTTTTTGCGCGGAGCCGGCACGGGGCTTGCGAACGTCCGGGGATTTCTCCCACGCCAAAGGGGCCTGCCCCGAAAGCTGTGGCCAGCCCTCGGCGCCCACTGCCGCCGCTTCCACGGCACCACAGAGCCTGGGGTTTCGGTCTCCCCTGTGCTGCCTAGGCCCCGACGTATGAGGCCCGCTCGGCGGCGTTTTTTTTTTGCGCGGAGCCGGCACGGGGCTTGCGAACGTCCGGGGATTTCTCCCACGCCAAAGGGGCCAGCCCCGAAAGCTGTGGCCAGCCCTCGGCGCCCACTGCCGCCGCTTCCACGGCACCACAGAGCCTGGGGTTTCGGTGTCAACTGTGCTGCCTAGGCCCCGACGTATGAGGCCCGCTCGGCTGCATTTTTTTTTGCCCGGAGCCGGCACGGGGCTTGTGAACGTCCGGGGATTTCTCCCACGCCAAAGGGGCCAGCCCCGAAAGCTGTGGCCAGCCCTCGGCGCCCACTGCCGCCGCTTCCACGGCACCACAGAGCCTGGGGTTTCGGTCTCCCCTGTGCTGCCTAGGCCCCGACGTATGAGGCCCGCTCGGCGGCGGTCTTTTTTGCCCGGAGCCGGCACGGGGCTTGCGAACGTCCGGGGATTTCTCCCACGCCAAAGGGGCCAGCCCCGAAAGCTGTGGCCAGCCCTCGGCGCCCACTGCCGCCGCTTCCACGGCACCACAGAGCCTGGGGCTGCGGTCTCCCCTGTGCTGCCTAGGCCCCGACGTATGAGGCCCGCTCGGCGGCGTTTTTTTTTGCCCGGAGCCGGCACGGTGCTTGCGAACGTCCGGGGATTTCTCCCACGCCAAAGGGGCCAGCCCCGAAAGCTGTGGCCAGCCCTCGGCGCCCACTGCCGCCGCTTCCACGGCACCACAGAGCCTGGGGTTTCGGTGTCAACTGTGCTGCCTAGGCCCCGACGTATGAGGCCCGCTCGGCGGCGGTTTTTTTTGCCCGGAGCCAGCACGGGGCTTGCGAACGTCCGGGGATTTCTCCCACGCCAAAGGGGCCAGCCCCGAAAGCTGTGGCCAGCCCTCGGCGCCCACTGCCGCCGCTTCCACGGCACCACAGAGCCTGGGGTTTCGGTCTCCCCTGTGCTGCCTAGGCCCCGACGTATGAGGCCCGCTCGGCGGCGGTTTTTTTTGCCCGGAGCCGGCACGGGGCTTGCGAACTTCCGGGGATTTCTCCCACGCCAAAGGGGCCAGCCCCGAAAGCTGTGGCCAGCCCTCGGCGCCCACTGCCGCCGCTTCCACGGCACCACAGAGCCTGGGGCTGCGGTCTCCCCTGTGCTGCCTAGGCCCCGACGTATGAGGCCCGCTCGGCGGCGGTTTTTTTTTGCCCGGAGCCGGCACGGGGCTTGCGAACGTCCGGGGATTTCTCCCACGCCAAAGGGGCCTGCCCCGAAAGCTGTGGCCAGCCCTCGGCGCCCACTGCCACCGCTTCCACGGCACCATAGAGCCTGGGGATTCAGTGTCAACTGTGCTGCCTAGGCCCCGACGTATGAGGCCCGCTCGGCTGCATTTTTTTTTGCCCGAAGCCAGCACGGGGCTTGCGAAAGTCTGGGGATTTCTCCCACGCCAAAGGGGCCAGCCCCGAAAGCTGTGGCCAGCCCTCGGCGCCCACTGCCGCCGCTTCCACGGCACCACAGAGCCTGGGGCTGCGGTCTCCCCTGTGCTGCCTAGGCCCCGACGTATGAGGCCCGCTCGGCGGCGGTTTTTTTTGCCCGGAGCCGGCACGGGGCTTGCGAACGTCCGGGGATTTCTCCCACGCCAAAGGGGCCAGCCCCGAAAGCTGTGGCCAGCCCTCGGCGCCCACTGCCGCCGCTTCCAAGGCACCACAGAGCCTGGGGTTTCGGTCTCCCCTGTGCTGCCTAGGCCCCGACGTATGAGGCCCGCTCGGTGGCGGTTTTTTTTGCCCAGAGCCGGCACGGGGCTTGCGAACGTCCGGGGATTTCTCCCACGCCAAAGGGGCCTGCCCCGAAAGCTGTGGCCAGCCCTCGGCGCCCACTGCCGCCGCTTCCACGGCACCACAGAGCCTGGGGTTTCGGTGTCAACTGTGCTGCCTATGCCCCCACGTATGAGGCTCGCTCGGCTGCATTTTTTTTTTCCCGAAGTTGGCACGGGGCTTGCGAACGTCCGGGGATTTCTCCCACGCCAAAGGGGCCAGCCCCGAAAGCTGTGGCCAGCCCTCGGCGCTCACTGCCGCCGCTTCCACGGCACCACAGAGCCTGGGGTTTCGGTCTCCCCTGTGCTGCCTAGGCCCCAACGTATGAGGCCCGCTCGGCGGCGGTTTTTTTTGCCCGGAGCCTGCATGGGGCTTGCGAACGTCCGGGGATTTCTCCCACGCCAAGGGGGCCAGCCCCGAAAGCTGTGGCCAGCCCTCGGCGCCCACTGCCGCCGCTTCCACGGCACCACAGAGCCTGGGGCTGCGGTCTCCCCTGTGCTGCCTAGGCCCCGACGTATGAGGCCCGCTCGGCGGCGGTTTGTTTTGCCCGGAGCCGGCACGGGGCTTGCGAACGTCCGGGGATTTCTCCCACGCCAAAGGGGCCAGCCCCGAAAGCTGTGGCCAGCCCTCGGCGCCCACTGCCGCCGCTTCCACGGCACCACAGAGCCTGGGGCTGCGGTCTCCCCTGTGCTGCCTAGGCCCCGACGTATGAGGCCCGCTCGGCGGCGGTTTGTTTTGCCCGGAGCCGGCACGGGGCTTGCGAACGTCCGGGGATTTCTCCCACGCCAAAGGGGCCAGCCCCGAAAGCTGTGGCCAGCCCTCGGCGCCCACTGCCGCCGCTTCCACGGCACCACAGAGCCTGGGGCTGCGGTCTCCCCTGTGCTGCCTAGGCCCCGACGTATGAGGCCCGCTCGGCGGCGGTTTTTTTTTGCCCGAAGCCGGCACGGGGCTTGCGAACGTCCGGGGATTTCTCCCACGCCAAAGGGGCCAGCCCCGAAAGCTGTGGCCAGCCCTCGGCGCCCACTGCCGCCGCTTCCACGGCACCACAGAGCCTGGGGCTGCAGTCTCCCCTGTGCTGCCTAGGCCCCGACGTATGAGGCCCGCTCGGCGGCGGTTTTTTTTGCGCGGAGCCGGCACGGGGCTTGCGAACGTCCGGGGATTTCTCCCACGCCAAAGGGGCCTGCCCCGAAAGCTGTGGCCAGCCCTCGGCGCCCACTGCCGCCGCTTCCACGGCACCATAGAGCCTGGGGATTCAGTGTCAACTGTGCTGCCTAGGCCCCGACGTATGAGGCCAGCTCGGCTGCATTTTTTTTTGCCCGAAGCCAGCACGGGGCTTGCGAACGTCTGGGGATTTCTCCCACGCCAAAGGGGCCAGCCCCGAAAGCTGTGGCCAGCCCTCGGCGCCCACTGCCGCCGCTTCCACGGCACCACAGAGCCTGGGGTTTCGGTTGTCAACTGTGCTGCCTAGGCCCCGACCTATGAGGCCCGCTCGGCTGCATTTTTTTATTGCCCGGAGCCGGCACGTGGCTTGCGAACGTCCGGGGATTTCTCCCACGCCAAAGGGGCCAGCCCCGAAAGCTGTGGCCAGCCCTCGGTGCCCACTGCCGCCGCTTCCACGGCACCACAGAGCCTGGGGCTGCGGTCTCCCCTGTGCTGCCTAGGCCCCGACGTATGAGGCCCGCTCGGCGGCGTTTTTTTTTTGCGCGGAGCCGGCACGGGGCTTGCGAACGTCCGGGGATTTCTCCCACGCCAAAGGGGCCAGCCCCGAAAGCTGTGGCCAGCCCTCGGCGCCCACTGCCGCCGCTTCCACGGCACCACAGAGCCTGGGGTTTCGGTGTCAACTGTGCTGCCTAGGCCCCGACGTATGAGGCCCGCTCGGCTGCATTTTTGTTTGCCCGGAGCCGACACGGGGCTTGCGAACGTCCGGGGATTTCTCCCACGCCAAAGGGGCCTGCCCCGAAAGCTGTGGCCAGCCCTCGGCGCCCACTGCCGCCGCTTCCACGGCACCACAGAGCCTCGGGTTTCGGTCTCCCCTGTGCTGCCTAGGCCCCGACGTATGAGGCCCGCTCGGCGGCGTTTTTTTTTGCCCGGAGCCGGCACGGGGCTTGCGAACGTCCGGGGATTTCTCCCACGCCAAAGGGGCCAGCCCCGAAAGCTGTGGCCAGCCCTCGGCGCCCACTGCCGCCGCTTCCACGGCACCACAGAGCCTGGGGTTTCGGTGTCAACTGTGCTGCCTAGGCCCCGACGTATGAGGCCCGCTCGGCTGCATTTTTTTTTGCCCGGAGCCGGCACGGGGCTTGTGAACGTCCGGGGATTTCTCCCACGCCAAAGGGGCCAGCCCCGAAAGCTGTGGCCAGCCCTCGGCGCCCACTGCCGCCGCTTCCACGGCACCACAGAGCCTGGGGTTTCGGTCTCCCCTGTGCTGCCTAGGCCCCGACGTATGAGGCCCGCTCGGCGGCGGTCTTTTTTGCCCGGAGCCGGCACGGGGCTTGCGAACGTCCGGGGATTTCTCCCACGCCAAAGGGGCCAGCCCCGAAAGCTGTGGCCAGCCCTCGGCGCCCACTGCCGCCGCTTCCACGGCACCACAGAGCCTGGGGCTGCGGTCTCCCCTGTGCTGCCTAGGCCCCGACGTATGAGGCCCGCTCGGCGGCGTTTTTTTTTTGCCCGGAGCCGGCACGGTGCTTGCGAACGTCCGGGGATTTCTCCCACGCCAAAGGGGCCAGCCCCGAAAGCTGTGGCCAGCCCTCGGCGCCCACTGCCGCCGCTTCCACGGCACCACAGAGCCTGGGGTTTCGGTGTCAACTGTGCTGCCTAGGCCCCGACGTATGAGGCCCGCTCGGCGGCGTTTTTTTTTTGCCCGGAGCCGGCACGGGGCTTGCGAACGTCCGGGGATTTCTCCCACGCCAAAGGGGCCAGCCCCGAAAGCTGTGGCCAGCCCTCGGCGCCCACTGCCGCCGCTTCCACGGCACCACAGAGCCTGGGGTTTTGGTCTCCCCTGTGCTGCCTAGGCCCCGACGTATGAGGCCCGCTCGGCGGCGGTTTTTTTTTGCCCGGAGCCGGCACGGGGCTTGCGAACTTCCGGGGATTTCTCCCACGCCAAAGGGGCCAGCCCCGAAAGCTGTGGCCAGCCCTCGGCGCCCACTGCCGCCGCTTCCACGGCACCACAGAGCCTGGGGCTGCGGTCTCCCCTGTGCTGCCTAGGCCCCGACGTATGAGGCCCGCTCGGCGGCGGTTTTTTTTGCCCGGAGCCGGCACGGGGCTTGCGAAAGTCCGGGGATTTCTCCCACGCCAAAGGGGCCAGCCCCGAAAGCTGTGGCCAGCCCTCGGCGCCCACTGCCGCCGCTTCCACGGCACCAGAGAGCCTGGGGCTGCGGTCTCCCCTGTGCTGCCTAGGCCCCGACGTATGAGGCCCTCTCGGCGGCGGTTTTTTTTTGCCCGGAGCCGGCACGGGGCTTGCGAACGTGCGGGGATTTCTCCCACGCCAAAGGGGCCAGCCCCGAAAGCTGTGGCCAGCCCTCAGCGCCCACTGCCGCCGCTTCCACGGCACCACAGAGCCTGGGGCTGCGGTCTCCCCTGTGCTGCCTAGGCCCCGACGTATGAGGCCCGCTCGGCGGCGGTTTTTTTTTGCGCGGAGCCGGCACGGGGCTTGCGAACGTCCGGGGATTTCTCCCACGCCAAAGGGGCCAGCCCCGAAAGCTGTGGCCAGCCCTCGGCGCCCACTGCCGCCGCTTCCACGGCACCATAGAGCCTGGGGTTTCGGTGTCAACTGTGCCGCCTAGGCCCCGACGTATGAGGCCCGCTCGGCTGCATCTTTTTTTGCCCGGAGCCGGCATGGGGCTTGCGAACGTGCGGGGATTTCTCCCACGCCAAAGGGGCCAGCCCCGAAAGCTGTGGCCAGCCCTCGGCGCCCACTGCCGCCGCTTCCACGGCACCACAGAGCCTGGGGCTGCGGTCTCCCCTGTGCTGCCTAGGCCCCGACGTATGAGGCCCGCTCGGCGGCGGTTTTTTTTTGCCCGGAGCCGGCACGGGGCTTGCGAACGTCCGGGGATTTCTCCCACGCCAAAGGGGCCTGCCCCGAAAGCTGTGGCCAGCCCTCGGCGCCCACTGCCGCCGCTTCCACGGCACCATAGAGCCTGGGGATTCAGTGTCAACTGTGCTGCCTAGGCCCCGACGTATGAGGCCAGCTCGGCTGCATTTTTTTTTGCCCGAAGCCAGCACGGGGCTTGCGAACGTCCGGGGATTTCTCCCACGCCAAAGGGGCCAGCCCCGAAAGCTGTGGCCAGCCCTCGGCGCCCACTGCCGCCGCTTCCACGGCACCACAGAGCCTGGGGCTGCGGTCTCCCCTGTGCTGCCTAGGCCCCGACGTATGAGGCCCGCTCGGCGGCGGTTTTTTTTGCCCGGAGCCGGCACGGGGCTTGCGAACATCCGGGGATTTCTCCCACGCCAAAGGGGCCAGCCCCGAAAGCTGTGGCCAGCCCTCGGCGCCCACTGCCGCCGCTTCCACGGCACCATAGAGCCTGGGGTTTCGGTGTCAACTGTGCTGCCTAGGCCCCGACGTATGAGGCCCGCTCGGCTGCATTTTTTTTTGCCCGGAGCCGGCACAGGGCTTGCGAACGTCCGGGGATTTCTCCCACGCCAAAGGGGCCAGCCCCGAAAGCTGTGGCCAGCCCTCGGCGCCCACTGCCGCCGCTTCCACGGCACCACAGAGCCTGGGGTTTCGGTCTCCCCTGTGCTGCCTAGGCCCCGACGTATGAGGCCCGCTCGGTGGCGGTTTTTTTTTGCCCGGAGCCGGCACGGGGCTTGCGAACGTCCGGGGATTTCTCCCACGCCAAAGGGGCCTGCCCCGAAAGCTGTGGCCAGCCCTCGGCGCCCACTGCCGCCGCTTCCACGGCACCACAGAGCCTGGGGTTTCGGTGTCAACTGTGCTGCCTATGCCCCCACGTATGAGGCTCGCTCGGCTGCATTTTTTTTTTCCCGAAGTTGGCACGGGGCTTGCGAACGTCCGGGGATTTCTCCCACGCCAAAGGGGCCAGCCCCGAAAGCTGTGGCCAGCCCTCGGCGCTCACTGCCGCCGCTTCCACGGCACCACAGAGCCTGGGGTTTCGGTCTCCCCTGTGCTGCCTAGGCCCCAACGTATGAGGCCCGCTCGGTGGCGGTTTTTTTTTGCCCGGAGCCTGCATGGGGCTTGCGAACGTCCGGGGATTTCTCCCACGCCAAGGGGGCCAGCCCCGAAAGCTGTGGCCAGCCCTCGGCGCCCACTGCCGCCGCTTCCACGGCACCACAGAGCCTGGGGCTGCGGTCTCCCCTGTGCTGCCTAGGCCCCGACGTATGAGGCCCGCTCGGCGGCGGTTTGTTTTGCCCGGAGCCGGCACGGGGCTTGCGAACGTCCGGGGATTTCTCCCACGCCAAAGGGGCCAGCCCCGAAAGCTGTGGCCAGCCCTCGGCGCCCACTGCCGCCGCTTCCACGGCACCACAGAGCCTGGGGCTGCGGTCTCCCCTGTGCTGCCTAGGCCCCGACGTATGAGGCCCGCTCGGCGGCGGTTTTTTTTTGCCCGAAGCCGGCACGGGGCTTGCGAACGTCCGGGGATTTCTCCCACGCCAAAGGGGCCAGCCCCGAAAGCTGTGGCCAGCCCTCGGCGCCCACTGCCGCCGCTTCCACGGCACCATAGAGCCTGGGGTTTCGGTGTCAACTGTGCCGCCTAGGCCCCGACGTATGAGGCCCGCTCGGCTGCATCTTTTTTTGCCCGGAGCAGGCATGGGGCTTGCGAACGTCCGGGGATTTCTCCCACGCCAAAGGGGCCAGCCCCGAAAGCTGTGGCCAGCCCTCGGCGCCCACTGCCGCCGCTTCCACGGCACCACAGAGCCTGGGGCTGCAGTCTCCCCTGTGCTGCCTAGGCCCCGACGTATGAGGCCCGCTCGGCGGCGGTTTTTTTTTGCGCGGAGCCGGCACGGGGCTTGCGAACGTCCGGGGATTTCTCCCACGCCAAAGGGGCCTGCCCCGAAAGCTGTGGCCAGCCCTCGGCGCCCACTGCCGCCGCTTCCACGGCACCATAGAGCCTGGGGATTCAGTGTCAACTGTGCTGCCTAGGCCCCGACGTATGAGGCCAGCTCGGCTGCATTTTTTTTTGCCCGAAGCCAGCACGGGGCTTGCGAACGTCTGGGGATTTCTCCCACGCCAAAGGGGCCAGCCCCGAAAGCTGTGGCCAGCCCTCGGCGCCCACTGCCGCCGCTTCCACGGCACCACAGAGCCTGGGGCTGCGGTCTCCCCTGTGCTGCCTAGGACCCGACGTATGAGGCCCGCTCGGCGGCGGTTTTTTTTGCGCGGAGCCGGCACGGGGCTTGCGAACGTCCGGGGATTTCTCCCACGCCAAAGGGGCCAGCCCCGAAAGCTGTGGCCAGCCCTCGGCGCCCACTGCCGCCGCTTCCACGGCACCACAGAGCCTGGGGTTTCGGTGTCAACTGTGCTGCCTAGGCCCCGACGTATGAGGCCCGCTCGGCTGCATTTTTTTTTGCCCGGAGCCGACACGGGGCTTGCGAACGTCCGGGGATTTCTCCCACGCCAAAGGGGCCTGCCCCGAAAGCTGTGGCCAGCCCTCGGCGCCAACTGCCGCCGCTTCCACGGCACCACAGAGCCTGGGGTTTCGGTCTCCCCTGTGCTGCCTAGGCCCCGACGTATGAGGCCCGCTCGGCGGCGGTTTTTTTTTGCCCGAAGCCGGCACGGGGCTTGCGAACGTCCGGGGATTTCTCCCACGCCAAAGGGGCCAGCCCCGAAAGCTGTGGCCAGCCCTCGGCGCCCACTGCCGCCGCTTCCACGGCACCACAGAGCCTGGGGCTGCGGTCTCCCCTGTGCTGCTTAGGCCCCGACGTATGAGGCCCGCTCGGCTGCATTTTTTTTTGCCCGGAGCCGACACGGGGCTTGCGAACGTCCGGGGATTTCTCCCACGCCAAAGGGGCCTGCCCCGAAAGCTGTGGCCAGCCCTCGGCGCCCACTGCCGCCGCTTCCACGGCACCACAGAGCCTGGGGTTTCGGTCTCCCCTGTGCTGCCTAGGCCCCGATGTATGAGGCCCGCTCGGCGGCGTTTTTTTTTGCCAGGAGCCGGCACGGGGCTTGCGAACGTCCGGGGATTTCTCCCACGCCAAAGGGGCCAGCCCCGAAAGCTGTGGCCAGCCCTCGGCGCCCACTGCCGCCGCTTCCACGGCACCACAGAGCCTGGGGTTTCGGTCTCCCCTGTGCTGCCTAGGCCCCGACGTATGAGGCCCGCTCGGCGGCGGTCTTTTTTGCGCGGAGCCGGCACGGGGCTTGCGAACGTCCGGGGATTTCTCCCACGCCAAAGGGGCCAGCCCCGAAAGCTGTGGCCAGCCCTCGGCGCCCACTGCCGCCGCTTCCACGGCACCACAGAGCCTGGGGCTGCGCTCTCCCCTGTGCTGCCTAGGCCCCGACGTATGAGGCCCGCTCGGCGGCGTTTTTTTTTGCCCGGAGCCGGCACGGTGCTTGCGAACGTCCGGGGATTTCTCCCACGCCAAAGGGGCCAGCCCCGAAAGCTGTGGCCAGCCCTCGGCGCCCACTGCCGCCGCTTCCACGGCACCACAGAGCCTGGGGTTTCGGTGTCAACTGTGCTGCCTAGGCCCCGACGTATGAGGCCCGCTCGGCTGCATTTTTTTTTGCCCGGAGCCGGCACGGGGCTTGCGAACGTCCGGGGATTTCTCCCACGCCAAAGGGGCCAGCCCCGAAAGCTGTGGCCAGCCCTCGGCGCCCACTGCCGCCGCTTCCACGGCACCACAGAGCCTGGGGTTTCGGTCTCCCCTGTGCTGCCTAGGCCCCGACGTATGAGGCCCGCTCGGTGGCGGTTTTTTTTTGCCCGGAGCCGGCACGGGGCTTGCGAACTTCCGGGGACTTCTCCCACGCCAAAGGGGCCAGCCCCGAAAGCTGTGGCCAGCCCTCGGCGCCCACTGCCGCCGCTTCCACGGCACCACAGAGCCTGGGGCTGCGGTCTCCCCTGTGCTGCCTAGGCCCCGACGTATGAGGCCCGCTCGGCGGCGGTTTTTTTTTGCCCGGAGCCGGCACGGGGCTTGCGAACGTCCGGGGATTTCTCCCACGCCAAAGGGGCCTGCCCCGAAAGCTGTGGCCAGCCCTCGGCGCCCACTGCCACCGCTTCCACGGCACCATAGAGCCTGGGGATTCAGTGTCAACTGTGCTGCCTAGGCCCTGACGTATGAGGCCCGCTCGGCTGCATTTTTTTTTGCCCGAAGCCAGCACGGGGCTTGCGAAAGTCTGGGGATTTCTCCCACGCCAAAGGGGCCAGCCCCGAAAGCTGTGGCCAGCCCTCGGCGCCCACTGCCGCCGCTTCCACGGCACCACAGAGCCTGGGGCTGCGGTCTCCCCTGTGCTGCCTAGGCCCCGACGTATGAGGCCCGCTCGGCGGCGGTTTTTTTTTGCCCGGAGCCGGCACGGGGCTTGCGAAAGTCCGGGGATTTCTCCCACGCCAAAGGGGCCAGCCCCGAAAGCTGTGGCCAGCCCTCGGCGCCCACTGCCGCCGCTTCCACGGCACCACAGAGCCTGGGGCTGCGGTCTCCCCTGTGCTGCCTAGGCCCCGACGTATGAGGCCCTCTCGGCGGCGGTTTTTTTTTGCCCGGAGCCGGCACGGGGCTTGCGAACATCCGGGGATTTCTCCCACGCCAAAGGGGCCAGCCCCGAAAGCTGTGGCCAGCCCTCAGCGCCCACTGCCGCCGCTTCCACGGCACCAGAGAGCCTGGGGCTGCGGTCTCCCCTGTGCTGCCTAGGCCCCGACGTATGAGGCCCGCTCGGCGGCGGTTTTTTTTGCCCGGAGCCGGCACGGGGCTTGCGAACGTCCGGGGATTTGTCCCACGCCAAAGGGGCCAGCCCCGAAAGCTGTGGCCAGCCCTCGGCGCCCACTGCCGCCGCTTCCACGGCACCACAGAGCCTGGGGCTGCGGTCTCCCCTGTGCTGCCTAGGCCCCGACGTATGAGGCCCGCTCGGCGGCGGTTTTTTTTGCCCGGAGCCGGCACGGGGCTTGCGAACGTCCGGGGATTTCTCCCACGCCAAAGGGGCCTGCCCCGAAAGCTGTGGCCAGCCCTCGGCGCCCACTGCCGCTGCTTCCACGGCACCATAGAGCCTGGGGATTCAGTGTCAACTGTGCTGCCTAGGCCCCGACGTATGAGGCCAGCTCGGCTGCATTTTTTTTTGCCCGAAGCCAGCACGGGGCTTGCGAACGTCTGGGGATTTCTCCCACGCCAAAGGGGCCAGCCCCGAAAGCTGTGGCCAGCCCTCGGCGCCCACTGCCGCCGCTTCCACGGCACCACAGAGCCTGGGGCTGCGGTCTCCCCTGTGCTGCCTAGGCCCCGACGTATGAGGCCCGCTCGGTGGCGGTTTTTTTGCCCGGAGCCGGCACGGGGCTTGCGAACATCCGGGGATTTCTCCCACGCCAAAGGGGCCAGCCCCGAAAGCTGTGGCCAGCCCTCGGCGCCCACTGCCGCCGCTTCCACGGCACCATAGAGCCTGGGGTTTCGGTGTCAACTGTGCTGCCTAGGCCCCGACGTATGAGGCCCGCTCGGCTGCATTTTTTTTTTGCCCGGAGCCGGCACGGGGCTTGCGAACGTCCGGGGATTTCTCCCACGCCAAAGGGGCCAGCCCCGAAAGCTGTGGCCAGCCCTCGGCGCCCACTGCCGCCGCTTCCACGGCACCACAGAGCCTGGGGTTTCGGTCTCCCCTGTGCTGCCTAGGCCCCGACGTATGAGGCCCGCTCGGCGGCGGTCTTTTTTGCCCGGAGCCGGCACGGGGCTTGCGAACGTCCGGGGATTTCTCCCACGCCAAAGGGGCCAGCCCCGAAAGCTGTGGCCAGCCCTCGGCGCCCACTGCCGCCGCTTCCACGGCACCACAGAGCCTGGGGCTGCGCTCTCCCCTGTGCTGCCTAGGCCCCGACGTATGAGGCCCGCTCGGCTGCATTTTTTTTTGCCCGGAGCCGGCACGGGGCTTGCGAACGTCCGGGGATTTCTCCCACGCCAAAGGGGCCAGCCCCGAAAGCTGTGGCCAGCCCTCGGCGCCCACTGCCGCCGCTTCCACGGCACCACAGAGCCTGGGGTTTCGGTCTCCCCTGTGCTGCCTAGGCCCCGACGTATGAGGCCCGCTCGGTGGCGGTTTTTTTTGCCCGGAGCCGGCACGGGGCTTGCGAAAGTCCGGGGATTTCTCCCACGCCAAAGGGGCCAGCCCCGAAAGCTGTGGCCAGCCCTCGGCGCCCACTGCCGCCGCTTCCACGGCACCACAGAGCCTGGGGCTGCGGTCTCCCCTGTGCTGCCTAGGCCCCGACGTATGAGGCCCTCTCGGCGGCGGTTTTTTTTGCCCGGAGCCGGCACGGGGCTTGCGAACATCCGGGGATTTCTCCCACGCCAAAGGGGCCAGCCCCGAAAGCTGTGGCCAGCCCTCAGCGCCCACTGCCGCCGCTTCCACGGCACCAGAGAGCCTGGGGCTGCGGTCTCCCCTGTGCTGCCTAGGCCCCGACGTATGAGGCCCGCTCGGCGGCGGTTTTTTTTGCCCGGAGCCGGCACGGGGCTTGCGAACGTCCGGGGATTTCTCCCACGCCAAAGGGGCCAGCCCCGAAAGCTGTGGCCAGCCCTCGGCGCCCACTGCCGCCGCTTCCACGGCACCACAGAGCCTGGGGCTGCGGTCTCCCCTGTGCTGCCTAGGCCCCGACGTATGAGGCCCGCTCGGCGGCGGTTTTTTTTGCCCGGAGCCGGAACGGGGCTTGCGAACGTCCGGGGATTTCTCCCACGCCAAAGGGGCCTGCCCCGAAAGCTGTGGCCAGCCCTCGGCGCCCACTGCCGCTGCTTCCACGGCACCATAGAGCCTGGGGATTCAGTGTCAACTGTGCTGCCTAGGCCCCGACGTATGAGGCCCGCTCGGCTGCATTTTTTTTTGCCCGAAGCCAGCACGGGGCTTGCGAACGTCTGGGGATTTCTCCCACGCCAAAGGGGCCAGCCCCGAAAGCTGTGGCCAGCCCTCGGCGCCCACTGCCGCCGCTTCCACGGCACCACAGAGCCTGGGGCTGCGGTCTCCCCTGTGCTGCCTAGGCCCCGACGTATGAGGCCCGCTCGGTGGCGGTTTTTTTGCCCGGAGCCGGCACGGGGCTTGCGAACGTCCGGGGATTTCTCCCACGCCAAAGGGGCCAGCCCCGAAAGCTGTGGCCAGCCCTCGGCGCCCACTGCCGCCGCTTCCACGGCACCACAGAGCCTGGGGTTTCGGTGTCAACTGTGCTGCCTAGGCCCCGACGTATGAGGCCCGCTCGGCTGCATTTTTTTTTGCCCGGAGCCGGCACGGGGCTTGTGAACGTCCGGGGATTTCTCCCACGCCAAAGGGGCCAGCCCCGAAAGCTGTGGCCAGCCCTCGGCGCCCACTGCCGCCGCTTCCACGGCACCACAGAGCCTGGGGTTTCGGTCTCCCCTGTGCTGCCTAGGCCCCGACGTATGAGGCCCGCTCGGCGGCGGTCTTTTTTGCCCGGAGCCGGCACGGGGCTTGCGAACGTCCGGGGATTTCTCCCACGCCAAAGGGGCCAGCCCCGAAAGCTGTGGCCAGCCCTCGGCGCCCACTGCCGCCGCTTCCACGGCACCACAGAGCCTGGGGCTGCGGTCTCCCCTGTGCTGCCTAGGCCCCGACGTATGAGGCCCGCTCGGCGGCGTTTTTTTTTGCCCGGAGCCGGCACGGTGCTTGCGAACGTCCGGGGATTTCTCCCACGCCAAAGGGGCCAGCCCCGAAAGCTGTGGCCAGCCCTCGGCGCCCACTGCCGCCGCTTCCACGGCACCACAGAGCCTGGGGTTTCGGTGTCAACTGTGCTGCCTAGGCCCCGACGTATGAGGCCCGCTCGGCGGCGGTTTTTTTTGCCCGGAGCCAGCACGGGGCTTGCGAACGTCCGGGGATTTCTCCCACGCCAAAGGGGCCAGCCCCGAAAGCTGTGGCCAGCCCTCGGCGCCCACTGCCGCCGCTTCCACGGCACCACAGAGCCTGGGGTTTTGGTCTCCCCTGTGCTGCCTAGGCCCCGACGTATGAGGCCCGCTCGGCGGCGGTTTTTTTTTGCCCGGAGCCCGGCACGGGGCTTGCGAACTTCCGGGGATTCTCCACGCCAAAGGGGCCAGCCCCGAAAGCTGTGGCCAGCCCTCGGCGCCCACTGCCGCCGCTTCCACGGCACCACAGAGCCTGGGGCTGCGGTCTCCCCTGTGCTGCCTAGGCCCCGACGTATGAGGCCCCGCTCGGGCGGCGGTTTTTTTTGCCCGGAGCCGGCACGGGGCTTGCGAAAGTCCGGGGATTTCTCCCACGCCAAAGGGGCCAGCCCCGAAAGCTGTGGCCAGCCCTCGGCGCCCACTGCCGCCGCTTCCACGGCACCAGAGAGCCTGGGGCTGCGGTCTCCCCTGTGCTGCCTAGGCCCCGACGTATGAGGCCCTCTCGGCGGCGGTTTTTTTTTGCCCGGAGCCGGCACGGGGCTTGCGAACGTGCGGGGATTTCTCCCACGCCAAAGGGGCCAGCCCCGAAAGCTGTGGCCAGCCCTCAGCGCCCACTGCCGCCGCTTCCACGGCACCACAGAGCCTGGGGCTGCGGTCTCCCCTGTGCTGCCTAGGCCCCGACGTATGAGGCCCGCTCGGCGGCGGTTTTTTTTTGCGCGGGAGCCGGCACGGGGCTTGCGAACGTCCGGGGATTTCTCCCACGCCAAAGGGGCCAGCCCCGAAAGATGTTGCCAGCCCTCGGCGCCCACTGCCGCCGCTTCCACGGCACCATAGAGCCTGGGGTTTCGGTGTCAACTGTGCCGCCTAGGCCCCGACGTATGAGGCCCGCTCGGCTGCATCTTTTTTTGCCCGGAGCCGGCATGGGGCTTGCGAACGTGCGGGGATTTCTCCCACGCCAAAGGGGCCAGCCCCGAAAGCTGTGGCCAGCCCTCGGCGCCCACTGCCGGCCGCTTCCACGGCACCACAGAGCCTGGGGCTGCGGTCTCCCCTGTGCTGCCTAGGCCCCGACGTATGAGGCCCGCTCGGCGGCGGTTTTTTTTGCCCGGAGCCGGCACGGGGCTTGCGAACGTCCGGGGATTTCTCCCACGCCAAAGGGGCCTGCCCCGAAAGCTGTGGCCAGCCCTCGGCGCCCACTGCCGCCGCTTCCACGGCACCATAGAGCCTGGGGATTCAGTGTCAACTGTGCTGCCTAGGCCCCGACGTATGAGGCCAGCTCGGCTGCATTTTTTTTTGCCCGAAGCCAGCACGGGGCTTGCGAACGTCCGGGGATTTCTCCCACGCCAAAGGGGCCAGCCCCGAAAGCTGTGGCCAGCCCTCGGCGCCCACTGCCGCCGCTTCCACGGCACCACAGAGCCTTGGGCTGCGGTCTCCCCTGTGCTGCCTAGGCCCCGACGTATGAGGCCCGCTCGGCGGCGGTTTTTTGCCCGGAGCCGGCACGGGGCTTGCGAACATCCGGGGATTTCTCCCACGCCAAAGGGGCCAGCCCCGAAAGCTGTGGCCAGCCCTCGGCGCCCACTGCCGCCGCTTCCACGGCACCATAGAGCCTGGGGTTTCGGTGTCAACTGTGCTGCCTAGGCCCCGACGTATGAGGCCCGCTCGGCTGCATTTTTTTTTGCCCGGAGCCGGCACAGGGCTTGCGAACGTCCGGGGATTTCTCCCACGCCAAAGGGGCCAGCCCCGAAAGCTGTGGCCAGCCCTCGGCGCCCACTGCCCGCCGCTTCCACGGCACCACAGAGCCTGGGGTTTCGGTCTCCCCTGTGCTGCCTAGGCCCCGACGTATGAGGCCCGCTCGGTGGCGGTTTTTTTTGCCGGAGCCGGCACGGGGCTTGCGAACGTCCGGGGATTTCTCCCACGCCAAAGGGGCCTGCCCCGAAAGCTGTGGCCAGCCCTCGGCGCCCACTGCCGCCGCTTCCACGGCACCACAGAGCCTGGGTTCTCGGTGTCAACTGTGCTGCCTATGCCCCCACGTATGAGGCTCGCTCGGCTGCATTTTTTTTTCCCGAAGTTGGCACGGGGCTTGCGAACGTCCGTGGGATTTCTCCACGCCAAAGGGGCCAGCCCCGAAAGCTGTGGCCAGCCCTCGGCGCTCACTGCCGCCGCTTCCACGGCACCACAGAGGCCTGGGGTTTCGGTCTCCCCTGTGCTGCCTAGGCCCCCAACGTATGAGGCCCGCTCGGTGGCGGTTTTTTTTGCCCGGAGCCTGCATGGGGCTTGCGAACGTCCGGGGATTTCTCCCACGCCAAGGGGGCCAGCCCCGAAAGCTGTGGCCAGCCCTCGGCGCCCACTGCCGCCGCTTCCCACGGCACCACAGAGCCTGGGGCTGCGGTCTCCCCTGTGCTGCCTACGCCCCGACGTATGAGGCCCCGCTCGGCGGCGGTTTGTTTTGCCCGGAGCCGGCACGGGGCTTGCGAACGTCCGGGGATTTCTCCCACGCCAAAGGGGCCAGCCCCGAAAGCTGTGGCCAGCCCTCGGCGCCCACTGCCGCCCGCTTCCACGGCACCACAGAGCCTGGGGCTGCGGTCTCCCCTGTGCTGCCTAGGCCCCGACGTATGAGGCCCGCTCGGCGGCGGTTTTTTTTGGCCCGAAGTCGGCACGGGGCTTGCGAACGTCCGGGGATTTCTCCCACGCCAAAGGGGCCAGCCCCGAAAGCTGTGGCCAGCCCTCGGCGCCCACTGCCGGCCGCTTCCACGGCACCATAGAGCTGGGGTTTCGGTGTCAACTGGCCGCCTAGGCCCCGACGTATGAGGCCCGCTCGGCTGCATCTTTTTTTGCCCGGAGCAGGCATGGGGCTTGCGAACGTCCGGGATTTCTCCCACGCCAAAGGGGCCAGCCCCGAAAGCTGTGGCCAGCCCTCGGCGCCCACTGCCGCCGCTTCCACGGCACCACAGAGCCTGGGGCTGCAGTCTCCCCTGTGCTGCCTAGGCCCCGACGTATGAGGCCCGCTCGGCGGCGGTTTTTTTTGCGCGGAGCCGGCACGGGGCTTGCGAACGTCCGGGGATTTCTCCCACGCCAAAGGGGCCTGCCCCGAAAGCTGTGGCCAGCCCTCGGCGCCCACTGCCGCCGCTTCCACGGCACCATAGAGCCTGGGGATTCAGTGTCAACTGTGCTGCCTAGGCCCCGACGTATGAGGCCAGCTCGGCTGCATTTTTTTTTGCCCGAAGCCAGCACGGGGCTTGCGAACGTCTGGGGATTTCTCCCACGCCAAAGGGGGCCAGCCCGAAAGCTGTGGCCAGCCCTCGGCGCCACACTTGCCGCCGCTTCCACGGCACCACAGAGCCTGGGGCTGCGGTCTCCCCTGTGCTGCCTAGGACCCGACGTATGAGGCCCGCTCGGCGGCGGTTTTTTTTGCGCGGAGCCGGCACGGGGCTTGCGAACGTCCGGGGATTTCTCCCACGCCAAAGGGGCCAGCCCCGAAAGCTGTGGCCAGCCCTCGGCGCCCACTGCCGCCGCTTCCACGGCACCACAGAGCCTGGGGTTTCGGTGTCAACTGTGCTGCCTAGGCCCCGACGTATGAGGCCCGCTCGGCTGCATTTTTTTTTGCCCGGAGCCGACACGGGGCTTGCGAACGTCCGTGGGATTTCTCCCACGCCAAAGGGGCCTGCCCCGAAAGCTGTGGCCAGCCCTCGGCGCCAACTGCCGCCGCTTCCACGGCACCACAGAGCCTGGGGTTTTCGGTCTCCCCTGTGCTGCCTAGGCCCCGACGTATGAGGCCCGCTCGGCGGGCGGTTTTTTTTGCCCGAAGCCGGCACGGGGCTTGCGAACGTCCGGGGATTTCTCCCACGCCAAAGGGGCCAGCCCCGAAAGCTGTGGCCAGCCCACGGCGCCCACTGCCGCCGCTTCCACGGCACCACAGAGCCTGGGGCAGCGGTCTCCCCTGTGCTGCTATGGCCCCGACGGTATGAGGCCCTCTCGGCTGCATTTTTATTTGCCCGGAGCCGACACGGGGCTTGCGAACGTCCGGGGATTTCTCCCACCGCCAAAGGGGCCTGCCCCGAAAGCTGTGGCCAGCCCTCGGCGCCACTGCCGCCGCTTCCACGGCACCACAGAGCCTGGGGTTTCGGTCTCCCCCAGTGCTGCCTAGGCCCCGATGTATGAGGCCCGCTCGGCGGCGTTTTTTTTTGCCAGGAGCCGGCACGGGGCTTGCGAACGTCCGGGGGATTTCTCCCACGCCAGAAGGGGCCAGCCCGAAAGCTGTGGCCAGCCCTCGGCGCCCACTGCCGCCGCTTCCACGGCACCACAGAGCCTGGGTTTCGGTCTCCCCTGTGCTGCCTAGGCCCCGACGTATGAGGCCCGCTCGGCGGCGGTCTTTTTTTGCGCGGATGCCGGGCACGGGGCTTGCGAACGTCCGGGGATTTCTCCCACGCCAAAGGGGCCAGCCCCGAAAGCTGTGGCCAGCCCTCGGCGCCCACTGCCGCCGCTTCCACGGCACCACAGAGCCTGGGGTCTGCGCTCTCCCCTGTGCTGCCTAGGGCCCCGACGTATGAGGCCCGCTCGGCGGCGTTTTTTTTTGCCCGGAGCCGGCACGGTGCTTGCGAACGTCCGGGGATTCTCCCCACGCCAAAGGGGCCAGCCCCGAAAGCTGTGGCCAGCCCTCGGCGCCCACTGCCGCCGCTTCCACGGCACCACAGAGCCTGGGGTTTCGGTGTCAACTGTGCTGCCTAGGCCCCGACGTATGATGCCCGCTCGGCTGCATTTTTTTTTGCCCGGAGCCGGCACGGGGCTTGCGAACGTCCGGGGATTTCTCCCACGCCTAAGGGGCCAGCCCCGAAAGCTGTGGCCAGCCCTCGGCGCCCACTGCCGCCGCTTCCACGGCACCACAGAGCCTGGGGTTTCGTGTCTCCCCTGTGCTGCCTAGGCCCCGACGTATGAGGCCCGCTCGGTGGCGGTTTTTTTTTGCCCGGAGCCGGCACGGGGCTTGCGAACTTCCGGGGACTTCTCCCACGCCAAAGGGGCCAGCCCGAAAGCTGTGGCCAGCCCTCGGCGCCCACTGCCGGCCGCTTCCACGGCACCACAGAGCCTGGGGCTGCGGTCTCCCCTGTGCTGCCTAGGCCCCGACGTATGAGGCCCGCTCGGCGGCGGTTATTTTTGCCCGGAGCCGGCACGGGGCTTGCGAACGTCCGGGGATTTCTCCCACGTCCAAAGGGGCCTGCCCCGAAAGCTGTGGCCAGCCCTCGGCGCCCACTGCCACCGCTTCCACGGCACCAAAGAGCCTGGGGATTCAGTGTCAACTGTGCTGCCTAGGCCCTGACGTATGAGGCCCCGTCGGGCTGCATTTTTTTTTTGCCCGAAGCCAGCACGGGGCTTGCGAAAGTCTGGGGATTTCTCCCACGCCAAAGGGGCCAGCCCCGAAAGCTGTGGCCAGCCCTCGGCGCCCACTGCCGCCGCTTCCACGGCACCACAGAGCCTGGGGCTGCGGTCCTCCCCTGTGCTGCCTAGGCCCCGACGTATAGAGGCCCGCTCGGCGGCGAGTTTTTATTGCCCGGAGCCGGCACGGGGCTTGCGAAAGTCCGGGGATTTCTCCCACGCCAAAGGGGCCAGCCCCGAAATGCTGTGGCCAGCCCTCGGCGCCCACTGCCGCCGCTTCCACGGCACCACAGAGCCTGGGGCTGCGGTCTCCCCTGTGCTGCCTAGGCCCCGACGTATGAGGCCGCGGTTTTTTTTGCCCGGAGCCGGCACGGGGCTTGCGAACATCCGGGGATTTCTCCCACGCCAAAGGGGGCCAGCCCCGAAAGCTGTGGCCAGCCCTCAGCGCCCACTGCCGCCGCTTCCACGGCACCAGAGAGCCTGGGGCTGCGGTCTCCCCTGTGCTGCCTAGGCCCCGACGTATGAGGCCCGCTCGGCGGCGGTTTTTTTTTGCCCGGAGCCGGCACGGGGCTTGCGAACGTCCGGGGGATTTGTCCCACGCCAAAGGGGCCAGCCCCGAAAGCTGTGGCCAGCCCTCGGCGCCCACTGCCGCCGGCTTCCACGGCACCACAGAGCCTGGGGCTGCGGTCCTCCCCTGTGCTGCCTAGGCCCCGACGTATGAGGCCCGCTCGGCGGCGGTTTTTTTTTTGCCCGGAGCCGGCACGGGGCTTGCGAACGTCCGGGGATTTCTCCCACGCCAAAGGGGCCTGCCCCGAAAGCTGTGGCCAGCCCTCGGCGCCCACTGCCGCCGCTTCCACGGCACCATAGAGCCTGGGGATTCAGTGTCAACTGTGCTGCCTAGGCCCCGACGTATGAGGCCAGCTCGGCTGCATTTTTTTTTTGCCCGAAGCCAGCACGGGGCTTGCGAACGTCTGGGGATTTCTCCCACGCCAAAGGGGCCAGCCCCGAAAGCTGTGGCCAGCCCTCGGCGCCCACTGCCGCCGCTTCCACGGCACCACAGAGCCTGGGGCTGCGGTCTCCCCTGTGCTGCCTAGGCCCCGACGTATGAGGCCCGCTCGGTGGCGGTTTTTTTTGCCCGGAGCCGGCACGGGGCTTGCGAACATCCGGGGATTTCTCCCACGCCAAAGGGGCCAGCCCCGAAAGCTGTGGCCAGCCCTCGGCGCCCACTGCCGCCGCTTCCACGGCACCATAGAGCCTGGGGTTTCGGTGTCAACTGTGCTGCCTAGGCCCCGACGTATGAGGCCCGCTCGGCTGCATTTTTTTTTGCCCGGAGCCGGCACGGGGCTTGCGAACGTCCGGGGATTTCTCCCACGCCAAAGGGGCCAGCCCCGAAAGCTGTGGCCAGCCCTCGGCGCCCACTGCCGCCGCTTCCACGGCACCACAGAGGCCTGGGGTTTCGGTCTCCCCTGTGCTGCCTAGGCCCCGACGTATGAGGCCCGCTCGGCGGCGGTCTTTTTTGCCCGGAGCCGGCACGGGGCTTGCGAACGTCCGGGGATTTCTCCCACGCCAAAGGGGCCAGCCCCGAAAGCTGTGGCCAGCCCTCGGCGCCCACTGCCGCCGCTTCCACGGCACCACAGAGCCTGGGGCTGCGGTCTCCCCCTGTGCTGCCTAGGCCCCGACGTATGAGGACCGCTCGGCGGCGTTTTTTTTTTTGCCCGGAGCCGGCACGGGGCTTGCGAACGTCCGGGGATTTCTCCCACGCCAAAGGGGCCAGCCCCGAAAGCTGTGGCCAGCCCTCGGCGCCCACTGCCGCCGCTTCCACGGCACCACAGAGCCTGGGGTTTCGGTCTCCCCTGTGCTGCCTAGGCCCCGACGTATGAGGCCCGCTCGGTGGCGGTTTTTTTTTTGCCCGGAGCCGGCACGGGGCTTGCGAAAGTCCGGGGATTTCTCCCACGCCAAAGGGGCCAGCCCCGAAAGCTGTGGCCAGCCCTCGGCGCCCACTGCCCGCCGCTTCCACGGCACCACAGAGCCTGGGGCTGCGGTCTCCCCTGTGCTGCCTAGGCCCCGACGTATGAGGCCCTCTCGGCGGCGGTTTTTTTTTTTGCCCGGAGCCGGCACGGGGCTTGCGAACATCCGGGGATTTCTCCCACGCCAAAGGGGCCAGCCCCGAAAGCTGTGGCCAGCCCTCAGCGCCCACTGCCGCCGCTTCCACGGCACCAGAGAGCCTGGGGCTGCGGTCTCCCCTGTGCTGCCTAGGCCCCGACGTATGAGGCCCGCTCGGCGGCGGTTTTTTTTTGCCCGGAGCCGGCACGGGGCTTGCGAACGTCCGGGGATTTCTCCCACGCCAAAGGGGCCAGCCCCGAAAGCTGTGGCCAGCCCTCGGCGCCCACTGCCGCCGCTTCCACGGCACCACAGAGCCTGGGGCTGCGGTCTCCCCTGTGCTGCCTAGGCCCCGACGTATGAGGCCCGCTCGGCGGCGGTTTTTTTTTGCCCGGAGCCGGAACGGGGCTTGCGAACGTCCGGGGATTTCTCCCACGCCAAAGGGGCCTGCCCCGAAAGCTGTGGCCAGCCCTCGGCGCCCACTGCCGCTGCTTCCACGGCACCATAGAGCCTGGGGATTCAGTGTCAACTGTGCTGCCTAGGCCCCGACGTATGAGGCCCGCTCGGCTGCATTTTTTTTTTGCCC